>NC_052051.1:149586084-149883584 GCF_903992535.2 Arvicola amphibius
AAAGAGACCGCTGTCCTCCAACTTAATTCATGTATTAGATGGTGAGAAAGAGAAAGATGAGATGGGAGGAGGTGCGGGGAGGGCCAAGGAGAGAGAACGTGGGGTAGAGGTGGGGCCTGGCTTTGCAGCAGAACCTGTGTCTTTCTGTGTGTGCTTGACAAGACCCTTTGACCTGGGATCCTGACTCCTCACCTTTTGAATAAGGTCACAAGCCACATGGGAGAGTGGGTTAACCCTACAGAAACAAAGTTCAGTGATTTATGATTTGGTGTTCTCCCTCTCCCTCTCCCTCCCCCCCCCTCTCTCTCTGTGTGTGTGTGTGTGTGTGTGTGTGCACTTGTCGTGGGCAGAAGTTGGCATCAGGTGGCTTCCTCTATTGCTTTCTATCTATTTTTGAGACAGGGTCTCATTGGATCTGGAGTTCACTGTATAACTGCCACTTTTACTACTAATACTTCAATAAATGTATTGTTTTCTAAGGGTTTGGGTCATGTGAAATGAGCACTTTGTCTTTTAGGGCGGGGAGAGACAGTCTAGTTGACCTGTCCTCTGACCCATCCTTTCTGGTGACGATCATCCATTTAGCACCCAGTCTTCCTGCTATGGGGTTACACCGTGGGACTTTATGGGTGTTTGTCAGAGTTGAGCACATGCAGGGGAATGTGCTGCAGGAACTGGCCAGGTCTGCTCTTATTTTCTAATAATTGCACACTCCCCCATTATCATTCCATTTTATGAGGGTGCTAATATACAGATGTTGCTTTAATCTGCCTTTTAATTTCTCTCGGCTGTCCCACAGGGACATCTTTAAGTGACTCATTTACTTAGCAGTTCCACATTTATTTTAAAAGTTTTTTTATTTCATCACCGTGAAGACACTAATGGCATCTGTACCCAGCTTCTTTGCCATTTCTTGGTTCACCCTGAGTTCAGACATGCTCTTCCCAGTGTCAGGACCATGGTTCTGTCACCATCTGCCTTGACCACAGGCTGCAGAGATGAGCTTTCCTGTCTCTCAGAAGTATGACTGCGAAGACCAGATTGTGTTCAACCTCAGACTAAAGCAAACCAGACATCTGTCTAGGGGATCAGACTCTGTCTCAAAGCTATTTCTTTATATATATATATATATATATATATATATATATATATATGCATGTATAAAAATTATTTTAGAATTTCATACAGTGTATTTTGATAATATTCACCCCCAATGCGTCCTCATAACTCCTCCCAGATCTATCTCATCTTCTTATCTACCATCCCCACCTATTCCAGTTTGTGCTATCCTTATACTCCTGGTGTGTGGGCATCCACAGAGTATGGTCAACCTTCCAGTAGTCACATCTTTTAAGGAAAGTGATGCCGCCTCCCCACAAAGCCATAACCTGTCCATAGCTCCCAAGTTATGGGTGGGGCTCATGAACCCTTGTAGCATGGTCTTATCTGGGCATCTAAATATGAGACTGAATTTTCACATGGGTGCAGCTGCAGACATTCAAGATTCCTTCATACCTGGAAGAAGCTTTCTAGTTTCATACTTTGCTTGGGATTAATCACCCTGAGCCTGACATTATCTTTCCTTAATAGTTCAATGGTACTAGGCAACAACCTCCCATTGTTGTAGATTTAAGTCACTCACACTTGTACCCCTCAGCATCATGTTACTTACTTTGGCCTACCTGTAGCCTTCCAGCAGAATCCCAGGTACTACACTGGTACAGAACATCAGGGCTAACCATGCACCACTAACTGGCGGCTGTGGTGTTCTCATTACCAGCCAGTCAAACAATGATGTCCCCCAACTGCTGTGGGATAATGCTCTTGTACACTGTAAAGATTTGTCATTCATATTCATAAAATGCTGATTGGCCAGTAGCCAGGCAGGAAGCATATGTGGGGTGACCAGACTATGAGAATTCTGGGAAGAGGAAAGGCAGAGATACAGTCACCAGCTAGATGCAGAGGAAGCAAGATGGGAATGCTTCATTAAGGAAAAATACCAATCCACATGGTTTAATATAGACAAGAATTATGGGTTAATTTCAGTTGAAAGAGATGTCTAATAATAAGCCTGAGCTAACAGACCAAGCAGTTTATAATTACTATAAGCCTCTGTGTGTTTCTTTGGGACTGAACGACTGTGGGACCGGGCAGGACAGAAACTTTGCTCTACACTCAGGTCTCCACAGCCCCATATGATGATCTAATTCTGGGGCCTGTAGCTGTGTGGGTGGCAAATCAATACTTGGAGTAGAGGGTGGCTTGCAAGGGCTGACTGGAAGGTGCTCCTGACAGAAGTGGAGGAGTCAGGGGGTGCAGAGGAAGCAGTGGTTTGCAAGATGGGAAAGTAAAAAAGTAAGGTCTCAGCTTATCCGACAGAGATGGTCCATTCAGTCACCCTATGTGGGGTTTTTACATTTTCATATTAGCCAGCCCCTCACTGCAGCCCCCCATGAGGGGGCATAACCTCAGCCATGGCAGTTCTCTGTGACCTAGGCCCATGCTCGGCAAGAGACACAGTGGCTAGCAGTCTGTACCCGGAACATGTAAACATGCCTGTCTTGTAAAACATGTAGACATGCCTGTCTTGTAAAACATTCTAAATGTCATTTCATGTTAAAAAAAAAAAAAAGTGTGTGTGCGTGTGTGTGTGCGTGCGCGCACAATGAGAAAGAGCTGCATGTTGGCAGGACCCTGGAAGACAGCTTGCCATGCTTGGCAGACTTTGCCCACAGTGGCAGCCCTTGCAGAACCCAGAAGATCAGCCAAATGGCCTTCCCTGCTGCTCACGCCTTGGTGAAGTGGGAGAGGTTCACCACTCTCAGGAAGGAGGCTCCTGGGACTCAGACACCCACGGCTCCTCCAAGTCACTGTGAGGCGGGACAGTCCCCCTCTCCAGAGAGCAGGCAACTTAAGGCTCATTTCTCAGTATGGAAAGAACAACAGTGCTCCCTGACAAAGGGATGCCAAGCATCATTAAGCCAGTGTGCGCTGGCTGTGGATGGAGGGTAGAGGCCCTCCCGGTGCTTTGGAGATCATGCCGCTGGCACCATCCGAGTGGAAAGCCGGTCCAGCAGATGAGGCCAGGGCAGCACTCAGGATTTAAGACTCTGCATGTTAAAAAAAGACGGCATGTCAAGAACAAGGCTACCAGAGCTGTTCACATTGAATGGACTGTTCTCTGCGGCACACACACCTGCATGAACAAAGACAGCGACTCCATATATCATCACTATTGCACTAGAAAGTATTATAAAAACCCTAAATTTGAGTTTACATGAGACTCAGGCGTAAGACAAATTAAATCTTGTCTGCACTTGAGGACAAGGTGTCCAGTTTGAAATGGGTCATAGAGAAGTCCTGTTTAATCATGATCACTTCTAAAACCACTTTCTTTTTCCTGAACTTGTATCTGATTCTTCGTTTATCATCTGACGCAGCCCACCCACCCACCCACCAAACAAACACACAATTGAAAGCTTCGAGCTGCCCCTCTCTATGGGGAAGGGCTGGGCCCCAGCCCTCTACCCTAATAGAAGCTAAAGCCAGGGGGCCATTTGGGGCTGCCACGATCTTGCTGTCTCTGATATCTTCCAAATGTATTTGCTATTTGCTCCGGCGTCCCTGCAAACCCCTGCTGTTCCCAATTGTCCATTGCCTATTAGGAATGGTTGCAGCCAAGGTCTTTTCTCCCCCTACTTATTTGATCCTTTTTTTTTCCCTGAGAACTTTACTATGCATGAGTAGCTGGCCTGTGAGGCTGCTTTTGTTTGACATTTTGCATTCGTTAAAAACCAGTCATCTGCATGTTTTATAAAAGCTGTGGGGGTCTCTCCCCGTGATCAGCGCTGGAAGCACTCATTAACATCCGGGGAAGAGATGGCCCCACACAGGGGGTATACACGACCTCCCCAGTGTGGGTTTAGGGAATATGTCTTACAAGGGAAAAGGACGCCAAAGCACTTTATAGTCATTGCCATGCTTGTTCACTGACAGAAATGAGCCCGCCTGCCTTTAGTACCTTGGTGGATCCCCTTTCCCCAGCCTGAAATGCATTTTCTCAACCTGTCTAGGGTGATTTCCCCTCTGGGAAGCCCTTCTTGGTCATCTCAGCCAGCTCAGATTCTCTCTTTCCCTGGGAAGTACAGGAGAGTCAATTTTGCCAACTTTTACTGGGCCCCTCCCACTGCCAGGTGCCAGGCAAGTCAGTCTGAGGATTTAACAGAAAGGAGAGGAGTCCTCAGTTCTCAGATGCAACCAAGGAAAGCAGTTGCAGTATTAGGAGAAATTGTTAGGACATTCGGAGGGTACTGTGCAGAAAGACTAGAGGCAGGGTTGCTGCCAGGTCTCACCTTTGCCCTTCACGATAGGGTTTCCAGGAGGAAATGGTGTCACATGGCAGGAAAGGACGTGTGGTCGTTCTGAAGTGGCTTGCATCTGTCCCACCATTTTCCATGTGCCTTCTACCTAAACCAGCCATGCTTGAATCACTGGAGACGATTGTTACAGGGTGGTTTCTGGGGACCATGGAAGACTACTTACTCATGAGGTAATCAGCACCTGCAGGACAATGGGTTATGGCTGCAGAAGGTCATTGAAGGTCACTGATGTGTGTGTGGATTGCTAATATGGGGCATGTGAACATCCTAGTTCCATCTCCTCCGGTTACTGCACAAGCAACCATGGAGATAGGTTCCTGGGTGTCTTTCTAAAGATGCCTGCTCTGGCCACTCACCAGTGTACCTGGTCTCAGATTCCTTCCTCTTTGGCCAAGCTCCCCTAGCCACTGATAAAGTCGGTCTCCGGCTCCTGCACGCTGATCATTTCATCTCCTTTACCCCTCTATATTGATATTCTTGATGTCTCCTTCCCTTCCCTGCTTCCTACTTGTTCTTTTAGCTTCTTCACACACGCAGTACAATGTCTTACATTCAGTTGCTCTGTTAAATCATCTCGCTTGGGAAGTTTTAGAGGCTGGATTCTTTTCATCCCTACTTCCCCCAACACACATACTTAAAACAAGATCTGGTAGGACTAACGAGACAGTTCAGTTGGTAAAGTATTTGCCCTACAAATGCAAAGACCTGACTTTCACCCCCAGAGCCCATAGAGAAAAGGCTGGGTATGGTGGCCTGAGCTTGTCATCTCAGTGCTGCAGGGGTGGAGACAAGTGGACCTCTGGGCTCATCAGTTAGCTAGCCTTATCTGCTCAGTGAGCTCCAGGCCATCAAGAGACCCTGTCTCTAAAGCAAGAGATCTGGAAAGATGATCAACAGTTAAGAGGAGCACTGGCTGCTCTTCCAGAGGACCCTGGTTTGATGCCCAGCACACATGTCAGGTTGCAATCATCCAACTCCAGTTTCAGAGAATTTAGTTCTCTCTTCTAGCCTCCATAACACACAAGTGATGCACAGACTTACATGCAGGCAAAGTGCCCATACATATAAAATAAAATAAGTAAAAAAAAAAAAGAATCGAATAGCATCTGAGACCTCCACATGCATGCAGGTACACACCTATATATATTTATGCATAAACACACACAGAGAAACATGTTTACACATATACAAAATAATATCTGATGGACAGACACTGGGACTCTTTCAACCAACACCATTCTGACAACTTGTTGCCTAACAGAGACTGGAGTGAGGCAATGATGGCCCAGTGATTGACAGGACCAGACTCCACAGATCCAGCTTAGTTATCCATTCTTCTTGTTTTCTGATTAAACATAAACCTCTTGTCTGGACCCAAAGGTAGACGTGGAGTATGTATGTGTATTATGTCCTGGCCTGTGTGTTCATTTTCCCAAAGTCACCACACTGACTGACTCCCTCTTCTCTGTTTTCCAGTATTTTTTGTCTCTTTAATTGACTGATCAAGGACCAGAGGCAAGGCCTAGGCCCTGGTTCCAACAACTCTGAAAACAGCTATTATACTTCTTGGTTGAACTATGACTGTTGGAATTGCTAGTGGCTCTTCTGACTGTCAGTCCAGATCAAAAGCAAAGCCTTGCTGGAAGAAATGAAGTCTAGTACTCATGAAAAACAACCAGGCATACCAGAAGACAAGACAGGGCAGATAAAAGCACACAATAAACAACAAACATTAGGAACTGATTCAGGGACTGAGGTTATTGGAGTTGAACCTTAAACCATAGTGGATGAAATGTTCAAAGAATTAAAAAGATTGATCTGGTGTAGGAGGTCCTTCTGTTTGTGTGTTGCTTTCATTGGATAATGAATAAAGAAACTGCCTTGGCCTAGTTGATAGGACAGAACTTAGGTAGGCAGAGTAGACAGAACTGAATGCTGGGAAGAAGGGCAAAGTGGCAGATGCCATGGATCTCCTGCCTGAGACGGACACTGGTTAGAATCTTGCCGAAGCCACAGTCATGTGGTGATACACAGATTAGTGGAAATGGTTAAATTGAGATGTAAGAATTAGCCAATAAGAAGTTAGAGCTAGTGGCCAAGCAGTGTTTTAATTAATACATGAACCAATATAAAGAACTCAGTGAATCATATATAATGAAGACAAAATATAGAACTGTAGAATATATGACATGTAATATCCACTTTGAAGCATGGAGAAAAATGTCATTGAAAAAAACACATATTCATAATGGAGAAATGACTTATCTCTGAGGGGGCTTGCTTTCCTCATCTGTAGGAAAACAAGAACAATGCTCTTCATGTTATAAGGATCAAACAAATTCAATATATAGAAATATACTCAAGACATAAAACTGTATAGAAACATAGAAAGCTTCTAGACTCTTTTGCTGACAGTAGGTGCTATATAAATATTTTTCTTCAGTTATTGATCCTTTAAATTGTTTCATCTTAGGTATATATTTTTGTCACATTGTTTTCATCCTTTCTCAAAACTATAGAGCATTTTGTAGCATGAATACCCTGTGACTGAAAAAGGATTTCTATAAAACATTTAAGGTATTTTAAGTGACTATCTTTTTATACTATTTCATTCTTGTTCACATATGTAACTTTATCTGTATATAGAGTATAATTTTTAGATATATAATTTCAAAAAACATGTTCTTTAAATATATTTCTCAAGGATTATATTTGATATATTAAAAACTGATATATATTTTGCAGTTTCCAAAATGGTAGCACATATCCACCAATAAATTTTAGACTGACTCTTTTCCCCAAATTATTAATTCAGTATATTGTCAAAGTTTTTAAAATAGCCAATCTGATGACATTTAATAGTAGAGAAACAGACATTTTTCTTACCGAGTCAGAGTTCTTTTTCTGATTATGAAAACCTAGACATATTTCATTTTTTTGTGTATGTTTCCTTGACAGGTTTTGTATTGGATAGTTAGGTTTTTCTCTTATTGATTTGTAGATACCATTTGTATATTTAGGCTGTTAGAACCTTATAGCTTTTATTGCAAATATGTTTTTCTTGGTTGACTCTTCATCTTCTGCATTTTCTTATGGCATGTATTCTAAGCAAACCATTTTGATTTTATATATTCAGATTTATAATTCTTTTGTTTTATTGAAAGTTTATGTCTTGATAAGGCCTTTCCCCCTTTAAAACTTCAGATGTCCTTTCTGTATTATGCTGAATTGTTTCAAGTTTTGTAGAGTTAAGATCTGATTACGTCGGGCAGTGGTGGAGCACTCCTTTATCCCAGCACTTGGGAGGCAGAGGCAGAGGCAGGCAGATCTCTACAAGTTTGAGGCCAGCCTAATCTACGGAGCTAATTTCAGGACAGCCAAGGCTATACAAAGAAACCCCGTCTCAAAAAACAAAATATATACATACACATACATATATACACATACGATTAGATTATATATTATATATATGATTAAATTAGAGAACTCTTCCCATCATTGTTTTCCCCTCCGCTTTCTTTTCTCAAAATTTTCTTTATTTTTGTGACTGTCACACATGTATGCCATAGGACATGATCATACCAACCCTGTATTTCTCACGTTCAGTTCCCCCTGTGTTGTCTCCACACCCCTTTGCCAATTTTATGTCTTTATTTTTATATAACCTACTGAGTCCAGTTGGTGTTGCCTATACATCCTCTGGAGCATGGGAAACCTGACAGTGGTCACTTCCTCAAAATAGAATGATCCCACCTTCCAGCCACTATCGCTCTTCAATACCTCTTCAGTAAGAAGTGGGGCCTGGAGGTCATATCTACACCCATGCTGGAATCTTGGCTGCTTGGTCTCGGGTGGGTCTTATGCAGGTAACCACAGCTGCAGTGAGTTCATGGGTGCGCGCTAACCATGTCATGCTGAGAAGACAGCATTTCACAGCACCCCTTCCAGCCTGTTGCTCCTGCATCCTTTCCACCCTTCCTCTCATGTTCCCTGAGCCTTGGTGGTGGTGAGGTCAATAAAGAGGTCCTGCCTGGGGCGGGGGACTCTTTGACAAGTTATTTACCTCTCCGTTGACTTTGACTGCTGCCCACTGCAAAAAGAAAGCTTCTCCGGCTAAGGCTGAGAGCAGCTCAGGTCTGTTAGCCTGGGGATCCACATGGTTTGAGTGGCAGGTACCTAGGGACCTCTGACCTATGAGTGCCAGAAGCTGGGTAGACAGGGCAAGTTTGAGCCAAATGTCCTTGCTCTTTCTTCTACTCCGAATCCTAGCGCTTATTTCCCTCCATGTTATCTCCATCTTCTTCAGCCATACCCATGCTGACTTAGCAATCCTGACTCTATTTACCTTCTAGAGAGGCCCGATGACAATTATTTATTATATTATTATGTGACACCGGAAGAGACACGTGACATTAGAGATGGGAGCCTAATGAAAATCCTAATCAGAGTTCACAGAGGGTCTTCTGGTAAATAGAGCCATCCACCTACTCTGTTTCCTTAGGGAACTCCCTGAGAAAAGGCCATTGCTAAGGATCTTGTGTTGTGCAATATTCCTTTACACTGTGTGAAGATGTGTCGCTGTGATTGGTTTAACGGAGAACTGAGAGGCTATTGGCTAGGTGGGAGAAGGTTAGGCGGGACTTCTGAGGACAGAAAGTTCTGGGAGGAAGAAAGGAGGAGCAGCCAGCCAGACTCAGAGGGAGTGCCACGTTGCGACTCTCTGAAGGAGAGGCGAAGGCCACGAGCCATGTGGCAGCACATGGATGAATGGAGTCAGGTTGATTTGAGTTAAAAGAGTCCGTTGAAAACGGGCTTAGGCTAAGGCCGAGCTTTCGTGATTGATAATAGGTCTCCGTGTCATTTTTTTTATTTTTATTTTTTTATTTTTATTTTTTGTGAGCTGGCAGCCCAAGGAAAAGTTCTACTACGATCTTGAGTACAGAGGATTTCAATGTTGCCGTGACAGAGGAGTGATGGGATATTGGAGTCTGCAAGTGTACGCATGCGTGCATTTGTTCGGCACACTGGAAGCCTCCTCCCCCAAGACTAGAAAGGGGAAGGGTATAAAATGAGAGGAGGAAGCCAAAGGCCACTGAATGACTCCATAGAGCTCACATTATGATCCAATCCCATCATCCTCCAAGTAAAACCCTAACGTTGGTGCTTGATAAATAAGTGGCTGTGGGTGCCCAGAAGGGAGCGAGCACACTCCTAGCCAGGAAGAATCAGGACAGGCTTCCTGGAGTAAGAGGTGTCCTTACTTGGCTTTGAAGGACAGTGGAACAGTGACAGGCAGACGCAGGCAGGGTGCCTGGCTCCTCTGCAGTCTGATTGAGAACTCGGCTCTTTCAGGTGCATATATTTTAATGGGGATTTATTTTCTGCATTGTTAAAGCTTAACGGTTCCCTCAAATCATACTGACACAAAGGGAAGCCAGTGCAGTTCACCAAACAGCAGATTTTGCCCTGAGCAAAGGCACTTACTTCTCCATGCGTGGAGCCGTCGTCCCCCCACTGTTTCCCATAAGAGCCTGCGCTGGCTTTTGCAAATCGAACTGGAGGCCTTAAACAAAGCATCCTTTTCTAGCAAAGGAGTAACTAAAGGCTGGGTTACTCCAGGACAGCACCTGCAGGAATGTCGCGCTAATGGCAACTGTTGGAAGCCATCTTGACCCCACTCACGGGGAGCATCAAGAGCCCAAGTGGACCTTAACTACCTTTGGGTTTGCAGTTGGCCGACTCTGTCAGTGAAATCCCTGCTTGCTCTGTTCTTCCCCTGTGTGACGAGTAGATGGGCCAAGCAGAGAGATGGAGGGAAGGCTGGATGAGTACCTTCCTCTGTGTTGCTGCTGAAGGAGTGAGCACTTCAGTTTTCTCGCAACTTCCTGCTCACCTGCCGATGGGGCCTTCATGCAGCTGGTTTTCTAATCTACCGCAGGGACATCTGTGGGTCCCATGGGGGACCCTTAGGAGGTCATGGAGAACTGGAAAGCTGGAGTGATCTGAGGCTTCTGGATCTGACCTTCGACTTCCTTCTCTCCCTCTTCACAGAGGGCTGTTTACCTGCCTTCCAGGACTGGTGTCTGTTGCTCTGTGGGATTGGTATGGTCTTTTAGCCAAACATCAGTGGAATCGGGACTAGCAGCCACCCGAGTTAACAAACACATATAAAGCTAAACACAATGTGTCAATGCAAAGGCTTTAATACTGTCACTAACATCACAGGCAAGGGGTGAAGACCTAGAAACCCCATTCACCTCCAGCAGTGGCACCGCCACCAGGGCCCTGCCCTTCCAGCTCTGAGGCTTTAGGGAGGGAGATTGGGGTCTCCATGAGAACAGTCTCATTTCCTTGGCTATTGGTGCTGACTCGGAGGGCTGGGACTGAAGAATCTTTCAACATTTCCCCAGTCTTGTCAATGAGATCCTGGCCCTGCTCCAATCTGGGTAATTACATTAACCCTATGCAAATTGCCCTCAGCGGTTGCCTAGGTGGATCTGGTGAAGGGTGGAGAGTAGGCTCTCACCAAACCCCCTTTTCCTTCTCTTCCTGGATCCCAGGAGACCTGGTTCCTAATCTGCGGCACACATTATGATGCCCATCCAGTCACCCTGTCCATGCAGGGAGGCTTCGTCTGTCTGAGGATGCTTGGTGGGGTCTAAGACTGTACAGAGAAAAATCCAGAGTGGTAGTAGTGGCTGAGTGGAGGCCTAGATTGCATCCTGCTCTAAGTGGGGAGCCTGGGTGGCCACTTCTCATTGGGTAGCCTGTTTCCTCACCCCTAAATGTAGGGTTGGCTCAGACCACAGCCTCCCATACCCTTTCTAAAAACATTTTAAAATTGTTTCAATAAATGCTTTTTCTTAATTAACAAAGCCAGTCATCACACACACACACACACACACACATACACACACACACACACACACACACACACACACACACACACACACACACACACAAATATTTCATTGAAGAAAAATATCTGGTTCTTTTTTTTGCCAGCAGGTATCAGTTGCAAATAGCTTCTTAAACCATTTTTTTTGAATGGGAAGGAAGGAAGGGGGTAGAGAGGGGAGAGAGAGAGAGAGAGAGAGAGAGAGAGAGAGAGAGAGAGAGAGAGAGAGAGAGAGAGAGAGAGAGAACATGAGGTTTGGTGGGTAAGTAGATGCTAGAATCTGGGAGTTGAGAGAACAGTGGAAACATGATCAAGATATATTCCATGAAAAACATTTTAAATGATACAAATTTTAAAAGAAAGCAAATAGTCAACCAGGCTGCTTAGATTTGGTGCCTGCGTTGGAGCATCAGTAGATGGCTACATAGTCTACATAAGACACTGACTAGGGTGGCCTAGGAAACCAATTTCCTACATCAAATAATGATCTCTCTCCTTTACCTTCCTCCATGGAATGGGCATCTGGGGTGTGTACCTTGAAGGTTGCTGTGACATTAAATTAACTCACACATCTAAAGCGCTTGCAGCAGCGACAGCAGCCAGCACCCAGCGGCCCTGGGTCCCCACCGTTTAACACCTAACATTTAAGCCTCAACACATTTCTGGAAGTTTGGTGTGGTTGCTGTTTTCATGGATAGAGATGTTAAGTCAGTTCCCAGAAATCACAGGGCCAGCAGGGCAGAGTGGTGTTGATTACAACGCTGCCTGTCTGGTCCTGTCCTATAGTGATCCCTCGGCATTAATGAAGGGAATTTCAGCATTGGCTTCCTGGGATTTCCTAGTATTCAAGTGAGATCATGCAGGTAGTTTTCAGAGGAGCCTGTCACCGGGTAGATCAATGACTTTAAATTCTGTTACCTTTCTGACTTGTCTGTGCTTATTTTTGTCTCAGTGTGTTGACTTCCAGCAAAGACAACCCTACCCTTCTTCTTCTTATGAAATAAATGTACGTTAGTATTATAAAAGACACCATCTCAAGACATATTTGCTTGGGAGGCATATCTGTCTTTCTCACCTACCCTCTATCTCGTGAAATTGAAACTCACAGAATGTCTTTTTGTTGGTTTGTTTGGACTTTGAGGTCAATTCTCTCTTACTATAGCCCAGCCTGGCCTGGAATATTCTATGTGTACAGGATGACCTTGAACTCAGGACAACCCTCATCTTCCTGAGTACTGGGATTACAGTGCGAGCCATGATGCCCAGTTCACATGGTGTCTTAACGAATGACTTTGCAGCGGAGGCCACTTCAAGGCTGCTGTCCCTGAGGACATCCTGTAAACCCTCCATCTGAATTCCCCTGCAGACAGGCAGAGGGCTGACCCTTGACTCAGTGGATGTTTTGGGTGGAAAGAAAGGATTTAATAATTTACTAAATGAGTGGTTACTTTTAGGTCCAGGGTAAGTCAGCTGTGAGTGGGGACTACAGAGACCCCTCAAGGATCAGGCAGAGGCAGGGTCCGGATGGGAGTAGTCAGGGAGTCCGGCTGGCTCTGGAATGAATAGGTGGTCAAAGCCACATCTGGATTGGGTACCTCTGCCTGAAGGAGGTTCCAAATCAGGTCCCTCCTGCTAGAAGATGCAGCCCCAGGTGGGGCTGACAGTGATGGATGTGAGACCTGGGCCTGTTCGAAGGTGGTAGCAGCGTAGGGAAGAATCTTGGAAGCAGGAGAAATGGAGGATGGTGCCCCAGGTCATTTCCATTTCTGAGCCTGAAAACGTGGAGGCTCCCTGCCCAGCAGGGAGAGGGTAGCAGCAGTTGGGTGCAGGCTTGAAATCGAGGAGGAGCAGAGGATTTCTGCCATTCCTGCTCTATGCTCAGTAAAAAGAAAAATACCCACTGTAGGATCTGCAGGGAAGAAGATCGAGTCGGAATACAAACACTCTGCAAGGCGTGGGCCACAGGAGATGTAGGGAGGGCTCTCATGTGATCTCGGGACAATGGGGGACCAGCTTCCCTTTGCTGGTGCATGCATGGTTTAGGGAACCATGCCATGAGGCCTCTGATTTGCATCATGTTTCCCAGGGTGGCCCTTCTAGCCTGGAGCTCACCTGGCATCTGCCTAGTTGACCAGCCTCAAGGCAGGGCAAAGAAAATGCTGCAGAGGCCTAAAATCCAGTGTCTTCAGGTGCACTCTGGGGCCAGGTACAAGCTATGGTCTTTTCTAGTCTTGTTGTTCTCTTGCTAGAGGTGAGCGAGCAGATGAGGGCCCCATTGGAGGGTATGGTGTGCAGCATGGGCTTCCAGTTCTTTATGTTTTGCTATGTGCTGGGCTTGGTTTTCTAGTGTTTGGCTTGTGTTGATGTCCTGGCCTGACCTTTGGGGTGACTTCCTTATCCAGACTCTTGACCTTGGCTGCTAGATCCACTTCTCTGGGATTCCTCCCTGAACCCTGGAGCTTCCGGGAAGCCAGCAAGCCCCAGAAGAGCTTGAACAGCACTAACCCAGCCACTGTTCGTAGCTGACAAGTCTGTAACCATTGATGTTGGGAACATCGACTTGTGAATGCCCCCCCCCCCCCCCCCGCTGCCATTTGTCTTCCCTCAGTCTCACAAATCCCCCCCTTCCCCCATTGGCGGTGGAGGAAACCAGTGGGGTGATGTCACGCCACCGGCTCTCCTCACAGTCATCCTGAAGTCAAGCCCCCCTCATGGCTCTGGATGTAGTAGCCTGTGTGTGTGGCTCCTGCGTGTGGGGCCTATGACTGTGCACACACATGCCTCTGCTTTCTGCAGGAGCCTGCACTCCGTCTGTTTATTTCCCATTTACAACCTCTTCCTCCCCCTTTGCAAAGCGCCAGGATGGGCCTGGCGTTCTAGGAACTGCTTGCAAGTGGTCCTCCAAGCCTCGGAGCCGGCCTCCGCTGTCCCCATGCAGTGAGAGTAATGGGTCCTCCCAGGGACAATTTGCATAAAGGATAAATAAGAGAAAGACAATGTGAAGTTTATTCATTTTTAAATCCTGCAGCGTTTGTGATTGAAGGCCCAAGCTCAGATGTTTGCCGGATGCGTCCCATTAAGACTCGGGGCTCGTCTAATGCCGCCTCTGCTCCTGCAGGGGGGGTGATGCGCAGTTGTCCTCCGCACTGGAGGGCCGTTTCCACAGCCTCCCATGCACCCAGGGACAGGAGCAGCGGGCTGCGTTCCTTTCACCAAGCTCCCTCACTTTAATTTGCTGTAACAGAGCCAGCACATTAAATACACAACATATTGGTGTCCCTGAGCACCCTGGAGGGTCTTTACCCTTCCTCGTCAAAGGAGCCTCACATGCCGGGAGGGAGAGGAGATGTGCTTGGCACGCCTGCAGAGTGACGCCTCTGGCGGGTCACAATCGACTGTCTGCCAAGGACTGTGCCCTCCCAAAGGACGAAGAGTGGGCAAAAGGACAGAGGTGCCATTAGGCGTGCCTCAGAGTGAGAGGGGGCATGGAGATAGGGAGGACACCCGGGACACAGTGGGCACAGCAGTGCATGTATGTATGGGGGGGGGATGTGAGCGAGCCTGGAGGGTAGGGGCAGGATGTCCCTAGTGAGAGCACTGGGCTGGCCCTGGTCATTCCAGGACAATGTCAAGCAACACATTTCCAAGACTGAGCACGAGTTGGAGGGGCTGGATGAGGCTCTAACTTGGCTTCTCTCTGTTCAGCATGCCATGGGCTCTGGGAATCTGGCAGTGGAGATCTAGCTGTCACGTTGTGTGTGTTTGCTCCAACAAGTGAGGCAAGAAGAAGGGAGGCCCTCCAGCAAATCGCCCACTTCCCTAATGGCACGTTTCCCCGGAGTGGAGGCAACAGAGCTTGGAGACGAAAGAAGGGTCCACACAGACTAGAAGGGCAGGGTCCCTGTAAGGTCACTAAGCTGGCAGTCTTCTCTCCAGAGGGCAAGGTGCCCGAAGACTCTGAAGTCAGACTGTCCCTCCATACCTAGAAACGCCTGACTATTGGTGTTTAATTTAGTAGCTACATGCTTGTGGTGATTGTCTTATGCTACCAAATGTTGGTTCCATGGCTTCTGATCCTCACAACACGAGTCGTTGCTATTATGACCCTGAATCTGAGACATTAAAACATCCCAGATCACAGAGCTGACAAGTAGACCCAACTCCAGCCCAGCCTGATCTGGTGGTAGTGACGGCATTGTTGATGGATGTTGTGATGGCAGTTTGGAAATGGTTGTTTAGTGATAGTATGGGTGTTGGTATTGGTAGTGGTGGTGATCATATCGTGGCCTTTGTGAAGGTGTTGGTTGTGGTGACAGATATGGTGGTGATGATGGGGTGATGATGGTGGTGGTAGTTTTTGGCTATTTATGGTTTTTGTTATTATAATATTTGTGATGATTTGTAATATTAGTGGTAGTATTGTGTTGGTAATAATGATTGTGTTTTTTGGTGGTCCTAGTGAAGGCAATAGTGATGGTAGTATTGGATGCAGGTTATGGTGTGGTAAAAGTTGTGGTAGTGGTGGTAATTATTTTGATGGTGTAGCTGTACTGATGTTAGTAGTTGTGGTGGTAGTGGTGTAGTTTCATGGTGTTGGTGGGGATGATAGTTATGGTAGTGGTGGTAATAGTTTGGTAGTGTTTGCTGAAGTTATGATTACAGTTATGGTAGTTAATGGTGATGGTAGTGATCACTATGGTGGTGGTGATTATGGTGGTAGCAGTTATTACGGTGAGGTTGATGGTGGTGGTAGTTATAGTGGTGATGGCAGTTATGTGGTGGTTGCAGTTATGGTGAGGATGATGGTGGTGGTAGTTATGGTGGTAGTAGTTATAGTAATAGTGATGGTGGTGATAGTTATGGTAGTGATGGTAATTATGGTGATAATGGTGGTGATAGTTATGGTGATGTTGGTAGTAGTTGTAATGGTTTTGATCCTGGTGTGGCTAGTGGTATAGGTTTCAGCAATTACGTAAATCCTCTTGGAGAAAGCACCAATCAGCACCAACCAGACAATATCTGTTTTTAAGTCTCCCGAGCTGCCAGCACTAGAGCTTGCACCTGGCTTCTCGTGGGTGAGCACGGAAGCTGCATGAACTAGAAAAGGGTATCTGAGCTTGCCTCAGAACCAAGGAGGACAAGTCAGGCTGAGTCCTTAGGATGTGGCCCTGTGTGGAGCTATTAAGGGCTCTCCACAAACAGGAGCTCGGAGAAGATAGAGAGACCCCTCCTTCCTGAGCCTGACCCTGACCTATGACCTCAGTGTCATCTGTCAGTTAATTCTTCCTGGAAGTTCTACTGTTTAGCCTCCATTTTCATTGTGTGGCTAGGCATTTCCTCTGAAGCACAAACTTCCCAGTCCGAAGATTCTCTAGGAGGACTGATGATACTATGAAGCCTCCTGCAGACATTCTGTCCTTCACCAGAGCCCACATCCCCTCTTAGACAGAAGGACTCTTCTGGCTTAGTCATTACAATATGGAATTCTAGGCATAGACTACCTACTGTTATGTGATATTCTTCATACCCAGGGAGCAGAGGTTGGAGCAGGGGCTGAGGATAGGGAGAAGGACAAGTGAAGATGTTGCTTGGGGTTGGGAGAAGTCCTAGGGCATGCGTCAGCTGCTGGATCACACAACACATACTACCTAGGAGACCTACTGTCCTGTTACCTTGGTTTTCACACAACACACACTGTACCCAGGGGACCTTCTGACCTGTTACCTTGGTTTTCTTATCCCATTGTATTATCAGGCCAAGGTCATGGGTACCAGACCTACAAGTAAAAGAACAAGCCATTCACGGACACTGTACATACAGATAATCGTCAAAATCTTGTTTAAAATGAAAGTCACTTGCCCTGGATACCTCGCTAGCACCCAAGGCACTTCTGAAACATCGTTTTACTTGGATTGACTTAATCAGAGCTCTTTACAAGAGTTCTGAAAATAACAACATAACATGTTCTTATTCCCATTTTGCAGAGTTTGAAACCACGACCCAAAGATTGGCCAAAGTGAGACAGAGAGTAAATGGCAGAGACAGCACCAGGTACAAAGTCATTTTATTCATTTATTTATCAACTCGTTACTGAACTCCCACTGTGTCCCAGGCACTATGTTAGCTACTGAGTAAGCACAGTGGGCAAGAAATGCTGTTGCCTGGGCCCACAGTTCTCACACTGAAAGCATTCGTTCCAATTTCAACCTTTTACCCGTCACTGTGCTTTCTCAAATGCCATCAAAAACCAAGAGGTGTGACAAAGAAGTTAAAAAAAAATAGCACTGCTCTGCTCAGAGCCAACAATGCTGAGCTGTTAGAAGTCTGAACCACCAAGGCAGGGCGCACACCCTTAAAGACCTGTGTGTCATTCTTGCCCCCTCCCCAACTCATTGTATTAATGCTTGATCACATTGATGGGAATTACAGATATTGTTAAATTGTTTTGGCTAATGTCATTGGCATGACCAGAAAATATGTAAAATTTTATAGGACTTTTGTCCATGATTATTTAAAATTATCAGAGTTGAAACATCAGTCTCTTGGGAGGGATTTGTGGGAGGGGATTTGGTAGGGGCTGAAGAGAGGAAAGGCATAGGGAAAATGATATAATTCTACTTCAATTAAAAATATATTAAATAATTTCAGTCCTTGGGAAAACTCATTTGTGGGGGCCACTGTGCCAGGAACGGCTGGCCCACAAGGCCTTGCTCTGTGATCAGGATTCTACCCCCAGGGCACGTCACTCTGTAGATAGCTATATCAGGCTGTCTGACGTTTATCTTCATCCCAGGATGCCCCTCTGTGACACCACTGACCATCCCAACAGAGCCTGCGGCTGGTTCACACAGTTCACACAGGCAAGAGGGCACTAAGCTCTTCTCCTCCTATCTTCAGATCTCTGAAGCTTAGCATGGCCAGCTGAAGAAATGGAAGAAGTTCAAGGAAGATGCCTCAGGTCAGAGAGAGACATTTATCTTCTGATAAGAAGCTATCTTGACCACCTTATGAAGGGTAACTCACTAATTCTTGTGTTAAAAACATTTGTTGTTACTTCTGTGTGAACTCTCTTCCAAGTCAGGTCTGGGCTGACTGGAGCAGTCCATAGACTGGATGTTGTAGGTATGGGCATTCATAGATGGCCCAAACTAATTTTAGCCCACAGTATAATCTGTATGTGTTCCCAAGACGGCAGCTGCAAGGGGTCTTTAATATCAACAAAGGATTAAGAAAAATACTGCACTTGTTAAGGACAGACCCTGGTGCCTTCCTAGGTGACTTCTTAGAATCCTATTACTGATCTTGTAGGTTCCTGAAACCATGTTTCTTGCCAGAGTTAGGAAAAGGAAATGAGTCTCCCCACAGATGGGCAAACAAGTCCTGAGCTGAGAATCACCAGAAGGCTCCACTCACCTCAGTCAATACTTTTTCCACATTCCTTTAACTTAGCCCACCCTAAAGTCTTTTGAATTCCCTCTTGAAACATGAGCAGGTATTAGACCAGTGACAATTTATGTTGGCTTCTCTCAGGGTCAGTGCATCCTCAAAATGTTGACAGTAATGACCTAAGTTGACACCTCCATTGAACTCCCAGAGAAGGAATCCCATCAGAATGGGAATGAGGGCATAGGATTCCCACACAGCCCTCTCAGGGAGATTTACAGGCATTTGGGGAAGTATATCTGCTGTGGGACAATGGTCTGTACCCTGTCACTTGTAATTTAAATAAATGCTGATTGGCCAGGCAAGAAGGATAGGTGGGGCAACTGGGCAGGAAGTAGAGGCAGGGCAATGGGAATTCTGGGAAGAGAGAAGTTTTAGTCTACAGTATTCATCCAGACACAAAGCAAGCAAGATGTGACTGCCTTGCCAAAAAAGGTACCAAGCCATGTGACTAACACAGACAAGAATAATGGGCTAATAAAAGATGTAAGAGCCGGGCGGTGGTGGCGCACGCCTTTAATCCCAGCACTTGGGAGGCAGAGGCAGGCGGATCTCTGAGTTCGAGGCCAGCCTGGTCTACAAGAGCTAGTTCCAGGACAGAAACTACAGGGAAACCCTGTCTCGAAAAACCAAAAAAAAAAAAAAAAAAAGATGTAAGAAAGAGTTTTAAAAAAAGAAGCCTGAGCTACTAGGCCAACCAGTTTATGATTAATGTGGACCTCTGTGTGTTTGTTTGGGACTGAATGGCTGTGGGACCTGGTGGGACAGAAAACCTCTCTCAACATACATCTCAAGTGATGAGCACTGCAATTTGCCTTCCGGCAGGTGTTCAAGAAGATGGTCTACTCCTCCAGAATACTCAAGGAAATATTCTCTGGCAGATTGGCCTATTGAAAATGTGGTCCTGGGTCTCCTTATAGCACAGAGCAAGGATATGTGAGCACATATATCTAGAGACTGGGCCAATAACCAAAGTCTCTGGATGCTTGGAGACTATGATTTAATCTTGGACATTGTTCATCCCCAGGATGCTTTTCAGGAGCCTCTGGTGTTGGTTCTAGCTACAATTAGCTCTGTAACCATATTATGTCTTTGACAGGTATGTGGTCCTTGGTTTCCTCATCTCCAAAATGGAGTAAAAAAATAGTATCATTAGCATTTGCTACAATGCTGGGCTTGGAGTCTTCTTGAGGTACTGGGCAAAGGCTGCTTACTTCCCCAGCTCTTTGGTGTTCCACATGGATAAGGGACCACACAGAGAATGAGGTGGTGGTCCCAAATGGGAGTATGAGCAAGAGAGGGGAGGAAGACTCAAGGTTCCTATAGTGAAGATATAGCCAGTAAAAGGTCTAAGATGTATGACTGCAGGGCAGTGTAGGATTGCAGAGCCGGAGTTCCTCTGCCCTTGCCTTGCTGTTAGACTGTCCCTGAGTGGCTAAACCTTGAATTATTGTGCTTCTTAGAACAACGGTATTCATTCTTCCTACGTCACAAGGTGAGATTAAAGAGGCAAACAGAAGTGGGTATTTGGAAAGAGCTTGGAGAAGTGTACCGCACCACTCAAACACAGATGGATTTGATTAACAGCCCCGTTTAATTGCTGGGGCAGGTTTTTGGTTGACTAGAAAACATCGGTCTATTTCAGACTTTTTTCTGAGCTGCCTGCCCTTTGCCCTGTGCTGCTACCATGTCTGTATATTCTGGGATACATGTTCTCACACTTGCAGGTATCAGAATCAGGTGTGCCTGTTAAACAGCTTGATGATTTCCATTCTGAGTTTGGGATTCAGCGGGTTCAGGATGTGCCTGAGAATTACAGTATCTAAATCCCTAGACGCTGCTCTTTCTGGTGCTGATGCTGTGTCTGAGAACCAGTGGGAAGATTTTTTTTTTTTTGATGCATTCAGAGTTTGTGTGGATTTTTTTGTAATTCGGTTACTTCTAGGCTGTCTCGTGGCATCTCTGTACAAAGGGAGTAGGGTAGGCAGCGTGAGGGGTGTTCCATAAACAAATTGGAGCCCAGGAGCGGAAAGTGATGGTGTCTTGAAGTGCTACAGTCAGGCTCTCTGGACTGCCTCCTCCCTGTCCTTCCCATTGGGCTAAAGTGCCCCCTACTGGTCAGTCACTCCTGGCCATTAGCCCCCTCTCCTGACAGGTACTCAGGCCAGTGGTTAGGTGTCAGAAGCATCTCCTGGGGACAGCGCTTCAGGCATTTGTTTGCTTAGGTGAAAGGTCTAGGAATAGGAATAGTTTTCACTGTTCCTGACTGCCGCAGCGGGACCTGCCCCATCTGTTCCTTCCTCATCAGTAAGCCCTGAGTGGGCGACTTTCTCCAAGGTTCAGGCATGACCCCAGTACACCTAGCCCTTAGCCCATGGCTTCTCTGGACCACACTTTTATTAGCTGCTCAATCTTTTCTCCTCAGAGCTCATTTGTAGCTGTATGGAAGCTCCCAACTGTTCCCCACCTAGTGAAGCCCATGCTCTTATAGCTGCCAAGTGAGGTGGGGTCTGGTCCCAGAGACTGAGAGTGGCCATGGCACCAGGCCATTCCAAGCTGCTCAGAGAGGGCCTGATAACCTAGGCATGAGCTATAAAACTCAGCTTGGAGCACATTGTTCTCTCTGTGAGGCCGCATAGGCTCTCCGCTCTGGCTGTTTGTCCCTCCGTTCTTCCTTCCCAGAGCCTCCTGGCCTGAAGAGGCCTGTTCGCTGCAGTGGTGATGGCGGCGGCTCTCTGATGCCTGGGTACCGGGTGTGCGAGTGTGTGTGAGAGAGAGTGTGTGCGCCGGTTTTCTCCAGAGTGACTGGTTTGTGCTGTCATCAGCCGTTGTTTTGGTAAATGGCGAGTTAAACAGATATATCCAAGCGTAAAATCTAAAAAATGTTCCCTCTGGGCGCCCGGGGGGTGTTGTTTGAAACCAACTACATATCAATTGAGCGGCGGCGAGCGGATCCGATGATAAATTCCAGTCCGCAGACGCCTTATAAATTACATTTTTTTGTTCGCGATCTTGCCTCATCTCAGCTCCCCAGAGGCCCTTAGACTGAGAACTATGATTGTGTTGGAGGAGCGTTTGCTCAGCTTGAGCGAGGCCATTAGCATTGCATGTGCCAGGCCGTCCCTGCGCTCCCCCCCTCCACCGCCCCCACCCGCCCCTTTAACTAATACAATATGTGCCTGGTAATTTTTCTGTTCATTATCTCATTGTTTTCTGTAAGTACAAGGTTAGATTGAATTACTGCGGGCTCCGCTGTCTATTTGTAATTCTCCTTCCATGCCGAGCTGCTAATGAATGGGCAATTTAGTCAATTCTTTGTAACGGCTTCTTCTGTGCGTCAGCCACTTAATTACTCTAAGCCTTTCTCACTGCTGCTTTATTGCATGGAAAGTCGGGGCTGCTTGGAGAGCTTGGCACGGGATCTCCAGCTTCCAAAAGAAAAAAAAAAAAACAGGAAAAAATTGTTAGAGACAAGCAGGCTTCTGCGTCCTAGACGCCGGCTGTCGTGGTCTCAGCCGGCTCAGGTCTATCACACACATGGGTTTTCCTCCATCCTTGCTTAATTCTGGTCTTTGCGGTCAGTGTTCCCATCCAGGCAGCAGGAAGGTGTGAGCTCCTGCTCACAGCACAGCCTTCGAGGGAACTGTCCTAGTATATAGAAAATGCTTTATGTTAGCCTGATTATTTTGCTATGCACATCACTGTGGCTGCTCCTAGCTACATGTAGCCTGCGGTCCTGTCCCATGCATCTTTCTCTGTGCATAGAGCACCTCACTCTCTTGACACAGGGAAGAGGCACATGGTTATTAGCTTCTCTGGGCAAAGGGGATGTCAAGTCTTGGCAACGAGGGACTTGCCTGGGTTCAATGAAGCAGGTTGGAAGAACAAGGGTTATTGCTTGCCTAGGGTACCCAAGATCCTGGTCTTTTCTCCAACCCACCCTACTACCAAGAGGTATGTCTGAATACTGCCCCTGTATTGGATGGAAGTGTTTCACAATGAAAACAAGAGAAGGGTGTCCTCAGAGGACTAGTATGACTCTGGAAAAGGAATGGATCCTTAGGTAATTTTCTGGGAGTCTGAAAAATTACAGGGAGCTAGGACTTATGAAATAAACACCAGTCTGCCTAGCGGCACCACGCCATACATCTGCCTGAACATTCCTTTGCAAGCTTGAATTGCCACACATACACGTTTTCACCCCAATCGGGACTCATTTGAAAGTGGAGCACCATGCTCAAGCCATGTGGGTAAACTTAGACTGTCCTGAGCAAAGCTGGTCACGTGGTCACCTGCCTAGGCAGTGAAGGAAGTGTAAAAGCTGTGATCACTGCCCACCTACAGCAACCCTGGCAGAGGGACATTGCCGGAGGAACTCCTGTCCTTGCAAGTATTCTCTTCTGCCTCAGAGTACAGGGGACTCCAGACAGCTATAGGAATCTCAGCCGGTGTCTGGAAAGCGATGGCCTCCACGCTGCTGAATGAATCATGGCTTCTAACAGAGACCTAAGGATGAGAGATGAACTCTGCTGGTATTTCCACCTGGATGCTGTATCAGAGGACGGCACAGGCTTTGTTGACTGATTTCCCAGACAGGCTCCTGAAAGTGCAGGGCCCCTGTTTGGGAAGCTCCAGCTCTCTTGGGTCTGCTTTGTGTCTGCTCTTCCATTGGAGATCAGTTTAAGTTGCTTCCTTCAAGAAGTCCTCCCTGATTTCAGGGATAATTAGCATCAGACTCCCCACTGGCCTAGCTCATGACCCCCGGTTTTCTTCTTTGTCACTCAGCATGGTTGTTGTCGAAGTTTGTGGGTAACTGTGTACTCAGTGTTGGTCGCTCTTCCTCTTTCCCCACCAGCTCTGACCATCTGTGTGCAACCCTCAGTGGAGAGAGAGTTCCAACAATGCCGGGCCACTCCTCAATGTCCACTCACCAGGCACCGTGCTAAGGGAATCTTCTCCACAGTCCTGTGCCAGCTGTGCAGAGGTCCAGGCACGCTGGGCAGAGTGAGAAGAGCTGGTGCTTCCCGAACCAACTCCCAGGGTTGTGTGAGCCCTTTTGGATCCCCCCTCCAATACTACAGATGTAACACATTGTGTTACATAGCACTCAATTCCTCCTTGGTACCACCTGTGTCCTCTGCCAAACTATAGAGTTATGAAATTTAGCGGACCGGCAGGAAGAAGAGGAAGGAAAGGGGGTGGGGGAGGAGCTCATAGCTAAGTTATGGGAACTGAGTTTGGAGTGTCTTCAGTGTTCTTAAGGCCAAGGTTCTCTCACTCCAGCTCAGGGACCAGAGGGGAGGCCTGGTCTCCTTCATTCATCTTCCAGGCAGAACACAGCACTATGTCCAGTCCTCCCCGAGATACCAAGTAAGAAGTATATATCATGGTTTTTAAACAGTCTATTCCCTCTGACACTATTTTCGGACTCTAGCTTAAAGAAACAATTCTGAATCCAGATAATGTATTATGAATTCTTCACAGTGTCATTGTAATAGAAGGAAATCTCTTCCTGAATTGTGGTCAGTCTGAGATGGAGCTTTGCCTACAGCCCTCACTATTAGTTTCTCTACAGCAAGGAATACCTGGGGTGTACATCTGTGTGCCTGAGGGCAAGACTTCTGGTTTGCCCATCCCTGGTCCTCTACACTTAGGGGAATAACATATCCTGGTCCTTGATAACCACCTGTAGGAAGAAAAGCCTCATGACTGAGATCTTGCTATGTAGTCCAGGCTAACTCAAAGCTAATGTTACTCTTGTCTCTGCCTCTTACATATGGGTTTCCAGGCCTGCACCCCCATACACACTGCCCAGACTTCTGCAAGATGTGCAATGGTTCCCTCTCTGCAAAATCCAGTGCAAAACCAGAAAGGACAGCTTGGGCTGAGCAAAGGAGTCCTTGTTCTACAGCAGCACTTCCAACAGGGTGGTTTCAAAGGTCAGCCCCCTTCGGACGTGCCTGGGAGAAGAAACTCCTCGCTGGCCAGTTGTTGTCAAGGAGTCGCAGTCCTGGTCTTGGCTAAGACCAGGATCCTTGCTAGAGGGAGCCCCTCATCCCACTTCATTCCTCCTCTCAGGTTTAGAGCCTGGCAAATGACCTGAGCCAGTTGGTGATGGATGGTCCAGTTCATGGCCCATAAAGTCACAGCCTGCCTCTTGGAGGTCAAGTCTTCCAGGGAGCCCAAGCTGCCTATCAAACACTCCACACTTATTTGGAGCCCCCATACCTAGAGTTTCCTCCAGCCACTGAGATCTAGAAAACCACAGTGAGGGGGTTGCTATTTACTGATGTCACCCCCTTAGGGCAGAGACGGTCTATGATGCATCCCATGCGGCCAGCAGCCCACAAGCACCTGTGCACTAGCCTCTGCTCCCAGGGCCTAGTTGTCTGCTTGGAGAATTTGGTGCTGACTGAGGCAGTGCTGATTTATAGGGACCTTGTAGCTCTGTCAGGAGTGTCTGAGCTCCTAGCATGACCCAACTCTCTGGACCAGTGGTTCTCAACCTGTGGGTCACCACCATTGGAAAACACATATTTCCAATGGTCTTAGGAGCCCCCAACCATAAATGTATTTTTGTTGCTGCTTCATAACTGTAATTTTGCTACTGAGCAGTGTCTCAGTCCCTAAGACCATCAGCAATGTGTTTTCAGATGGTTGCGACCTGCAGGTTGAGAACCACTGCGTCTGCACAGCGCTTCTAAGCTTCCGGAGTCTCCACGCTTGGCCTTTCATCTTCTCAGAGAAAGTGATATTTCTGAAGCGTCTAGAACCAGCCAGTGCTGTGTTGTTAGGCCAGCTAATCTCACCTGATACTCTGAGGTTAAATGGTGACTCTTATTTCCCATCTGATGCTCAGGAAGGCTAGATAACTTTGCTAAGGTCAAAGACTCCTATGCCACTG
This sequence comes from Arvicola amphibius, assembly GCF_903992535.2. Taxonomy (NCBI): domain Eukaryota; kingdom Metazoa; phylum Chordata; class Mammalia; order Rodentia; family Cricetidae; genus Arvicola; species Arvicola amphibius. The sequence goes on from NC_052051.1 coordinate 149,611,712, forward strand.
AACCCAGAAGAACAAAACAAAACAAGCAAAATCATCCCTCCAAAGAACCCAGGTAAAACTCTAACAGTTTCATATCATACACAGAGTTATTCAGAAATATTTCTCTCCTGATTCCCTAGGATCCACTGTTCAAGTAGGGATGGGGGAGGGGTGGTTGCAATCATTTACAGCATTGTGTGAGTTAAGCAGAAGAATCCTCTCCCGGAGAGATGTCTAGGACCCAGGAACCCAGAGAAGGTTTTGAGAAGTTGAAGGTGACTGATGGGAGGAACGGCTGGGGCTGGGGAATAATCAGGTAAGGCAGAGAACAGCTGGGGCTCACTGGCTAGAAACCTTGGGCCATGAACCTGGGGCAGGCCTTCCTCCCTTCTTAGAGTCAAGGGCCTCCCCCACCCGTGTTGAATCTCTGATTTGAGATGTCAGTGGTAGTGTTGGGTTCTTCTCAAACGTCAGGGATCCATAGACCCTAACAAGGCTGTCATACCACCATGATGGTACCTGGGGACATGCAGGACAGATCTTAGCCCTACATTCAAGGGTGACCCTTCAGGTACTGTCGCCATGCTGAGCTGGGCTAGAGCCCATCCCTCTGGTGAAACATCAGCTCTCTCCCTACCTGTCTCGTGCATGAGCCCTTAGGCAAGGGCTGTGTTTTACTCTGAGCCCTTAGCTCAGTGCATCCAGTCTCACACTGGGCTGCTGTAGTTGTTCATTGCAGGTTCATAATAAACAAGTCAATACTGGGACTTGCCCTGTTGGAACCACAGAAAGTTGGGTCCTAAGAATAAAAAAATGGTAAAACATGAAACTAGCATTTTCCTTTCTCTTATTTCTAAGTAACAATGCCCACTTAACAGCTGGAAAAACTGAGGTCCAGAGAAGAATTGTGATTTAGAACTTTATATATGCAAACCAGGAAGTGGCCAGAGGCGTTCTGTCATCTTTGAAATCCCTTAGTGTTGTGCTTGAGAAAATTAAGGCCAGTGTTAGCTTTTCTATTGGTGTGACCAAATTTCCCCACAAAGACAAGTTGAAGGAGGAAAGATGGTGTCGGAGGCTTGGGTTCCATCACTTATGGCTTGTGGGGGGGCGTGGATGAGCAATGGGGTTCAGGCTATGGTGGACAAGGAAGTGGAGGGTAAGACACAGGAAATAATTAGCGATAACTGTCCTCAAAGACACATTCCCAGTGACCCACTTCTTCAAAGCCTCCAGAAATTCTCCCAAAGTTCTACCAGACAGGGACAAAGCTGTCTCCATCTGAGCCTGTGGATGACACTTCCATTTCAGAGCATAATGGGGCCCAGGGATAGAGGAGATGCCCTGAGGCTTCTTAGCTCAGGAGTCAGTCGTGGTGGGGAGACAAGAATTCAACTCTCAATCATAGTTTGGGGCAGTTTAACAATTGGTCCCTGGCTCCAGGTTCCTATGGCAACTGTGTGGAATAAACCATCCTTTTTTTTTTAATTTTTATTTTTTGGTAGCACTGACACATTCATCATAGTATAATTCTTTACCTCTTCCTTTTAAAAAAATGTGTGTGGTGTGTGTCATGCGTGTATGATATATGCCTGTGTATGCTCGTGTGTACGTATGTTTGTATGTGTGTAATGAAAACCCATGCACATGCGTTGGAAACCAGAGAAGGGTGTATAGTTTCCTTCTCTGCCACTTTTAATGTTTGTAACTGAACCCAAAACTGACTGGTTTGGTTGGGCTGGCCATGGAGCTCCTGAGACCTGTCACCACCTCCCAACCTTAGGGCTATGGATATATTCGCTCATTCCTGGCTTTTTGTGAAATGCTGGAGATTCAAGCCCAGATCCCTGTGCACGCATAGCAGGCATGCTCACCTCTGAGCTGTGTCCCTAGCTTTTCCTATTGCAGGAAACACTCCTTCGCCTTCCTCAAATAGGTTTGTAAAACAAAGAGAACAGGATACTTTCCAAGACATGGATATTCTGGCAAGAAGAGAAGGTCCGGGCTGCTGAAGGCCTGGGAAGGCCTTTGTGTGTCTATCAAGGTGGAGCTGGTGACACGGGGGTAAGTATCCTGCAGTCTCTGCCTGAGATCCCCTGCTGACCTTTGTTGCACATCTCATCCAGCGTAACAAGGGCTTCTACATGAAAGGTTACCCAGTTGCTGGTGCTGTGCTTCCAGAAGGCTTTGCCACGCTGATTTCATTGGGTTCTCTGGTGGGGCAGGTGTTCCCATCTTACAAGCAGGGAAACTGACTCCTAGGAAAGTGGGAGTCACGAGGCCAGCGTGAAGCTCCTCGGTGGTCAAATTCTCTGTGTCTGAGGAGAGATCAAGGTGGACACCTGGCATGAGGCAGATCCTTGGTAGACATCTTGGAAACAGTGCAGGCTTGGCCATCGGGGGCGGGCTGTTCCCGCCACCAGGCCGCTGCTTCTTTCTACAGATTGGCACCCCACGTTGGGCGCCAATCTGTTGAAGGAACGCTGCGGGGCTGCGTCCCGCCACCCAGCCGCTGGCTAGCTTTACACCCGAAATAATTACATGGAAACTGGATTCTTTTAAACACTGCCTGGCCCATTATCTGTAGCCTCTTATTGGTTAATTCTCACATCTTCCTTTAACCCATATTTAGTAATCCGTGTAGCACCACGAGGTGTGGCTTACCAGGAGAGATCTTAACCTGCGTCCATCTCGGAGAGGAGAAGCATGGAGACTCACTATTGTGAATGCCTGAAGCGTCTCCCCACTCCTGCTACCCAGCATTCTGTTCTGTCTACTCCGCCTACCTGATTTTCTGTTCTCTTAAAGGGCCAAGGCAGTTTTCTTTATTAATAATGAAAGTAACACATAGACACTCCTCCATCACTGGACATGGCCGGTGAGGAGCTGAAAGCACAAGTGAGATGATGGGGGAGCTAACCAATCCCCTTGTTTGAGGGGCGTGCCCCCTCCGTGGCCCCAAATACCTTTAAAACATCCGTTTGCATTTGTTTTCGCTCTCTTTATTTCCTGCACTTTGCTGGAACTCTGGCTCTGTAAGTTTCTCCCATTTCCTCCTTTTATTAAAGCTGAATATTTTATAATAAAGCTAGTTTGGTTAATTCCAATTGCCGACCGACCACGCCCCTTCAGTGAGTGTTGTGGGCTGTTCCACTCATCACAGAGAAAGCTCATGGAAGGATACCCGTGGGTAGCTAAGGATGCGTTTCTAAGGATGCCGTCTTGAACTTGAGAATCAAATGGTAGAGAAGAGCCAGGATATGAAAAAGAACCACTCGGAGAGAACAGTGTGTGATGGGACCCTGAAGGGGAGAAAAGTTTACAAGATCAAAGGAGTGTTCAGGAGCAGGAGAGGCACAGCTTGGGACAGAGAGAGGAGACGGGAAGGTGAGCCGGAGAGGCAAAGGAAAAAAGTCAGGTGATGCCATCCTTCCAGGCCCATAAGAGGCACCCTCACTCCTATGTGAGTACGTCTGACCATTCACATACCCAGCCATGTATGTATACACACATGGATTACCACACAGATACAAATAGACATGGACATGAACGTATACACAAAGCACACATACCCAATTCTGTCACAACACACCTTCATCTAAGCTTAACACACTTGCACACCTCTGCACACACAAATGCACACTTTCCCCCATATACCAAACACATTGATATTTGTAAAACAGCCATGTACGTTAATGCATTTACTTGTACACATGTGCTTAACAATCAATCACATGTGCACTTATACCCACATGTAAATTCATGTGGACATAAAAGCACATGTGCAGTTCCCCTCCAACATGTTATCTGCACTTGAAAACTCCTGCAATCTGCACATGCAGAAAGGCATGCATACTTACATGTCTATTCAAAATGCACAACAGCACAGACACACATTCTCTACACACGTGCCATGTTTCATTAATACACAGATACACATGCGCCCACCTGCCTAGTGACATGACTTTGTGTGTGTGTGCGGGGAGTGGGTTGTATACAATCCACAGCAATCCCTGTTCAGATAAGCTCCTGCACCGATAAACTTCTCTGCTGGTCGGTTATAATCTTTCATTGGAACTGACACATTGATAGCCCCAGTTTTTCTAGGAAGTGACCTTCATGCTGGCTATTGATTTCCAGTGGCTATCAGGCGGCTGCCACTGGAGTGACAGGCTCGGTCGGAGGTCAGCCCTTAAATAAACTTTCTGGATTGCTAAGCACCAGCTACGCCAATGAAAATGGAAATTGGCAGCCCCGGCTCACTTTTATGGGGTGGGCTCCTATTGATGGGATTTCAGCCCGTGTGGCCCTTCTGTTCCTACATCACAGGCCAGGTGCCATGTGTGCCCAGAGGTGCCTGTGTTGCAGAGGATCTTTCTTGAAGGCTCTTGGGGGTAGGTGTGTGGCAGCTTCCAGGGCCTGATACTCTTGCAAAGTTTGCAGTCTGTGACAGATAACCGCGTGGGTCCCAAGTTCCGTGAGTGACAGGATTTGCCGTCTTGGGCAGGTGGTGTCAACTTCCTGGGTCTCAGTTCTTCTATCCACAGGCCACCTGCTCTCAGAGTCTCCTCCCACTTCACAACGATGTGGCTCCACCCGAGGAACTGACAGTATTGGATGTACGCTGAGCTGTGTATGGTTGGCAGGAGAACATAGGGTATCGTGTTTTAACATTAGCATTGTCAACCACAAGACGCCACTTAATTAAATCCTGTGGTGATTGGAAGTCCCTGGGGTTGTGGCACCATTCAGGGGTCACTGGGCAAGCATAGGTATGGTGGGGCAGAGGCTAAAGGAATGTTCTGGATTTCAAATCGTTAGTTTTGCCTCTCCTGCCTTGCCTACTTTTCAAGGCCTGTGACAGCAAATATTGAACTTCTACTCAGACAACAATCAAACCTTTCAGATAAAGCTTAGCATGGTTGGGCAGGCTTTTAGCTCCCTCACTCAGGAGGCCAGGTCAAGAGAAGCTCAAGTTATAATCCAGCTGGGGCTACACAGTGGGATGAGTTACACACACACACACACACACACACACACACACACACACACACACACAGGAAACAAAAAACAAAACAAACACGCAAACAACCCCCCCCCAAAAAAACCCTCAGAAACCAACAGCAAAACACATCCAGAGATGCTTTCATCCCAATTAGCACCTGTGTCTTCCCCGAATGCAGTTCTTTCCATCCCCTCCATCTGTGCCAATGCCACCTCTGGCCTGACCTTAGGCAAGTCAGTCCCTTCTGGAGTACCAGATCCCACTCCACACAGTCCAGGAACCACTGAGTGCTCGCTTCTACTGGGTATCACACAGCAATCCAACCTCACCTCTGAACATGGGAGGAATAATTTCTCTTCAGATATGAACTTACAATAGCAACAACCAAATCTGGTTTAGAAGAACCTGGTTTAGAGAAAGTGGCAAGGCTGTCAGCCCCAGCATCTTGTGTTGCCTGGTAGCAACGCTTGTCCCTTTTTGTCTCAGCCTGTGCTTTTTGCTGCTTTATGTATTTCTCCAGGAGAGGGGCTGTCAGCTGTATATCCTGAAGGAAGGACAAGCAGAAACTGGAATGTTTGATAACATCAGAGAAGCAACAGTTGCTAGTGGATGCTGAAGGCCAAAGAGAAGCTATTCACGTTGAAGGAATAGAGTCCAGCAACATGGCTGGATACTCCAGGTTAGACCCTTGGCTACAGCTTGCACCTGGAGTGAGACCAGCAAGGTCATGACATGCTAGACAGGAAGTGGGCCATGCAGTTTTGGGAAGGTGGGTCTAGAAGAGGTCAGCGCCACACAGTTCTGGTGTGTGGTTGAACTGTTTTACTGACTGATACATAAAGCTGCTTCATGCTTCCAGAGTCCACAGAACAGACACATCTAGACACAAGGTCTCTTGGGACCAGCTTGCTTCATAGAACATGAAAAATGTTCAGAAATTAGCCAATCATTTCCAAAGAGGACCTGGGGTAACTCATAGTTGAAGATACATGGACAGTTGTTAAAATAGCAATAGCAGACATGTTTCTATTTTTTTATTTTAAATTCAAACATTTCATTTCTTATAGAGACTCGATCTCCTAGTTTGTATAAGCTGGGAAATACTGTGCCCCCAAAGTCCTCTATCAACCTTGTAAGTGACAGAAATCTTAGAGAATGACATTGTTGTGCATTTCTCTGTCCAGGAATCTTTGTAGGTAGGCAAAGGAAAGGCACCAAGCTCCTCTCTTTCCTGGGTCCTGTGGGTAGTGAAAGGAAGGGCTTGCTCCAGGGTACAGGGAGGGGGGAGCTCCAGGGTGGGAGAGAGGGGTATAGAGAAGCAGGTGTAGGGAAGTGGAAGTGATAGCAAGACTTGATTCAAACTGCCTTGATTCCCAGCCAAGTACGCAGTCAGAAAACAGAGAGGCTAAGCAACTGGCCTAACCAAGTCCTCACAAGGTGAACCGGGACACAGAGCCATGACAAACCCAGCACCAAAGTTTGGAAAAACTCTACTCCACCACTCTCCCGTTGAGCAGCTTTGAGCCAATCACAGCTCTTTCTGAACTGTGGATTCTTCATCACAGAGGGGCCAGGGACCCTCCGGCATCTCTCCGCACAGCTCAGTAAATGTCTGATGCTTGGGAACACGCAGGTATCATCCTCACATCGGATGCTGTCCACTGCCGGATTCATATCACAGTTAAGGACAGCCAGCAGTTCTCAGAGACGGTGATTTGGTCCCTCTCCCCTGGGAACAATTCAGTGGTGTCTGGAATGATTTTTGGTTGTTACATCTGGGACAAGAGTAAAACTGGCATATGAAATTTGGAAGCCAAGGATGCTGCTGAAGACATGCATAGGACAGCTCCATGGCAGAGTCACTTGACCCCAAATAGCTGTGGCGGCCAAGATAAGGGCCCTCCTTTAAGAGATCCCACCTCTCCATCCTCCTTCTGTGCTCAGCAAACAGCCCCGAAACCCTTTCATTTCTCCAACAGGGCAGACTCAGGCTGTTCAGGGAGTGGCTGCCTGCCTCCCTTCACCCTGAGGCCATTCAGCCAGATGGCAGAGGGGTCAGCAGCAACCAAACATCTAATGACGTGTGACAAGTGTGGCCAGACAGCAGGCCCAGGCTGGGCCCCTTGGAGGCCACTCATTGGGCAAGGGAGACTCATAAATAACAGCATAGTGACAGCCGGACTCCTGCTCAGTGGGAGAAATGAAGATCCTCCACTCGCCCTGGCTCCTGGGGCCGGACTCTGTCTATAGGACAGATTCCAGCAGGAGGGCAGGAGGAGCAGAGGCAAGGCTGAGCACCTCATGCCAGACTTAAGGGACCTGTTCCTAGAGCAGCTGTCCTGACAGTGACTTTGCTACATGGCTCTCTCTTTGGTGGTGCCCTTTTTAGATTTCTGACCCAGTACAGCTGGGTATAGCCTCCAGACAACCCACTCAGTTACCATTTATGGTAGGTGATGGGCTAGGGAGCTTGCCGGTCTCCAGCAGTTCAGTTTGCTATAGCCTATTGAACCTCCATCTCCTCATCTGTTAAATGGGGGCATCAGAGGAGCAGATACGCTAATTTATGGGAAATTATGTACAAAGCGACAAATTAATGGAAGGGATGATGATGATTATGATTATTCAATCATTCGGGAGAAAATAATTTATATTTGAAAAAAATGTATCGTCTAATGCTCTAAAAATATTAATCAGTTTTAAAGTTTTTAGGCAGCTCCAAATAGGCTTTTCGCAATAACAATCGTAATAATGATGCCTATATTAAATAGCGCTTTTATTTTCACATTTGTTATCTCCAAGCCTCATGTGGCTTAAAATGGGACCTGTTTGCAGCGATGCGTGTTCCTCGAAAATAAAAGTGGGGAAAGCTGATCTGCGCGGCACAGACAGACTTTGCTTTGTTGCCGATTGGAGTCCGGGTTCAGAAGGTGGCAGGGGCTCCAGGTGAGGCTGGTGCCTAAGGCCCAGCACTGGGCCCTCAGTTCTGTTATTTACGAAACCGACGGATGTAATGATTTCTTCCTGACCTCCTCGGACGGCTGTGTCAGGGAGCCCAGGCACCTGGAAGTCGTGTGGTAATGGAAATATCACCCAACAAGGGAGTCAGCGCCATGATCATTAGAGCCATCATTGCTATTCATTATTATTCCTAATGACGCTAGCGAGACGGAGCTTCTCCGAAGGCGCGCTGCCCGAACTGGCTTTGCAAAGTTTTACAAAAAGACATCAGATGAAGAACCCAAACCCCTGGACATTCCTTCCCCCTCCCCGAATGCGAGCTTGCTTCTACAAATCTTCGGGCTCTCCTTTTACTTCAGGCTTCCCCACCCCCAAACCAGGCCTTGCACGTCTTCTGTGGAAATGGTTCTTGTGGCCCAAGACCTCGGATGCCAGTTTCCAGCCAGGAGCACAGTTTTGCAGAGAGGGTTATAAATCAAAACCTGGGTCCTAATGAAACCTCTGACAGGACGCTAACTCTAACAGAAAGCGCCCAGGCGCCACTTTCAGGAAATGAGAGGCAGGAGCAGGGTTCGAGGTGCCCGACGCAGCGAGGGAGCCAGCCTCAGCCCCCCTTCTTCCCTTTGTTTCCTCCTGTCTGCCCCCCCCTTTTCTTTATCATTCCTACAGAATCCCTGACTGCAGTCCTCTGTAGCTGCCCTCGGAATCAGCCTAGTGGTTGCTAAGCTGCGGACCCTAGTGGTTCCTAAGCCAGACTCCTCTGTTGCTCTCCACCTAGGAGTCCTGTGGTGATGGATGATGTGGTGTGTGTGTGTGGGGGGGGCGCCATACAGAGACTGGTGAAGGCAAAACTCTGGGTTCAGAGGGGACCTTTCAAGTCTTGGCCTGTCGCTGGCTACCTTGGATCTGCAAAGAGAGGACAGCAGCCATTTCTCAGGGCAAGGCTCCTGAAAGGGTGTGGAAAATGTAAGTCACCGAGTAGAAAGGTGAAGGGGTCGTGGACCGGGAAAGCAGCCTGAGCTGCTTAGGAGCTTCTTGTCTGCCTTGCCGAACCCGCTCCTCTATCCAGTCCCGCTTCACGCGGAGCCACGGTACTTGCGGTTTGATTTTAGTGAGCTCTTTACCACACCTGTCATTAACTCAGCCTCAGCAAATCACCTGTGCCGAAGTTTGCCCCATCTGGCACGACACTACCTGTATGGATGGCACTTTCCTTAGCTCTCCTCATGGGAGAGGAAGCACCACTTCTAACTCCTCAGCCCGCTCCCCAGGCTGAGTTCTTTGTCGGAACTCAGATCCTGAGACTCACACAGTGTGAGTCTCCAGGCCACTGACTGGGGAGTACTCCACGTACCCCAAAACTTTTCCCAGGACCCCCAACTCAGTCTGATCTTTTCCTTTGAGCCCCTATAGCTTTGCTATTTTATCACTTAGTTGAGTCAGGACAAAGACACCGGTCTTCCCAGCTAGGCAGCAAGCCTCCCCAGGGAGAGGCCACGCCCAGATCCTCTGAAGGACCCTGCTCCAGAAGCTTTAACCAGTTCTGTTACCTTGTATCTTTCTACTGACTAAGGTTTGTTTTGTCTTTATGAGATAACATCTCACTGTGTAGCCCAGGCTGGACTTCAACTATGTTGCCAGGCTGACCCCTAACCTAGGATCTCCTGCTGTAGCCTCCCAAGTGTGGGGATTACAGGTGTGTGCCACCACAACTGGCTAACAATAAGGAGAGGCCTATTGGACGGCCACAGAAGGTCCGCTATTGGCCTGTTCTTTGCCCCTTCTGCTCATGTTCCATTGGCTAGACCAGGTCTAGAGTTTAAAAATCCTTTCGTTTAAGGTGGACTCATCAGGCAAGGGTCTGGGTTAGCCCAAGGAAGCACAAGGTAACCCAAGTCCCTCTCCCCACTCTCCCTTCTGGGTGCAGGGTCCCTGGCAGATGGAAGGACCTGGAGTAGCTGCTGACACCAGAAGCTCCCCCATTCTCAGTTTGCAGCTCATATTCCCAGGATTTTTTGTTGTTGTTCTGACTTTTGTTAGTAGCACATCAATTTTTTGCTGTCTTTAAGTCTTTAGCCCCCCCCCCCATACAGAAGGAAGTAAGTTTTCATGGCACAGTTGGGTCCTTAACCAGACTAGTTTTCTTTTCAAACCAGCCAGGGGCCAGGGAGAGGAGGAGGCCGGGCAGAGGAGCAGAGGCAGAGAGCAGCAAGCAAGCGCAAGTGCAGCTGATGAAGGTCCCCGAGGTGACTTGCAAATCTGCTGAAATCCTGAACGAGCTTTGATTTAACCCAAGCTTGAAACAGCTTTTATTTACTGTCTATTGTGGAATAAATGACATCTCATAAACAGGCTTTATCCATTACCCAGAATGGAGAGCTTCATGTTAGGGACATTTTATCCTCTTGATATCAAAGGAGGTATGCCTGGGTGTGTTATCACAAATAGAAAAATCAATGCCAAGGCACACACAGCTGAAATTTCATTTTCATCCAACAATATTTTCAAGGGGGAAAAAAAGAGACAGTTGCTCATAAAAATGACCCCAGATCCAGAGGACCGACCAAGGCTAAGAAAAGGCTGGACTGCATGAATGGATCTAGCTCTGTTCCCTTCCTAAACCACTAACCCCACCCAGGGCCAGTCCCACCCAGGACCAGCCTCACACAGCCTCCCAGATACTCACCCAGCGTTGACCAAAAGCTGCTCATATGTCCAGGAGTTGCCTCTCCGCCTCTAGTCCCCCACCCCAGCCACACTTGGATACAAACTCCATAGAAAATACCAGAACTATCCAAAAGGCCTGTACTACCTTAAGAGAAGTGAAGAGGAAAGACCTCTACAGAGCAGAGGAAGTTGGGCAAACTCCAAGGGAAGGCCTGGACTCTGCTTTTCACTGAGCTGAAGCCATTTCTCTCCACACCAGCCCTCTTTCAGAAGCAGGAGAAGGGAGGAGACAAATACTCTTAATTCTTTATGATTTTCTTGGTTTCAACCCACAGGACTCCATCACAGTGCATAGCCCTGTACGGGGGTGGTTCTCTGGTTTGCGGTGCTGTTTCCCCCTGAGGCTGTGAGCTCAGTGGAGCCTCAGACCAGCCCTGATGCTCTGTTTATATTTCCAGCACTGAGCACAGCACTCGGTAAATAACAGCCTGCTCAAGAAGTACGTGTTCACTCCAAGAGATAGACAGACCAGGGCGGGCGGGGGAACTGCCTGAAAGCTTGAGATGGTGGTCAACTCTGGGCCAGCATTTGAGACCCTCCCCGAACCTAGGTACCGGAAAATAATTCTGGGAGAGAGCCTAGTAATAAAGACGGATGCAGTCTGACCACGACCGCCATCCCAGGGGCAGCCCCAGTGACTGTCTCTTCCATTAAGTGACTGTTCCTGGGAGAATCTGGTGGGTTGTGGAGCTGAGAGCATCTGCAGGGTTCTAATGGTATTTTTGCTGTTTTAAAGAAGGGGAGGGCTCTTGTTTTCTCTATTGCCCTGGCTCAGTTGCAGGCCACTAATCAGAACTGAGAAAGGCACTTCAGGGGGAAGAAAAAGTCCCTGTGAGGTGTCCCCGGCTCCCATAGAGATGTGGGCTGTCTGTTCTTCCCTGAGTATTTCATAAGGGATTGAGGGAACAAATGAAGCCAGGCGGCACGGCTGCCACAGACGCCCGAAACCAGCAGCAGTATTTAAATAAGGCTTCAATGGGAAGGCAGAGTCTCTTTGGACTTGGTCTGTGTTGTAGTTATCGGGAGGAGAAATTCACAGAACCCATTACCTGCCACTCCTTCCCCCAGGAAATCCCTTGTTTGTGCAATGTGACTCTCTGCCGCTTTCACACAGCACCAGATTGTCCCGGGCAAACATCTGCCTTGCTGTGTGTTTATAAGAAGAGGCATTTGTGTGTTGATTGTTTAGAGGTTTGTGCAGAAAGCATGTGCTTGCTCCCGCAGCCTTGCCCCCCCCCAACTGCCCATGTGCTGTGGCAGCCGCTCCTCCCCCTCCCCCCGTTGATTTCTGTCCTTTTAACTTTGCAGTACGTCAGTGGGTTGGGGGCAGGGAAGATCTTTACCACGACCCACCTGCTCTGCTTGGCGTGGAGACGTTTTCCTATCCAGGAAAGTATGTCTTCATTGTGCTATTGTCATTACTATTTATCCTGCAGAAAAATCTCAGACCCTTCCTCTGCAGAATGCTGAATGAGGCCAGTGAGCTATTGGAGGGGCCCAGCCTTGTCCAGGAGTTCACGGACTTAGCAAGAGGTGGAGTCAGCAATAGTCCGCATTATGGCTTCAGTGTGTGAGGACCATGGGCGTGGGCAGGGCAGGGAACTGGCTGCTGGCCTCTTGACCAAAGAGGATGCCTCGTCTTGAGTCCTCAGAGAGTTCAACCCATATGTGGATCACATTTCTCAAGAATTTGCTTTTGAAAAGGAAGGTGACAGAAAGTTTCCTCTATCTTTCCATGTCCTCTCTTCCCAAGTCCTCTCCCTGCACCATGGACCTGGCCACTGAGGAGGGTCATCAGAGTGGGCCCATTTTTAGCTGAAACTCAACAAGATGCACAGTGGTGGAGGAAGGGTTGCTGTCATTCAAGCAAGGTCAGAAACACATGAGAAAACCCTGTTATTAAGTACTTAGTCAGCATCTTCCAAAGAATAAAGATTACTTGTTAGTAGGGTTTTTGAAAGACCAAGTTTGGCTCAGATCTAGCCTGGATCTTGTCTCCTTCACCACCTGCTGAGTATGGACATCTTTCTCTCAGGAAACAACTGAAAGCCCTTCAGCAGCCAAGAAAGATGTGTGATAGGAAAGAAAAAGTGGGTCTTCAGCCTGGGCATGTGGGTCCAGGACTGTTTCCCAACTGGGTCTGGAGGTGCTGGGCTGAAGCTCCAGCGCTTTAGGAGGATGAGGAGAGTGGCTGCAAGTTGAAGAGCTTTCTCAGCTACAGAGTGAATTCAAGGCCAGCCTGGACCACTTGTAGAGACATTTCTGAAAGAGTAAGAAGTAGGCCAGGCTGTAGCTCAGTGCTGAGTGCTTGCCTAGCTTGCTGCTCATTCCATGGCTCTACTGCCCATCCTGTATTGACTAGTGCAGACAGGGTAATAGCTCAGAAGACTCTTCAGGGCACAGGCAAGCCTGTCTTGGATTCAGCACCGAATGGGAGACCAAGGTGCCCATCCAGGCTCTGATACTACTGGGGTGGTAAGCTCATTTTGATCTGTCAGCCTCACTGGTCTCCATTGTGACTGATTTCCCACAGCCTTTCCATGAATAGGGGTCAGACTTTATTCAACAATTAGGTCAGGTTAGACCACAGCTTCTTTTGTAATCTGTCAATTCTTCCCTGCATGTGTGTTCCCCTTGAATACTCCTGCAGCATCCATCCAGGCCTGGAGCCAGCTAAGTGGTTATTGTCACTGCTAAGTCTTGAGATTATGCTATTATGCCTTGAATCAGGAATATATATAGCCAGGCCCTGGGGTCAGGGGCTTGCTTGCTCACCACGAAAAGACAGCTCCAGAGTCATCAGTAAGGTTTTCTTATTCTCCTTAGGAGAAATAAACAGATTTGAGAACAGCAAGAAATGCCAGTGAGTTAGCAGTGTCTGCGGGGCAGTTGCCAGTGTTTTCTGTGCTTTTCATAATCTCTCAAAAATAGAAAAGTTCTATAGAGGCAGTGGAAGTCCACATGGTCTCTGGTCAGAGTAAGGTCATATGGTCAGATGGGGAAACATAGATTTTTCTGGTGTGTTGGGCAATTTTAATGTTAAACTGGTTAGTAGACAATAACCGTTTCCCCATTTTTAAAAGTTGTGCTATATGATACACATATGCTTTGTATGTTTATATTGCATTGCAAATGCTTCTTTGACACTACAAGGAAGGAGTATTGTTATTGGCTTAGTAAAGTATGTCCTCCCTCACAAATGAAGATGTGGGTATGATACTGGGGCATACAACAGGAATCTAATCAGACCATGTATGTGATTTTAACATTTCTAGTAGATGTGTTTTAAAAGATAAGGTTAGCATTTACTTAAACCCTAAATTTTGTTTAATATAACATATCTAATTTGTTATTATTTCAGCATATAATTAATATTAATAGAAATCAATACTTTACCTTTTGGGGGACACTGACTTGGTAATAGGATATACATAAATCTACCACCCAGCTCCACTGACTAGCCACTAAGCTGAGTCTGGCAAAGCTCTTCTTTGCAAGCTTCCTGGGTTTCCCTGGGCTTCTCTACTGCATAGGCATGCATGCTGACATCACAATATCATTTCACCTATTTGGCATCTTCTTCCTGCTCTTGGGTCTGGAGTCTGGGGTCTGGGGTTGGAACTGGCATTCGAGGGACAGGTTACTCACCTCACCATCAGGAGTCCTAGGAAAGAGGCCCAACATGGCTGGCTGCCTTTGCTCTGAGAAAGGGCCTTTTGCTTAAGAATCTTAGGAATCCGTTGGCCAGTCCACCAAAGCAAACATATAAGTCAGCTTGCTTTCAAAGGGACAAAGTGTCAACAGTCTGGGAGAAAATGACAAGCAATAAGACACAGTGCTCAAGGTGTGTAAAGAGACCAGCTCCACAAACCCCCTTGCTGGCTCTGTGGCTCACAGACAGCCCCATAAAACACTTGAAGACAGGTGATGGATGCCCTGGGGTCTCCTGGCCCATGGCAAGGCAAGGCAGTGTGGAGGCCTATCCTGGGAGCAGAGGCAGGACTTAAATCCCACCCAGGAAGGCACTTGCTCCCTTGTCACGAAGACAAATCCAAAGCCCCGGCAGTGGAATCAAGTCTCCTAGGTTATTTTGGGCACTGTCAGAAAAATGTCCCAATCAGATTTCAAGTATGACATCGCTCCTGGAGAAGGACTGGTACTCCCTGGATGTGGGAAGGCATGTTCCTTGTGCAGAGTACAGGGCCGCAGCAGCACCTTCTCTCTGCTTCAGAGCCCACATTGCTCCAGTTGTAGAAGGATGTTACTTCAAGGACTGTGTGTGTTAAGCCAGGAACAGAGATGTTTCTTGGCATTCCATAGTATAAAGATGGCCTGTGTATACAATATGAAATCGGACATGTAAGAGATGCATGTGAGTACAGAGAGAGGGAAGGAAGGAAAGAGAGAGGGAGGGAGGGAGAGAGACAGAGAGAGAGGAGAGGAAAAAGGAGGGAGATATAGGAAGAGGTCAGGCTACATTAGCAAACAGCAGAGTATCCCAGCCTGTGCAAGCATGAAACCCTGCTTGGAGGCTAGTGGGAAAGATGCAATTTACCTTTGGATGGTGCAGCTTGGATTCCCGTTTAAAAGTCTAAGCCGGCTGATTATTTATTGATGTCCCTTTCTCTCTCTCTGTCACACACACAGCTGTCTGGCTCTTACTGGTTAGAAGCTCCTGTGTGCCTAAAGGATTTTTTGAATTAAGTTCTTTCCAGTCATTTTCCCCTCAGGTGTTAACCAATGAGACTGTACTTGGACAAGAAAAAGTTGACATCCCTTTCCTACCTTCCTCCTCTATTTCATGTCATGAAACAGAATTAAGTACCAGGACGGAAGCCATCAAACAACTGGCCCGGCATGTATTTTTTATTTACAGAGAGGGTGAGAATAATGTATCCAGGTCAGTCATTTTTTTTTACAGTGTGTGTGCTTCCAAATCCTGCTGGGACACAAACACAGGCAATAAAGGGGTGCATTCTGGGTGGCTCTCTGGTGATCTTGCTGCAGTTGTCCTCAATGCTGCCCTGTTTCCCAATTACATGGAGTGGGGATAGCTTTGGCTTCTCTTTTATCTCAGGTGGCTCATCTGTAAGGTGGAGGGAGTCCCCTCACTGCAGGTCAGGGGCTGAGGTCCCATCCTAGCACTCCTCTTACTTCCAAACATTGTCCTACAAATAACCCTAGCCTAAGCAGCCAAGTTGACTCCTTATTTGGGCAAGAATTTTTCCTCTCTCTATCGTCACTTTATTGTGTAGGGGAAATGGGCCAAAGGTGTCATCAGGAAGAGATAATCAAGGAATGCTTGGTAAGGCTGGTAGACCAGAACTGCGAGCAGGTGGAGCAGTTCCCTGGTGGGTCTGGGTGACCCTAGCCTTGGAGACATAAGGGACCTAGTATGAGTGACCTGCTCTGTAAGGGTCTCTGTGAACGTTTGTGCAGATGTTGAACACTGCTCAGAAGGAATTCAGGTACCGCTTTGAAAGTGCATATGTGTTGATAAGGACGTCTGGGTGCCTCATCTTCATCCATGGTCTCTGTGCTAGGCACTGTGGTAGATCTTCGCGTCTGACAGAACTTTAATTGCCAGCCCTTTAGGAAGCTACTCAATGCTTCTGAGCTTCCATTTCAGCATATGAAAAGCAAAGATAGAGGCAATGATGGAGAGCAGATACCTGGGCCAAACTGGGAGTCAAGGAGAGGTCCTTTTTGATGATTACAATGAGTCCTGCTTGTTAAATCCTCACTGCCGAAAAGGAAGTCTTCGTGGAAGTGTGTGACTGAGCCCCTCACAGAGTTCTTCTAGTAGATTTGGGGTTGCACCAAATAGAGTTGCTCTGTCTGTAGTAGCTACTCTCCAGGTTTCCTAGTTTAGTCTTCGGTCATCATAGTTTCAGCCTCTGGAATAGTTTTGACCCTACGCCATCAATTCAGGCACTCCCTCCTTACCTTTCTTCCTCCCTTTCTCCTTTGTTTCTTCCCTTGCCCCATCTGCCCCCTCCCTTTCTCTCCCTTTCTCACCCTCCTTTCTCCTGTTCTTTATCTCTCCCCTCCATATTTTCAGCGCAATCAAAAAGGCAAGGTTTACTTCAGCTGAGGGAGAGTTTGTAGACAAGTGCTTAGATGATCAGAGCCCCTGTGGGTGCACAGACATTTCTTCATCAGCGCCCTCCTGAAGTCCCCCCATTTGCTTTTCTGTATACAACTCCCTGGCTTATTTCTGATGTTGCAGCAGACACCTGGCTGATTTCTGCTATGTCCTGACCATGTGTGGTGTTGACTGACTAGCCTTGTTGCTACGCTATTTATTTTCTATCTCCACATAATCCCTGGAAATGGGATGAAGCACCCTAAGAGCCAAATACACGATGCTGAGTGAATGGTCTGTGCATGCCTGAATGAATGAACGCGGGATGTAAATGCAAGAGGCTTTGCTAAGAGCCCCTTCCCCCACAACTCTCGCCACCGCCCATGGCAACCCAACCCTTCTCACCTCTCCTGTCCACTGCTGAACCCTCATAGCTCCCTATTTCCCATGCCTTATCTGCCTACCTCTTCAGTTTGAGCAGTAGTGATATTGTTATTGAAATAGCTCAGATGAACCTCAGTCACCTCGTACGGGTGACATTATTAATAGTGGCAGGTTCCTGGTCCTACTTTATGTGCTGGATATGGCTGTTTGGTTACCAAAATGGAAGGAAGGTTAATAGGTAGACCCCCCCCCTCAGTCTGACCTCTTTACTGACCTCAAACTCATTCTGAATCTCTTTAAGCCCCATGAGATTAATATCTCTGCTGAGGACGTGTGACTACAGTTAGAAAAATACAACCAATAATTGAATGTGGTGGCTACATCAGAATACTAAACAACACTGGTAATAATGTATATCCTCCTGGCAACCATCTGTGTCCTTTCAAAGCTAGGGTTCATATTTGGTGCCTTCCCAGGGAGACAACCCACTGGGGAGCTTCCCGCCTTCAAGCAAGCATGCTGGACATGGGGCCCGCTGTGCCAGACTTCTAGCAAAGGGTAAATTCTTCCTGACCATGGCCCACAGGTGGACTCTGTGAACTCCAGGAAAGTAAATGAAACCAGAGGTTTGTTCCCAGGGGCTCACTGCCTCACTTGTGCCTAGTTTGAGATGCCCCCATGGGTCCACAATCCTAGGTCCATAGACCTTCAAGCAGAAGCTGTGGATCACAGTAGATAGAGTAGTATTTCACAGGAGCACACGTTTCCTATTGAAAACGTCAACTGAAACTGACTGACATTTTGAGACCATCCCCCTGCCAGCTAACTGCCATGTGTAGGAAGAAGGGACAATGGTGGCAGGATGGATTTGACTTCTGTTGCTGTCTGTCTTGTCTGCACCTCTCCCCAACCTGATAGCAGGAACGGGCTCCAGACGCCACTGCTAGGACCCATCATGAGGCTGGGCACATACACCCACAGTGCAAAGCCTGCAGAAAAAGTCATGGTGACTATTCACTTAGCTAATGTCACTCCTAATAATACAAGCTGACACTTCCTGAGTGGCCCAGACTCTGCTTGGAGCACGTTAAATACATTATCTGATTTAGGCTTCACCACAGTCTTGGAAGATGGGCATTATTATGTCTGTTTAGATGAGCACTGGGCTTGAGAGAAGTTGCCCTGATTTTAAAGCAGAGTGCCAAGATTATGGATGTGCCTCTCCCTCGCAGGGGTGAAGGGGGAGCGGTCTCATGCCCCTTCTCCTTGGATGTGGGCAGAGGCTTCTGGCTGGACTTACTAATGGCTCCAGGGATGCTATGTGGCTTCTGAGACTAGATCCCGGGAGGTCAGGCACCCATTTTGTTTACAGGAAGCCATGTATGGGAGAACTGTGTCCCAAGCTGAACTGCGGCATTTGCCCCAAGGCTGCTTGTTTCAAGGAAGCTGCCAGAGGAGAGAAACGGAAGAGCCGGTGGTCCCCGACCCGAGGCTTTGAGGCACACAGATACATGAGTAAACATCTTAGATGAGTATAGCCCAGGAGCTGAGGTCTCCTCACCTCCTCCCCATTGCCAAATCTTTTCTGTGAGGCCCTAAATATAGAATAGAAGTGAGCCATTCCTACTACAGGCCATCTAAATGACTGACTCACAGAGTTCACAGGGGTAAGATACTACTTGTTTTAAGCTGGTGGATTTGGGGGTGATTTGCTGTGCAGCAATCACAAGCAGAACAGAAGTTAATTTAACTTGCCCAGGGTCAACCAAGCCGGCAAGTGGCAGATGTGGGACTCGAATGTAGGTGATCTGACATCAGAGATCATGAAGCAGAATTCTGTACTGGGGTGTATTGACGCATAGTATGTATACAAGCAAATGCTCTCAAATCTGGGGAAGTGGAAGCTAAGCTCTGAGGAAATCACGTGTGGGTGGGCCTTTGCTGGGCCTATAGGGAGGAAGAATGTAGTGTGTAAGGGGTGGGACCTGAGGCTCTGCCTTAAATACGCCGGTTTCCAGCTGATGCACATGGAGGAGAGAGTCAGACTCCCCTAGAAAAACCTGTGCTGGGGGCAGCAGGTCCCAGGAAATGAGCTCCCCCGTGAGCATCCTTGTAGGCACTTTCTCAGGAAGATGCTCCCGTCCCGTGTGTGCATTTGGGTGAGCTCTAAGTGCAGATGTGCTGATTTTACTGCCACGATGCAAACTGAGTATAGAGTGGGATAGAATAAGAAAACGACACACTCAGCCAGAACAGTCAGGATGCAGGGCATGCCAGCCACCCAGGTGTATTCCTTGCACACCTGAAGAAAGTAAAAGGAAAGCAGACTTCATGGTCAGACCTCCAGCGCAGACTGTAAGGGGATCAGGAGGCCCCACCCACAGCTGAGGCAGTTGATGGCTGCCGGGAGAAAGAGAGTTGGTATTTTTGGGGTGTGTGACCACTGGTAGGTTGCTCATGCTCGGGTGGATGAGCCCACAGCCATATACACACAAGCGACACCAAGTGGACTCAGTGGGTTATTAGAAAACAAAAGAGGATAGGATCGGGGCAGGAATATGTTGGGGTGTTTCGGGGAGAGTTGCAGAGGGGGAGAGTGGACATGATCAAAGTGCATCACATGCATGTACGAAATTTTTAGAGAACAAATAAAGAAAATTATTTTTTTAAAAATCTGGCTTGGGCTCATGTCTCTTGAGTGCAGGCAGTGGACAGTCATCTGAAGTTGGCCGTGTTGTAGAGTTGGTGGCCCATAATTTCACCCCTGAAGAGCCTTTCTGGTGCTGGCCTGGGGGCCTCCACTCTAAAGTGTTGTCTACAGAAAGATCTGGACCTTATTGCCTTCTTGTCTGAGTGGCTAAACGGAGCAAGACCTTCCCATCCCCTCCCACCTCTTCACCCCCTTAACTCCCCTCCTGGACCGCATCCCCATGCTGTGTGCGGGTGGATGTTTAGGAAAAGTTGGTTCTTTGCAAACGGATCTCAGGCGGGAGGGGAGGACTCAGGAAGGCTGGGCTGGTGTCGGTCCTCAGAAGCCAAGACTAATTCTGCAATCTAGTCACTCCTGAAACATTTAGTGTATCCGGGTGATTGTTCCCTGATAGGCCAAGCCGGTCTATCTGCTAGGCCTTTTGTCATGTTAACTGCAGCCGATCAATGGATTGAGGTCAGGACTTCTGATGTAGGTGCAAGCTTAGAGGGAAAAAAGTCTCCAAGATTCATTTTTTCTCGTCTGGTAACACTCCGGTCACTTATTTTTTCTCAGTTAGCCTCTGCCGCTCTAAAGTGGATATTGATCAGTGCTTTAATGCAAACCTGTCAAATTAATTTTGCAGACCTGGGATATGACTGGCCTAAAATTGCTTCTGCATCTGTTGTCTGCAGCAAGCCTATGAATTTTAATCACGGCCAGAATGGGTTGGTGGCTTTTTTTGTTGGAAACTTGAATAGGAAAGGTTTAAACTGTAAATGCCAGGGAATGATGCTGTTTTGTTCTTTTCAGAAACTCGTGTGGTGGAGGTCAAAGAAATTATTATGTCGGCTGTATTCTTGGCAGATGCTGCGGGCGCTTTGCGGCCGGCTTTCCGCAGGCTGCGCCTTGGGAACACCGGGGCCTCCAAGAACATACAGGTGTGGAGATGTGGCTCCAAGGAGCATCAGCACCGCATCAGCACCGGATGCTTGCCCAGCTGGTCGCTCTGGCTTGCCATGCTGCCCCCAACTTCCGTGTCTGTTTTGATTTTTTTTTTTAATCCCAGACAGCTTCTTCTCCTGGGGTGGGGGTGAAAGAGGCCTAGATACCATGCATTTATACCGCTGCAGCTCTTGCTGTCTCTGCCTCACCTGCTTCATGCACTCTGGGTGAGGTGATGTCTTTTCTGGACCCAGGTTTATACTAGAGAATGGCTGGTGCGCCATGGGTCCTTTTGCTACCCAAGCTCAGGCTCCCACACAGCCCATGAAAGCCTTAGTCACTGCCTGCTGTACTCTTAGCCTGACCCTTGGAGCCACTACTCAGAGTTCTGACAAAAAGTACCCCCACTCCTTAAGGTCTGGGAACGGAGCCAGAACAAACAATTCCCTGTCATATACACTTCTGGCCACTGATCCATCATCACCAGAATGTCCTGCTGCTTGCATCCTTTGGCCCTTTTTTTTTCAATTGAACTACTGGTGCACATAGGCTCCTTTGCATGCCAAGATGTTTCCAGTCCCTGGGTGTTCCTGGGAGGAGCATGGCACAGTCAAAATCATTCATGGACCGCACTCAAGCCATCTGAAAGCAACCTTGTAAAACACAGCCTTGGCATGTTTTGGCTACATAAAACCAAGAGACCACGCCTCCAAGGGCATCTGGTCTCCACCGCGCTCTGCCATCGTCTGGGTACAGGGTCTTGACTGTGCCAGTTCTGTCCTGCTTTTCATTCACCGTTTCTCATCATCCTTGAGACCCTGGCGCTCTTCTCTCTGCATTGAGACGATGCTAGGCACAGAGATGGCAAATGAACCGCTCAGTTAGTAGCTCACATAGCTCTTGCTGGCAGCAAGACATGGAAAGGCCCCTGAGTGTGGTTTGGTCTCAGTCTCTGCGCCTGTACGTTGATCCCCTTGGTGTGATATTGCCTTGGCTGGGTCTCTTGCTGCTGTGTCTGTGTCATGTTTAGTTCCTCGGTAAAATATTAGGCTCCCCAAGGACTTTGCCCCATGTATTTCATGGGTTTTATAGAGCCAGAGGGTCACAGAGAGCAGGCTAGGAAAGCATCTGGGGACAGCTTTGTTGGGAACTTTTGTAAAAGCAACTTTGTAAGAAGAGAGAGAGCATGGAAAGATTGACAAAAAAAAATGGCTGCTCCAGGGACCATACATTTAGACTCTCCAACCAAGGGAACCCTAGCTGTGGAAGTCTGGGAAGCAGACCCTGAGGAGAAAGTTGGAGCACTAGGAGATAGTAGACCACCCCTCTCATGTCAGGGAGCAGTAATGGAAGGTCACTTGGGAGTACCAGATTGCTCTCATGAAGGCCCACAGAGAGCAGTGTTTGGACTTCCTACCTCCTGGCCACTTCTAGTCTGTCAGAGGTGTGAGGGGAAACAACAGGAACCGAGAGGAAAGGGATCTTCTTGTGACCCCTCATCACTGCCCCATGGAACCCTCAGGCCTGTCAGGGTCTCTCACACTCTGTGCTGGGGTCAGACACTGCTGTGGGATTCAGCAGGTAACTGAGGTTACATTTTGAACTGGGCAGTGCAAATTTATTAGGAACTACAATGACCCGAAGTTGTCATTGAGGAAGGTCAATGGGAGGTCAAGGAGAAAGGGGTGGAAAGAGGATAAAATCACGCTGTATTTACATCTCATCAACCAAGCAGGAATTGCTGAATACCTATGG
The DNA here is from genome assembly GCF_903992535.2 of Arvicola amphibius. Classification (NCBI taxonomy): domain Eukaryota; kingdom Metazoa; phylum Chordata; class Mammalia; order Rodentia; family Cricetidae; genus Arvicola; species Arvicola amphibius. Next base: position 149,634,242 of record NC_052051.1, read on the forward strand.
GAGTCACACAATATAATCAACAGATTGTGCACAACACAAACACAACACTACAGTCCTGTTAACACATTCTCTCAGGTGGAGCAGTGCTGGAAGACACTCGTTTACTTTAGTTTAATGAGTCACTCACGCCTGTCTCTGCACAAAGAACATTTCCTGTTGAAGACCCTCATGAACACCCTGAGCTCTTCATGGCTACGTAAACAAGAGCTGGTTTGTCATAACAGACAACTCTCCAAGAACATGAGTTCTGTGCGGTTGCGTGGGTAGAAATAAACTCTCAAGGATACTGGGTGTAGGGGCTGAGTCATCCCGGGAACTATTTCCTGACTCTCCCTGTTAAAGTCTGTTATCAATGCCTTTGTGCACAAGTGACAGCTTATGTTCCCCTACCTCAGAAGGCAAACTGTCTCCTCAAAGGAGGAGATTTCTGTCTCTTCCAGCTCATATACAGCTATTAAATACTGGGGACCCACCTTGATTGCCTGGATTCAGTTCGGCTGTTCTCTCTGTCCTACCCACCCCACATGTTAGTCTGGTCCCCTTGGATAGGGTCTGTAGCAAGGCAGCTAGCAAGCCTAGTCACTACCCATGCCTGGGGAGTGTCTCTCCATAGGGAGGACAAGACCAGGAAGGACCGGGCTACATGTATCCAGGAGTTAATTCCAATTTGAATGTTTGCCAAAGATCTGTTGATTATTTGTGGCTGTGCTGAGCTTGTCAGTTTGATCTCAAGGGAGAGAGTGTCCTAGCTGCCCAAATGCCCACTCTTATCTGGCCTCATCACCATCTCTACGCTAGTAGAGTCTCTGACCTGTGAGAATAGGACCCTCTCCCAACAGGTCCCTTTCTCCTGCCCCAGCTTCTTCTGCCAGGCCAAGCAGAAAGCCAAGGATGTGGTAGGCACTCAATGAATGTCCCGTGAATGAGCGTCGGTCTCTGACTCTATGAATGACTCTGTCAATGAAAGGGAAGGAAATGTGAAGCAATTAGAGCTACACATACCCAGAGCTCTTCTAACCACACGGCTTCCTGCCCTGGAGCTAAAAGCCTTGTGCCCATAATGTCAGGTTTGGGCTCCTCAGTCCCTGAAGGGAGGAGCATGGGGTTGCTCTCTGTGGTCTCCTGGAAAAGGCACTGGGTTAGAGATCAGAGGGCTGTCCTGCCACTTAATACCTGTGTGGCCTTGGGCAAGCCACTTGACCTGCCTTCCCTCCAGCTTCATCATCCATCAGCTGGGAAAGAGTTCTCTATGTATCACCCCACGACACGAACAAGTGAACAAACAGCGTTTAGGAGAATCTGGAAGGAGCATGTGGAGGATAAATAAGCACTTACCAAGAGTTCCATCAGGGTGCTTACTCACTGCAGAGGAGTGTTGGGGGGGGAGGCTCAGTCCTCAACACAAAGGACCCCATTCTTAGGAAGAAAATCCCCAGCATAAGGACTTGGTCTATAGTGTGCCCAGTTCTAAGGAATAAATGGAAGAAGGTTACCTGCCTTTAAGAAAAGATTCACATGCCCAAAACAATCAGATATTTATAAAGGACTTGGTGATGTGTCACAGAAAGTCAGCCAGTGTATTTGATAAGGACCTATAATGCCAGGCACTATTGCAGAAATCTGAACGGAGGGTGTGGTCCTGTCTAAAGTGCCACATGAGGAAATGGTCGAGCATATATGTAGATAAGCAGATCACAAGTGAATGAAATGGTTTCAGCATCCAAGAGAGGGTGGAAAGACAGCAGCATGGAAGAACAAGGAAGCAAACATTTTCACTGTGGTGAGAGGCTGAGGTTGGAAGAGCCTGGGGGTGATCACATGCAGTTAAGGATTGGACAAGGAGAAGCAGAAGTGTGGGCCAGGTAGACAGCCTGGGAGTGGGTGCTGGAGCACGGTGAGTAAGGGCAATGTGGGTTTGTGAACCATGAAAGGAGTTCACGGTCATGGGAATCTCTGTAGGTATAAGTAGTATGCGGATGATCCTAGAGAGAGCGTGACCAAGTACACAGACCTCAGTGCTGGCTATTGCTGAATCCTGGGAAGGCACCATGAAAGTTCCTTGTGTTCTCCCTGCAACTTTGCCACATGTCTAAAATTATCTAAAAAGAAAAAGTGGAAAAAATGGGGTTGGGCCTGGGGAACTGACTTAGTGGACAAGAAAGCTTGCTGTATAAGCAAGGGGACTGGGATTTGAATCCCTAGTATCTACGGAAGAAGAAAAAGGAGAAGGAGGAGGAAGAAGAAGAAAGAAGGAAGGATAAGGAATAAGAAAAGGAGGAGGAGGAGGAGGAGGAGGAGGAGGAGGAGGAGGAGCAGCTAGGAAATGCCAGAGAAATTCAGTTTTCATAAGGAACCCTACAACAGTAGAGAAATTATCTGGGGTCTCATTATAGGAGGAGGTAGTAAAACTTCAGGTAGTAACAGACTTTGATACGACACTAAGTAGCTTTTCCTACAATGGGAAAAATGTCCAACATGTCACAGTATCCCTGACAGTTATAAATTCGCTGCGGATGGATGCTGAGGAAAGTTACTGCACGCACCAGTATTATGCCATAGAAGTTGATCCTGTTTTCAGTGTGGAAGAAAAGTTCCATTACATAATAGAGTGATGTACTAAATCACGCCATTTGCCTGTTAAAGAAGCCATACCAAAAGCCAACATAAAGAGACTGTGGCAGACTCTGAAGTCATGCTCAGCAGAGAATATGAGAGGTTTTGGGGTAGCCCAGGATCCCTGTGTTCATACTCTTGACTATTACCATGCTCAGCAGAGAATGAGAGGTTTTGGGGTAGCCAAGGATCTTGTGTTCATACTCTCGGCTGATATCATGCTCAGCAGAGAATATGAGAGGTTTTGGGGTAGCACAGGATCCCGTGTTCATGCTCTCGGCTGCTATCATGCTCAGCAGAGACTAGGAGAGGTTTTGGGGTAGCCCAGGATCCCGTGTTCATGCTCTCGGCTGCTATCAGTGATGCGCTGGAAGAAGTCTTCCATCAAACTGGAGCTTGCCACTCAAATGTCCTGGGTTCTGATGGAGATGAAGCGGTGGAAGGACTTAAACTAGAGCTATTTCATGTCTTTATCAAACGTGATTTTTGGCTTGAGGAAAACAGACTAGTTCAGCCAACTGGGAGACACAGCCACATCATTCTTCTGGGGAGACTCCCAAGAATGCTTAAGAATAGTCAGTGATACAGTCAGCATCAAACGCATTCTGAAGATTGGGTATCTGAATGACACATTGGATGAGCTTTTAGAAATACATGGACTCTTACAACACTGTGTTAGTAAAAGAAGGCTCATCGGAGGTCATCAACTCTATTTTCCAAAAATCGTTATCATTAGCCATTTGCAAGAAGGCGTCTCTCCGACAGGTGCACTGCCCACCTTGTGGAAAGGCTCTTACTTCTAACACATTCTTGCTCTTGGCACGTTCCCCTTCCCGTAACTGAGAGACCTTCAAATGTGCCGGAGCTGAAAACTCCAGGCCCCCCTTTCCACTCCCATCATTGGATGCACCAGATTTTTTTAAGCAATTAAAAACAATCTTAAAGCCAACGCTAGAAAAACGACTGCTTCTCCAAAGTGAATTTCATAGTTTGGTGTCCTGCAACTTCTGGGGAGTTTTACCCTGTGAGTGTGGGGGTGCAGAAGCAGCTCTCCAGGTGGATAGTGTTTCCAGTTTTAACAATAGCCAGCTTTGTAATTTGGGTGGGGTTTGATGACACCATCTCCTGAAATTGTGTTTTACTTGGTTATTTTGTCTGAAAAAAGTATTCGCCAGCAAAGTCTGGCACTTTGCATCTGAAAAACTGTCAGTGTACATCACTAACACTACATATATCTTATCCCCTACTAAACACTGATAAGCAACCTGAAATTGAAAAAAAAGTAAGGTGGAAAAATGATAAAAGAGACACCAGATGTTTTCTTTTGGATTCTGCACGTGTGACCATGTATGCATATACCTTCCTCTATAGACATGTGTATATAACACACACACACACACACACACACACACACAGGGTCCTAGTGGACAGTTGACTGAGGTGGAATGCACTGGAGAGGGATAGAGCTAAGGTGAAAGAAAGAAAAATGGATAATCTCTGCCATGGTCTAGATATTGGGACCAAAGTTCATTCTCTACGGGGTCTTGCTCCTTCCAAGACACTTGCTGGAAACACCTGTGTCCTTATCCTTTCAGCCTCCAGAAGTTTTCTCCAGGCTTTGCCCATACTCTGATGTGACAGGACAGCAATGGAGAGGAAGTCCTTATCTTAGTCAGGGTTATTGTTGCTGTGATGAACACCATGACCAAAGCAACATGGGGGATGTTTATTTGGCTTACACATCCACATCACTATTTGTCATTGAAAGGAAACCAGGACAGGAACTCAAACAGGGCAGGAACCTGGAGGCAAGAGCTGTTGTGGAGGCCATAGAGGCGTGCTGCTCACTGGCTTGTTCCTCGTGGGTTGCTCCACCTGCTTTCTTATAGAACCCAGGACCACCAGTCCAGGGATGGCACCACCCACAATGGGCAGGGACCCTCCTCCATCAGTCACTCTTAATTAGTATGTAATGTAATGGAGGTGTTTTCTCAATCAAGGTTCCATACTTTCAGATAACTCTAGCTTGTGTCAAGTTGACATAAAACTAGTCAGCACCTGCCTTTTCCTGCCTCCATCACTGTCTGTGACCACCACCCAGAAAGATGCTTGGTAGTAGGGACTTGTGTGGTTGCACTGGGTTCACACGGGCAATCCAGGGCAATCTTGCCATTGCAAAATTTAAGACTTAATCACAGCTGCTGAGGGCTTTGTGTCTTGTCAGATAGCATGCACACGGGTTTCCAAGGTTTAAGGTGGCCATATCTTTAGCGACCAGGACTTTGTCTACAACTAAGACAGGCTGATGAACTAGATTTGAGTAAACAGGAAGGTCACCAAGATAGCTGCTCCATTTTCTCTGGGCCACCAAACAAAGATAGAGTCCTCACTTAGGAGCAAGATCTGGGAGAGTTGCATTGGGCAGGGGTAGGAAGCTCCAATTCTGTTTGAGATTATATTAAGTTTATCATAGTTAGGAAAGGTCCAAACTGGGGTTCGGGATACCAAAGGAATATGATCAAAAACCAAGTACTCAGAATCTTAGCTGAGCCTCCTGAGTCAATAAATAGGCACTGGGCTCCAAAGAGTCACCAGGAGCTGGAGATACACAGACCTCCATCAGCTCTGGAGGGGATGAGGAGATGGATGGAGAAGCATCTGGTCGGGCAGGTTGCTGTAATCCACTAAGCCTGGTACTCTGGGCCACTGGGTATGGGCCTGCCTGCAAGGCCCAGGGCAGTCACTCTGTGACTTAGGAAAGTCAATGTGAGGGCACATTAGGGGAGACATGTGGCTGCTGTAGTGACGCACACAGGGACCACACTGGGGGAAGGCAGTCTCGTGACTACAGGATGCAGGTCTGGGAAGAGGAAAAGGACATGGTGACTAGTCTAGTCTGGCTAGGGAAGGCCTAACAAGACCAGTTCTTTCCTGACACGCCTGTCGATAGCTTAACGGACACATGTGTCCTGGGCATTGGGGCTGAGGGTGGTGTGGAATGAAGGCAGAAGTATCCTTTTCTCTTTTGGAATTGCCACTCTTAAATCAAACAATTCAATCCAGGTGGAAGAGGGTTGGCAGGGGAGGGAGGGGAGAAGAAAGAGAAGCAGACGATAAAAAAAAAAATCAATAACGCTGCCCCATAAAATAAATTGAGATTTGTGGAATTCACTTCCACTTGACATCAAAGATGCCGATTTGGTGAATTCATTTAAGGCCAAATTGAAAGCGTATCATTTTAATCTGGGTCCCTAAGGTGCCCCAGCTCGGTGGCAAAGGCCTTGGGGGACTAGGTTCACTGTAGTTTTCCATGCTTGTTTGGGCCCGACCCTCACTGCCTTAGGGGAGCTGGCCCAGCATGCTGGAGGTGTGGATGGTCCTCTCTGCCAGGTGCTCCGGGAGCCAGGGCTGTGGCTGAGTTTCACTGCCTGGGAAGCGACGGAGAGACCAGCCAGGGCTTTGGCCATCTAGTCACGTGCAGCTATTTTGAGCTCCTGGGCCTGAATATTTTCTCCTGCAATCATGAGTGTGGCAAAGGGAAGGCATCAGAGCCCACAGCCTGCTGCATGGATGCTGTTCTTCAGAGCTATAGCTGGAGTGAAGAGCAAGCTGGTGGCCTAGGCCTGGAATCCTGAAGAAACAACCGAGACCTGAGGAGTGCAACGTGAATTTCCTTGATCCAGGTCTCCCCATCACAAAGAGGACAGGACCAAAACATGCTAGGTCAGGAGACAGCCCGTCTTAATGGAGGTTCACATCCGGCCTCCTTCTGGAAGCTTCCTTTAGCCCAAGACACGGCCTTATGGCTGTGCATGCTAAGACTGAGGAGGAACCATGGACGACTCGAGAGAACAGTAAGGGCCGGGCAGGAGTGGCTGGGATGATGCAGAAATGAAGAGAGACAATGAAGAACCTGGATGGGAGCATTCAAATGCAAACTCCGACTGCATAACCTAGCTACTGGGCTCTCTGTGCCTCAGTTTCCACACCTCGCAAGTGGGAACAGAGGGCTGACTGTCCTATACTCACCTGATGGGGGCTTTTGCTATGGGAATCAACATAACCACTAGATAGGGAACTTCCCACGAGCCATTAATCTTATCCAGGTTCAGTGTTCTCCACCATAGAGTAAAAGGGTCAAGGTTAGAATCAAATGTCTTCCCTCCCCATGCCATACTTGCTGCCCCTGAGGGACTCTTCCCTATCAAATGATTGTCTCAACAGGTTCCAGCTCTGAACCCTAGAACCATGGACCAAGATATTTGGGGATCTGGAAATGGGAACCATCAACTCATGAGCTCTCCAGGAAGAGCAGCAGCAGCTAGCAAAGACCAAATCTAAGGCTACGCCCTCCCAGAACCAACTCTGCCTTGCCGGGCTCTTGCTCTGGGCTTTAGGATTCCAGCTTGATTTGACCTCCTCAAATTGAATGTTCACTTTAGCCTAGATTTGCAAAACCATTTGTGAATGCGCCTGTGCGTGGGCTGTTTTCTCTAGGGTTTTAAAGAAAAAACTCATTTCAATGTCAAATTCACAGCCCCAAATTGAAATGTATTCTGAACAGAGTGAGTGGCTCAGAATTCCCGGGCCCCTCGATCAGCAGCATGCCACACTGTAATCACACCGTTCTTTGTGCATCAGCTGCAGGCCTGGAGAGGAGAATAGAAGGTAGCGCTGACCCTCTAGAGCAAAGAAAAGACTTTTGTGTGGGCTCCCTGAAAGGAGATGATGGGGGAGAGGGACACCTGAACCAGCCCATCAAGGGAACAAAACCATTAGGAACTCCAGCCTCCTTAGCCGAGATTGGTTCCACTCAACAGTTTCTGGAGTTTAACTCGCATTTCTTTTAATGTATTGGGAGGGAAGGGGGAACTGAAGCATTCACTTGCTAGCACATCTTGGTCCATTTAGGTCAGAGATGATTCCGTAGTATCTCCCTCCTCAGAATACACACACGCACATATGCACACACCCCTGCACACACACACTCACACACAAGTGCACACACACACAAATGCATGCACACAGGTACACATACGCACTCACATATGCATGAACACAGTTGGAAGCAGTTTGGAGAAAACTGTGCCCAGATTCCCAAAATGATTGTTTATAAATGTTTGTTTTCAAGCTTGCTTTTTTTTTAAAAAAAAAAAATGGGCATGGATGTTTTTGCCTGCATGCGTGTCCATGTACCACGTGCGTGCAGAGCCTGTGGAAGTCAGAGGAGGACATCAGACCCCTGGAACTGGAGTTGTGAGTTGGTTGTCATGTAGATGATGGGAATTTAAGTGGTGTCCTCTGAAACAGAAGTCAGGGCTATTAGCCACTGAGTCATCTCTTCAGCTGCTGGAGCTTGATTTTAAGTACATTAGGGAAAGGAGAGAGAGAGAGAGAGAGAGAGAGAGAGAGAGAGAGAGAGAGAGAGAGAGAGAGGTGAGAGTAGGAAAGAAAGAAGATCTTTTTATTAAATCTGATGCAGGCAGAGATATAGTCATTGTTCTAGTCTTTAAATACTTTTGCAAAAACCAAACTGAATAGAAACTGCACACAATGACACCTGCCACTTGCTCCCTCATTAGGCTCCCCATGACACTTCATACTGCATTTTCTACTCCATTGCAAACAGTGGTGAAGGGCTCACCATTTTCTAGATCCCTGAGTATTGTAGTCAACTCCATTCCACAGAGGAGTGAACTGAGCACAGGTGATAGCAGACAGCTAAGACGGGTTCTCAGGAGCCAGGTGCCATAGGCTGTGTTTTTTAACAACTCCCAAGTATTGCCTGCAGAGGCCAACTTCAAGACCTCTGTCTGATTCAACCACTCATTCTGAGGTTGGCTATCTCCCCTCTGTGGCACCCAAACATGGATTCTCAGCCGTGGCATTAGCAGACCAGATCTGGACCAGGTCAGTGCACAGCACTATGTTCTACAAACAGCACATGTTCCACTTATACCTTGCTCTGTTTGAGAATGAAGGCTGCCCTATGGTCTGACATCTGGGCCTTCAGTCTGCTGCTTGGCACGGGGTTGCTCAGGCTAGCCATCTCTTTAGAACTCTTTATAATTCCCTACCTAAAGAAAGAAGTCACAACAGGCCACCCTGAACAGGCCAGCACAGACTACCTCCCCTCTTCTGTGTTCTGGGGAGAATCCCACCCCCTCCCTGTGTTAAGAGACTCAGGAGTTTGTTGCTGGTTCCCCTTCTGTGTTTTGGTCTATCTCAACTCCTCTCTGAGCACACCAGTATTTTGCTCAGAAAGCCACTCTTCTCCCAAAGACCATGTCAGTTCTAATGATTCCATTCCCCTCTAGCTAGGAGCTAGCCTGGGGATGGGCATAGAAGACCAGTGTTTCCACTAATCAACTAAGCTTGGGGACTTCTGGAACAGGTTCTTTCCCAGAACTATAAAGGCATCTAGGAAGTAGCGGTATCCTGCATCTTTCCTGACATCATCAGACATTGATGTCTACAGCTGAAGTAGCTACTTCACCTCCAACCTGAGAAGACAATCCTGGCATACGGAAGTCTTTTGGCCTCAGGACCGCCTGCCATGGGGAGCTTCTAAGTCACCTGTTTTGAAGCTGAGTTCTCTGTTGCTCACACCCCTGACTGCTAATATGCACGCTGCCCAGTTGAACTGGTTCGTTATGAGGGGTCTCTCTTCCGGTGGCTGCGCCCTGAGGATAGTTACTTTGTCAGATTCCTCCTTTCCTCTTGGAGTCCTGATCCACGCGTGACATGAGGCCAAGAGGAAGTTTGTTTTCCAGGTGTTGTCACGTCCAAATGTCTCCTGCGTGGTTTCCTCTCAGCAACTATTCCGAAGGGCTTGCCTGTCTCTCTACTTTTTTGAGAATGGGCTAAGGTATAAATACAGAAGTAGGAAGGAAGCAGGGAGCAGAGGTTAAATGAAAACATCTATTTAAAATGGTTTCTCAGGGAAAGTGCTCCGTGGTTTCTGAAAACAGTACAGCAGTGTTTCTAAACTTTTCTCTGCCCGTGCCCTCCTTTGACACTTTAACTGGTTCATATTCTAGAACTTTCAAAAAAACTCCCAAAGGTGAAGAGGACAACTTGCAAACCCAACTAAAAAGTTTCTATCCAGCAATTCCCAACTACTTAGGAAGAGTTTCTCAAGCTTTAATTCCTATAATTCATATTTTCAAAAAATAAAGCTCCATGGCTATTCCCCAAATGAAATTTCTATAATATTAACTGTTTTCAACTCCTGATCCATGAAATTCCAAAGTGACCAGCCCCTGAAACAGAGCTGGTTTAAACCAGTTATGGTCACATAAAGAGCTCAGACCAGAGCCGGAGAGCCCTGGCTTCGCCTGCAGCACTGACGTCGCTGCATGCTTTTGTTAACTATCACTGTGCCTGCCTGCTCCTTCTCTTTGGGGCCAGGGTTAATTGTGTTTGTGCATTATTTCAAACACCATTGACAGTTGAGATGTGTTGAGACCCATCAGGGCCATGGGTCTCAGTTACAAAGAGTCAAAGGTTTGAGGAGACAATGAGTTTCCACATCCTTAGAATGAGTGCATCCTTAGAAGCACTAAGAGCCTAGGATCCTTGTCAGTTCCTGAATCAAAGCAAGGCTTCCTTTAGGCTGGGAAACAAGAAAAGATAGGGACCCAAACAAATACTGAGAAGGCAGCACTAGAAGGCAGAGAAGCAAGGTCGTGTCAGATTCTCTCAATAGATTCTGCCCCCACCATGGGTACAGCTGAGAACCACAGGGGCCCATTTCCTGGATCTCTCTCCATGAAATTCTTCCAGTCTGCAAAACCTCCCCAAACTCTGTTTCCCACACCACTCCTCTGCCTAGAAATCTGTGGCTCACCTTTCTACAAAGACTGACTTGACACGCTCTGCACGGCAGGCACTGCAGGTGCTTTGGGGACACAGGGATGAAATAGCAATGTTGTCTTGAGGATGACAGAGCATGAACAGGAAGCATGAACAGGGAGTGCTATGCATGAGGTCTCTGGACAGTCCTGCCCTCCTCAGAGAACACTCCAACACACCGGAGCACACTGCTTGCTGGAAAGTAGCAAATTAACAAGTGTCTACACATGCCCGGGGAGATCAGAACAAGCCTCACCATACCTGAGTTTCCCTATATGCAAGGTGGAGGCAATAAGAGAGCTCTCATCAAATGAGTGAATGACTGTGAAGTGTCCTAACTGCTATCTATTACATAGATTGGGTTTTAGGAATACTGGCTGACTGGGTTTTTATCCAGCTCAAACAAAGAGTTGCAGTGGAATGAGGACCAAGGCACCAGTTGCCTGGGCTAAAATAATTAAACAGGGTGTGAGCATTAGACTGAAATGCTCTTAACACCTTGGACTCTTACATAAGCCAACCAAAACCCTGACTTGGACTCAGTGACTGTAAACCAACTTAAAGGAAAGCCAGCCAGTCATAGGTGGCCAACTGGTTACTAAATAGGTGTTTTGAACCTCTCACAGGACGGGCCAAACAAGACACTTTTTTTTTTTTTTAACATAGCCTGTCAGATAGTTGGTTTGTTCTATGTTCAACCTATAATGACCCTTCCCCCACTTCCTGTTTGGAGCTGCCCAGTTCTTGAATTGCTGTCAACAAACTCTAACACTTTCATGTACCAGTGTTTATCTTTCCGTACCCTGAGCAGTGTGGAGCTGGCTTAGCTGAGCCTCTCAGGTTCTGAGTTCAGAGGCTATCCCTGTCCAAGGCCTGTCCATCTCCACTTCCAGGCAGGGGAGCTTGTCACAACCACCCAGGTCCACCTTTGTAATGTCACTAAACTAGCCAATGTCCTTGCTCCTCAGTGCTTGACTCTCTGCCAGCAGTTACGTCCGCAACGCAGAGGAAGTGGGCTCTCTCAAGGGTAGAGGTCCCACATTAGCCAAATCCCATCCCTATCATAGGGAAGAACTTGTTAATTCTAGGACCTGGTGTTCTCAACCTCCAGAAGTATCCAGTGTCCTGATCATCTCTTCCTCCCAGGAAGCACTCCCTAGGAAATACTACAGAGAGCCAGATGGGACATAGCCCCTTTCTCAATTTGAAGGTGACTCCATGAGACACATGCCCAAATAGCAGGCTGCCTTGTTTCCTAGCCATCTCCCTATTGTCTTCTACTCCACCAAGGACCTTCCTTGGGCTTCCCAGTTCTTCCAGCTCACCTTCTCCTTCCTCCTCCCTCCAGGTGCCTCCAAATTCCTTCTCTAGCATCCTGCTCCTCCAAGCCCCAGTCCCAAACCTAATTTGCACATTCAAATGCAGCCAAGTGCTTAGAACACCAAGGGACTATCCCTAAACAGGATCTACTCTCCTCTGGAGGCAAAGGTGGCCTTGAATAGCAACATCATCTTCTGTGAAACATCTGGATCTTTCCCTCCTCCAAGATAAATCATCGGTGGTAGTGGTGACGAGCATTTTCCCCAAGGGTTCCCAGCAGGGCCTTCTCTGGAGCCTAAGCTGAAAGTCCTTGCTGAGCGTTGGCAGAAGCGTTCTTTCTCTTTGCTGGACACTATTGGGCATTCCTTCCTTCATTTTTCATTCTCACCTTGACCCTTGACTCTGGGTGTTCACTGGAGCTATCACCTGCTTAGAGCCAGTGGCCCCTGCTACCCCACCACGGCTACCTGCTCCTCTGGTAGCTCAGGTGTAGGAGTAACCTAGATCTCATTGATCCAGTGGGTCCTCCTGCAGGGTGTGAGCTCTAGAAGGAGAGACCCAAGGGTGTCAAGACCACCACAGCGGTTCTCAATGCTGTGGCAGAGCCAAGCATTCAGTGTTCCCTGGCAGGTGTTGAAGACAGTATGGGGCTTACACAGGCTACACAGTGTCTGTGCTATGCCTCCCTTCCTTCACCATCCATTTATTAACCTCTTCAGACTTGTGAGCTTCCTGTTATCTTTCAGAAAATTCCTTTCTCCTTCAGTCCATCCATGTCCTTGCAGGCAACAGCCTAAACCTATCTGTTGCCCCTAACACAGCAATGGCCATGTGACTTCTGAGGCTGAAACTGCTACCAGGCCAGGCTTTAGTGCTTGTCCCCAAGTCCAGGCCTGACCCAGAGGATCCTGCAGCTTGATGGCGAATGGATATCAAGCAGGACCAGAAAGGCCTATTACTAGAGAGATCTCTTTAGACTTAAATAGTCCTAAGCAGTGGTGAACCTGAGGAGGACCAGAGCCAGTCGGGCTTCATGGGCCTCCTGCTCATTACGGTCAAAGACCGACCTGGGGCCGCTCATAACCATAATGCCCAGGACTTGGTGTTAAGGACAGAAGAAGGGGCTGTTTCTCCATCAGGAGTGCCTGGAGATTCCTCTTGGCCATCTGACGCCTGACACACTACCTATACTTCCTGTGGATGTCTCCGTGGATAGCCCTGCTTCACCTCTGAGTCTAGAATTCTTTGCTTCTGCTCATACCCGCCTCAAACACCACCTTTTCCAGGAGCCACCCTGAGCAGCTCTACCGCCTTGGTTCTTTACCCCCGGGTGGGAGGACGCGAACTTGATTAGTATGTGTTTCCCTTCTGAGCTGTCAATTCCACGAGGGCAGAATCCAGACCCTGAGTCTTTTGTGCATTCCTAATGCTCAGTGCAGGGGACAGGTGAACCGTGGGAATGAACAAGTGAAACAGGAGAGGCCGGAGCCTTAAGCATACGGTGCAGCTTTTGCAGAGGACAGAGGTTTGGTTTCCAGTACCCACGTAATGCCTCACAACCCAAACACCCAACACTCCAATGCCTTCATCAGGCCTCCAGGCATTCACCTAGTACACAGACATATACATAGGTAAAAGACTCTTTCACAAAAGTAAAAGATAAAATAAATAAATAAAATAACTAACAAATAGTATCTTTTCATCCCACGCTGGGGGTCACACACTTGTAGTTCTAGCATGTGGAAGGTAGGGACAGGAGGATCAGGAGTTCGAGGTCAGTGTTGGCTGCGTGGAAACTAAAGGCTACCAAGCATAGGCTACACAAGAGTTGGCGTGAAGAGAAAAACAAACTAAAGGTTTTTATGTGGAGAAAAACAAGGACAGGAATTCAGTGTGAATCTCGGAGCACAGCGGGGTCTTCTCCATGGGCCATCTGTTTATTGGAAGGGCACGCTAATTTTATTTATTCGTTTACTTTTCCTGCCGGGGGTGGGGTGGGGTGGGTGTGCTGCTGGGTGGTCATATGGAGAAGGTACAGGCAGCTTTAATGATAAAAACACATTGTTTCCAATAAGGCAAATTTTTGAGCTAAATTTTTGGTGGTATTAACACATGCCAGATGTTCAAACTAAAGACGCAGGCAGGCTCCGAGGCCTGACTTGAAGGGAGCCTTGTACGGTCTGAGTGTCCTGATCTGAAAACTTCTTCAGCGAAACCTGGCAGGGTTGCAGTATATCCTACATAGAGATCCTGTCTGTAGAAGACCTGCCCACAAATCCCCCAGAAAGTTGGCTTTAAGAAGCGGGGGGTGGGGTGGGGGGTGGGGGGGTAGCATGTCTTAGGGTAACTATGCTGTGATGAAACACCATGACCAGATCAGCTCGGGGCAGAAAGGGTTTATCTGGCTTATGTCTCCATTTCACTGCTCATCATCAGAGGAGGTCAGGACAGGAACTCAAGCAGGGCAGGACCCTGGAGGCAGGAGCTGATGCAGAGGCCGTGGAGGGGGGCTGCTTACTTGTTTACTCACTATGCTCAGGCTTCTTTCTTATAGAACCCGGGACCACCAACCCAGTGACGGCACCACCTACAGTGGACTGGGCCCTCCCCACTGATGGCTAATTAAGAAATTGTCCTACAGCTGGATCTAATGGAGGCATTTTCTCTTTTTTTTTTTTTTGTTTTAACCTTGAATTTTCTTTTTTTTTTTTATTAAAAATTTCCATCTCCTCTTCCCCCTTCCCTCCCCTCCCCTCCACCCATACCCTCACTCCCTCCCTCTCCAGGCCAAAAAGCCATCAGGGTTCCCTACACTATGCTGAGTCCAAGGTCCTCCCAACTCCCTCCAGGTCCAGGAAGGTGAGCAACCAAACTGACAAGGCTCACACAGAGCCCGTCCTTGTCATAGAGACCAAGCCCATCGCCATTATCCTTGGCTTCTCGGTCAGCCTCCACCGTCAGCCACTTTCAGAGAGTCCGGTTTGGTCGGATGTTCCATCAGACTCATTCCAACTGGACTTGGTGATCTCCCGTTAGTTCTGTCCCGCCGTCTCAGTGGGTGAACGCACCCCTCGCGGTCCTGACTTTCTTTCTCATGTTCTCTCTCCTTCTGCTGGAGGCATTTTCTCAAATGAAGTTCTGTCCTTTCAGATGACTCCAGCTTGTATGAACTTGGTACAAAACTATCCAGCGCACACTCTGAACTTTATCCTGGTAATCTTTTTCAAATGATGTAGGAGGGCACCTGGAAAACCATAAATGTCTCTAGAGAGTTCCATGGGGTAGCATAGTCCAGGACACTGGCTTCATCTACCTGGAGTGGAACATGACAAGGAGCCCACCCACGGGCACCAGGAAGACCAAGGATGTGTTGGTACCCTAACCTTGGATTCTTCTGTCTCTAGGAATACGAGGGTAAACGCGTCTTGGTTCAGCCCCACCCTCAGATCCCTTCCGTCTGTGGTGTTTTGTTACAGTAGCATGAACTGACCAGACATTCTTAGCACCCAGAAGCACTTTCCAAGATGTCTTTGCCTGCAGGAGGCAGAGGAGTGTAGTGTTGACTCCAGACAGTTTGATCTGCTGTCTGGCCTGTGAGCTTCATGACTTCGGAGTCCTGGGCCAGGCTTGCCTCCTCATCCCATCCCCTTCTTTCAGAAGAACTACAGATCTTTCATATGCTAGGAAACCTTAGGAAGACAGAGGGACTTTCAGGGAGCACCCCAAAGGTCCATGAAAATGGCCACACTCACCCCATTTCAAGGTAATAATTCCTGATTGGCCTCAGAGGACAGGCAGCATCCTGCATTGGTGCTGCAGCACTGACTGCGGCTGCACATCAGCTGCGGGCTGCAGGGAAGTGATAACATGATGGTTATGGTGGTTTGAATAAAAGTGGTCCCACAGGATCATATCTTTGAATGCTTAGTCATCCCTGAGAAGGATTGGGAGGTGTGGTCTTGTGGGAGTAGGTGCGGCCTTGTTGGAGGAGGTGTGCCACTGCAGTAGGCTTTGAGGCTTCCAAAGCCCAGGCCAACCCCAGTGACACTCTCTTTTGCTTGCTATGGATCTGCGTGTTGAAATCTCAGCTGCTTCTCCCACACAGTATCTTCCTGCGTACCACCATGCTCCCTGCCATAATGATGACGATGGATTAAATCTCTGCAACTGTAAGCCAGCCCCAATTAAATATTTTCTTTTATAAGAGTTGTTGTAGTCATGGTGTTTCTTTGCTGCAATAGAACACTGACGAAGACAATAGTCAAATTCACTGGGTCACAGCGGCTGGTCCACGTATCTAGTAGCATTGGGTCACAGCAGCTGGTCCACGTGTCTAGCTCTGGGTCACAGCGGCTGGTCCATGTATCTAGTAGCATTGGGTCACAGCAGCTGGTCCACGTGTCTAGCTCTGGGTCACAGCGGCTGGTCCACGTATCTAGTAGCATTGGGTCACAGCAGCTGGTCCACGTGTCTAGCTCTGGGTCACAGCGGCTGGTCCACGTGTCTAGCACTGGGTCACAGCAGCTGGTCCACGTATCTAGCACTGAGTCACAGCAGCTGGTCCACGTATCTAGCACTGGGTCACAGCAGCTGGTCCACGTGTCTAGCACTGGGTCACAGCAGCTGGTCCACATTTGTCACTTGCACAGGATGCAACAACAACTAGTTCATATTTTAATCCAAAACAAGATGCAGTGTCCAGGCTTAGTAGTATTCTCAGGCAGCCAGGTTTGCTTAGGTCCCAGTCAGCCTCAACCAGCTCTGGCCTCTTCTTTCTTGAGTTTGAAAGCTTCACAAGGACACTTGAAACGTGAGAACAAGCAAATCTATTCATTCTCCTTCTCAACATTTAGTGTGGGGAAACAAAACACAAACAAACATACAACTTTGAGTCACTTGAATCAGGACCAGAACTCAGAGCAAACACAGAGCAAATGCTAACCTTGCCTTCCCCTTTCTTACACTCCTTCTCAGGGTTCCATTCTGTGGCCCAGGGCCACCCCGAGACCCTGCTTCGATGGCTAACAGGCAAATGTCTACTGATAGGATGAGCTACGGTTGAGCTCACACAGGCCAAGCATACCCAGCTACAAAAACCTCCCCTGATCCAACCCCACGAAGAGTTACCCTTGCTTGGTAGTTCTCCCTTGATATGCTCAGCCCGTCAGGTCCCCTGCATTAGTCTGGTTGCTGCTGAGGTGCTGTTGTTTCCCCTTTCTGTTTCTGACAGTGCGATATTGCATATAATAACAATTACCAATGACCTCCACTGGGTTGTCCAATCTCATTCTTGCCGATGCATTTGGTACCTGCCACTGCCAATTTGCCTCAGCTGAGGTATTATTCAGTGGGATATGATAGGGCTGTACAGCAATCTTTTTCCATTTAAATAGTTTAATTGAGGGAAGCTATCAGATGTTTCCAAATTTAATGTATACAACAATTTGCTTTTTCCTATCTCTTTTCAGAGTTGAGTTGGAAGCAAATGACATCTGATTCTTATAGAAGGAAAGCAATTACATTTCGGCGTCTGCCTTCTCCGGCTTGCATATGTTTTTAAACATAAAAAGAAATTCTTAATATGTAATTGTCAGGTAATAAAAAGGGAAAAATATTTTACTTTGCGTTTATGAAGTAATTTTTCAAAAGCATAAGGGAATTACATGTTAATGTTTTATGTTTATGACTTCACTCTAATATCGTACTATTTCTTCAAGTTTGGGTGCCCCCCTTCTCTGAAGATGAGAAACTGAGATGTGAGGCGTAGCTTATTCCTGCCTTCTGCCAGAGGTGTCCTTGCGTACACAGAGCTCGCAAGTCAGAGTTCTGGCCCTGTGGACCCCGCTGCAGTGTTGATTTTCCTACTTCAGAACTGAAGGACTTCCTATCTCAGCTGTAAACTTCTCGGGAACAGACAGAATTCCCTCTGCATCCTGATGTTCTCCACAGGCCTCCATGAAGGGCAGAGCACGCAATAGATGATGCTCGATAAACACCTGTTGAGCAAGTTAACTGAATCAATTACCAGGCAACTAAGAAGCAAATAATTGGCATGTGGTTGTTCCAGCACCTAATGCTTCCTTGAGAAAAGCTCAGAGGAGATGTGTGTGTGTGTGTGTGTGTGTGTGTGTGTGTGAAGAAATGGAAGGATGGGTGGGTGGATGGAAGGGTAGGATGGGTGAGGAAGAGGTAGAAGAATGGATGGCAGGTTACTGGATAATTGGTGGGTAGGTGCGGGGTGTGCATGGTAGGTGGTTAGACTGATTGGTAGGTAGTTGATGGGTGGGTATGTGGTACACAAATGGGCAGATAGATGATAGATGGTAAGGTATGTGGGTATATGTGTGAATAGATGGACAAACAGACGAATAGATGGACATACAAACAAACAAACAAAAGGACATTCAAACGGAAGATTACATTCAACTCACGTATTGCCTGATAATTTCTCAGCTGATTCAGATATGATAATCCCCCAAAGGTCTCTCTTAGTTGCAAGCTTACTAACACCAGAATAAGATCACTGCTCTCTGAGCATTTCACAGTCTGGAGAGGTGGTAATAGTGCTCACTGTTTTTACGGAGAACTAGAATTCAGGTACTAGCACCAATATGGTGCTCACAACTACAAGTAACTCGAGTGGCAGCAGATCTGATGCCCCTTCTGGCAAGTCTGATTCTCAGGGTTGTGGCTGGGGTTGCAGCTCAGTGGTGGAGGGCTTTTGCAGCATGTATGGAGTCTTAGGTTCAACCCTCAGTTCTGAAACTACAAAAACAAAACGAGACACTGACCATAGGGTTGGGGAGATGGCTGGAGATGGCTCAGTCTGTAAAGTGCTGGATGTGCTAGCATGAGGACCCGAGTTCATGACTCAGCACTCACGAAAAATAGCCAGGGAAAGAACCAAGGCATCACAGGACTTGTCTGAAGTCCCAGCTCTGGGAGGATGGAGACAGGAGGATCCTTGGGGGAGTCCTAGCCCACCAATCCAGCTAAATTGGCAAGCTCCAGCTTAATGAGAAACCCTGTCTCCAAAAATAAAGCAGAAGATGATGGAAGAAGATATCTGGCATTGACCTCTGACCTCTACATGCACATATACACATGTACACATACAATCATATATATGCACACAAGCACACATACTAAAGAAATAAACAATAAATAAATAAATACTTTCACCAAAGGATCCGGAGGGGGGCGGGAAGCGCTCACTAAACGAGGAGTGAAATTTTGAAACCTCAAAGCCTGCCCCAGTGACACACCTCCTCCAACAAGGTCACACCTCATAATCCTTCCCAAGCAGTTCCACCAAGTGGGGACCAAGTATTAAAGCATATGAGACTGTGGGGGACCATTCTCATTCAAAATACTACAGCCACTCAGGACAGGAAGAATGGGACCAACTCCCCAGAATTCTCTGCGTACCTGTCAGCCTCCTGCCACCCCAATCCCTGGTTCTTGTGTCTGTTTTTAATTGCATAAATTAGCTTTGCTGATTTGTCTTGGCGTCAATGAAGTATTTTAGTGCGTTTCTTTGTGTCTAGCTGTCATCTTTTCCTTATCATTACCTGGCAATGTCCTTATGCGGCGATGCTGACACGGTTGTTTGTTCACTGTCGCTCTTGTAAGAATACACCCTTGCTTAGCTGTTTTAAAGCCAAGAGGCGTCACAACAAGAATGTTGTGAATGGCTGCTACAAATAGTCCTGGATTGACTTTTATTGTTCCAGGGCCCACAGTCTGTTCAATGAACCTCAGCAATAGGATTTCTTTGTACGTTCTACTGAATCAGGCAGTGCCAGTTTACCAAAGTGACTGCATTAATTGACACACCCACCGCAGGGAAATGACTGAGCATTTCCTTTGCCCTTGAAAAGTCTGCCCACGTACTTTTCCTTCTTCTTCTCTCCATTCTTGCCTATACTATCTATCTATCTATCTATCTATCTATCTATCTATCTATCTATCTATCTTCTATCTATGATTTATCTATTACCTATCATGATTTATCTATTACCTATCTATCTATCTATCTATCTATCTATATATCTATATCATCTATCTATCTATCTTCAATCTATCATTTATCTATTATCTATCTATCTATCTATCTAATCTATCTATCTTCTATCATTTATCTATTGTCTATCTATCTAATCTATCTTCTATCATTTATCTATTATCTATCTATCATCTATCTATCTATCATCTTTCATCCATTCTTTTTGTTGTCTCTTTCTTCCATCTATCTACCTGTGCTAGTTAGGTTTTTGTCAATGTGATTCCAGCCCAAGTCATCTGGGAAGAGGAAACCTCAGTTAAGAAAATGCCTGCATCAGATTGGCTTGTAGACAAGTCTGTGGGGGCTTGTTTTTTATTATTGGTTGTGGTTTGAATGAGCATGGCCCCAGAAGTTTGTATATTTAAATCTTTGGTCCCCAGTTGGTGGAACTATTTAGGGATAGATTAGGAGGTATGGTCATGTTGGAGGTGTGCCCCTGTGGGTGGCTTCTAAGTTTCAAAATCCCACACCATTTCTAGTTCTCTCTCTCTCTCTCTCTCTCTCTCTCTCTCTCTCTCTCTGCTCCTGCCTGCTGCCATGTCACCTCCAGACCAGCCATGGACTCCTAGCCATGGACTCACCCTCTGAAACTGTGAGCCAACAAACTCCTCTTCTATAAGTTACCATGCTTATGGTGTTTTTTCACGGCAATAGAAAAGTAAATTTAAGCCATTGATTGATGTGGAAGGAGCCAAACTGCTGTGGACAGCGCCTCGGTGAGCGGGCTTGGGTTGTAGAAGAAAAGAAACTGAGCACACTCTGAGAGCAAGCCAGTAAGCAGCCTTCCTCCACGGCTTCTGCTTCATTTCTTGCCTCGACTTCTCTCCATGATGGACTGTGACCAGGACATATAAGGTACAGAAACCCTTTCTTCCTCAAGTCGCCTTCAGTCATGGTGTTTTAACACAGCAGTAGAAAACAAGCTAGGATGCCATCCATCCATCCATCCATCCATCCATCCATCCATCCATCCATCCATCCATCCATCTCTCTCCCTCCCTTCCTCCCTCCCTCTCTCTTTCCCTCCCTCTTTCCCTCCCTCCCTCCCTCCCTATCTGTATGGTGGGCTATACACTTGTTTCTGGAGCCCCTAGTCGAGTTCATTGAACTATTCATCTTTCTTTACACTAACGCTGTCATTCCTCTTTCTTTGCACTAACGCTGTATCCTCTGGGTTTTGTTTGTACAGAGCCAGTGTCCAGGAGTCAAATAAATTGCTAGGTTAAAGGGCACTTGCATCTTACATTTTAGTAATTGTTTCCTAGTTTATTTCTAAAATCATATCATGATCTGCCTTACCCAATCAGGTGTGAGAGAAAGCTTTCCCCCGGCAGCTGTTACTTGGTATTTTTACAAATTTGATCGCAGAGATGATTTCACAGTCACTTTGTTATCTGGTGACTAAGTAGAGGCATTACACATCTTTTCATATTTTTTTTTGACATTTAGATTTTATTTTCTCTGAAGGATTTCTTAATATCTTCTGTCTATTTCCTTTTGGTGTATTATTTTAGTATTAATCTTATCTTTCATTCTCTATGGCTATTGCTTTTTTTCCTCAGAATTACATAAATGGTTTGTATTGGCTTAATTCTTTGCTTGAATTTCCACTGGTGTTGGCTTTAACAAGTAAGAGTTAGGTTCAGTCAAGTATCGAGCTGAAGTATTAATTATGACAGATGGCCTTAGTCTTCACCAGAAACCTATAAAAGTAATATGAAGCCCACCAGCCAGTTTCTAGAGTTAGGATGCCACAGTGACTAGAATCCAATGGATTCACTTCAAATTTTGCTTGCTAAGTGAGTTCCAGAGTCATTGCCCATGAAACAGGTTAATACCTGATTGGAGTGGGGTAGGAATTAAAGGAGGAATCTTAGGTGGAGTGAATGACACACAGCAGTCTGTCAGGGAGTGTTTAAGGTGAGTTTCCCCTTCCCAGTCTTAGTTATTTAATAACCTAAAAGAGAAATAAAAATCTCCAGGAATCACCTAGGGCACATGTGGCCTCAGGTCTTCCACCCTGGGTTCACAGTGTGCTTCCTTTTCTGGGGTTCTCGCACAACCCCAACCCTCTCCTCTTTGTATTTATAACCCGGGATTTCTTGCACGTGGAAGACTGAGGCAGATGGATGGGAAGTCTGACTCTCAGCTGTCATCTATCTGTCGTGTTTGTCTCCACAGGTGTCCTGAGCTCCTGAGGTCGACCGGTACTATTCAGTGTGACATTTTAAACATCTTGTTATTGTCCCCATTTCTTGTTCTTTGAGGACAAGACCTAGAAGTGTAGCAAGAGTAGCTCTCAACTTTAAAGGAGTGCCCCCAAACCCTTCCAATAAGCAAGCCCAACTTCTTAGCATAGAAAGGGACAAAATGAACATAACTTAAAATGATGTGTGCTCCTGTGTGGAGTCAGTCACGGCGGCAGCAGAAGCCAGTGGCTCTGGCCACAGCAGAAGCCAGTGGCTCTCATAGCTGTTCCTAAGTAAGTTTGACAATACTCAGCGAGTGCCCCTGGAGTCTCTTTCTATGCAACATTTCACAGTATAGTGAGAGGGTATGTCTGGAATATGTATGTGTATGTGCATATGTGTGCATCTGTGTCTGTACACTGAGTGTGAACAGCACGGAGATGGACGCTGGTGTGCTCCACAGGCAGCTTCCAGAGTTCTAAGTCCTAAGTGACAATTGACTCCTAATGAGAGGAAGTGGAGAGGTGCTTTCCTTTGTGTTTTCTTGGCAACAGCCGAATATTATTAGGGGTAGAAGTATCTACTTCTAACTTACCCCGTATTAGAAGGGGGTAGAAGCGCTTTGCCACCTGTGTGAAGCAGAGTCTGGACTCAGGTCGTTTTCAATACACTGTGCTTCACAGATAGCCAGGTCATGCCTGGCTGGCGCCACATACTGCCCAATGTCTAGAACCCCGGACTTAGGCCCAGGAAAGTAACGGTAGCTTCTTAAGTTGTAATACCAATCAACAATCCCACCCCAAGCCCTCTCCTAAAGAGTCTAAAATAGGCCATGGAGGGCGTTGCCAGCTCCCTGCCGGCGTCCCTGGGCCGGTAGGGGGAGGGAGAGCAGAGATGAGCAGCAGGACACAGCCTCTGCAGGGATTTCTGTCCACCTCAGCTGCTCCTCTGCTGGCGGGAAACAGACGCCCCGGCTTATGGAGGAGGTCAGGGAAAGCGATTTCAATTAGAGGCGGATCACCAAGGTCTCAAGCCAACACAGACAAGTTGTGTAACACCTGCCGCGTGGCGACCCTAGTCATTTATCCTCTGTGGAGCCAGTCAGCTGGGGCTTTGTGCGAAGCCCTTCCGCACACCCCATCTCCAGACTCCTGACTTTTGAAAGGAAAGGGAAATAAAAGAGAAGCTGAAGAAGCGGCCCGCTGCTAAACTGCCATCTCTGTGAGAGGGAGGTGGGAGGGGAGGCAAGCCTCCAGCGCCAATCAGAAGTGAAGTCTCTGTTTTTCCTCATTCTCAGCCCACCTCCTCCAGGAAGCCCCATGGGGTCTGTCATGTCTGAGCGTCTACTTTCCCTTGGTCTGTCAATGACTCCTAAGTTTGGTTTTTTTGCTCCTAATTCTATCTAGCTGGCTGCCTTATGGCTTACATTCTTGGAGTCTATACACTTTTGTGTTGTGTAGCCTGGAATGGCATGTTGCAAACAGCAGGGGAGAGGCCTCCTGAAGCAGGTGGTACTGAGACAAAAAGGCAAGAAGCCCAAGGGGCCCTCACATACTCCTCACATACAAGTGTGCAGCATCTCTACACAGGGTGGGTGTGAGGCCCCTCCCTGCTGGAAGGGTGTGAGGCAGCTCCATGTAGAACGGGTGTGCCAGCTAAATGACCCCGTGGAGAAGCCCAGCAGAGTGGCCAGCTTATGGCAATGTCTGCAAAATAGCAGTCAAACTGTTTCCATCTATGTAAGGAGCCAGTGTTCAGGCCAGTTGAGAGGTCTAATGTAGCCTGATGTGCAGCGGTTAGGTTTTGAGTAGTCGGTATTCTTCTCTTTCTTAACTGTGCTGCAACCCTGACGGTATGGCCCGGCCATCCTGGGAATGAAGAACCCCCAACCTGGAAAGTAATTAATTGTTTTCTTTAATAGGAGATTCCTAGAAAGGGAAACCATCCCTTGCTCTTAAGGCCTTGGGATCACCAGTTAGATAAAAGCCTTATTAACAATCCAAATGTTGTGTGTGTGCCTAAGTGTAAGCGTGCATGGGCACTGTGTGTGTGTGTGTGTGTGTGTGTGTGAGAGAGAGAGAGAGAGAGAGAGAGAGAGAGAGCGCAATGTCCCAGGTGTCCTAGCTGAGAGGCTCAGGCTCTAGGCTCATTCTGCTACTAGAATGAACGACCTCAGCAAAGCCACTTAACCTCTGCCAAATGGGGCCTCCATTGCTTTCCCACTCACCTCACTTGGGCGTTGTGAGGATAGATGATAATGGATGTGGGATACTCTGAAAGAAAGGATGTGCCTCAGGTGCCAGGGTGTTCAGTTTGGGGTAGGGCTGCCCTCTGCTAGGGTGGGGAGCTTGCAAACCCAAGGAGCAACCTCATCTCTTATGCGTCCTCTGCCGCTAGCCACGTTTCCAGCTACCTGCTTTAATTGTTAAAAACCTGAGTGTGCAGCCCAGGGAACTGGAGGTAGGGCAGGCCTAAACTACAGTGAGTCCCTTTCCGCGCTTCCAATGAGGAGAATGAATTCAAGATGCACCCAAGAGCATCACAAGGAATAGAAATCTACATTTATGTTTTAGAGGAGATCTTTTTTTGGTTGAGCTGGGGAACTAGGGCTCCTACTGTGAGAACTGACCACAGATGTAATGAAACAAGTCACACATGTTATCCATCCTCAGTCCATGACAGAGTATCTCTGCATTTCCTGCAAGGTCCATGCTCCTTGGGCTGCTGCTCTTAGAATACCACTTCATGCCCTAAACCACAGAGACCATGTCCTATCTGAATAACGCAAGTAGGCCACAGTTTAATGCCTTGCTCTTGCTGTAACCACAAATGGTCTATGGATTAGATTTCAGCAGTGTGACTCTGATGTGCCAACCTGTGAGCCAGAAGGTGATGCTTACAAATGGCCAAACTGAGTAAAGCGTAGAGGTGACCGCATGGCTACCACCTGTGTGTTTATGAACATAATAACTGAGCTACAGGGACTACCAAGATGTTTAGTGCCAAGTTTGACAACTTGAATTTGGTTTCCAGAACAGCATAGTGGGAGGAGAGAACTAACTCCCGAAAACTATTCACCCACCTCTACACACACACACACACACACACACACACACACGCACACACACACACACACTCACACACATGCATATGCACGCCCCAAAGCCTAGAGCAAAAAAAGGTAGTTGATCTGTTGTGTGTGTGTGTAATAGCCAAAGTTTAATCAATAATTTCTCAGTCTTCATGCACAGCTCATGAGTTGCCCTTTCATTTATTCCAAAACTGTGACCCACACAAAACTGAACACTAAGAAAGAAGCAGAGTTCACATTTCAGTATCCCCTTCAGGACAAAAAGAAAATGTCCCGTGAGTAGAATGCTAGGTCACATAATCCTGTCTAGCAAGTCAAGAACATCTTAAACTCAGGTTTCCTGACTCTAACTGGCCTTGCCGACACTGTTGAGCTAAGACCATCTTCACCTGATCCGGCACCTGAGCACCTCCTGTAGGATGCTAGGCGCTGCGCTTTCTCTCCTGCCGAACCTGTGTCTGATGGCTACACCTCAGCCCACTCACTGCTGGGTCCCTGGAGAATGTCCAAGTAGCCCCCTCTTGTGCCCAGAGCCCTGACCTGACCATAGTGCTCAACTGTAGGTCAAGGGCATGGGCCCCTCCTGTTAGCTCATACCATCTGTAAAATGGGCCTCTGACTCTTAGTCAAGCCCCTTCAACTTTGGAGCTCCCTATGTCCCTTTATCACTCAGGATGTCAGTTTACAAGAGACCAAGGCAAGACTGTGCTAACGGCCCAGGCAGATTCTAAAGGGCTCTGACTGCAGGATTAGAAACACAATTTGTCACCGAGGCTGCTGTATTAGCTTTTAAAATACAAGGGAGTGAAATGGTTGCTGAGCTACCAATTCTGGGCTGTAATTCCCATCCACTCAGAAGCCCTTAAGGCTCTGGTCTAACCTGGCCTACCTCCCCTCCCCCTTCTAGGCACCTGACACTGGTAGTACTTTGTTTTCCCTTTTCAGATTATAACTATAGCATTTTCCCCTTCCCTTTCGACCCCCCAAACTCTCTCTCATCCCCCTCCTTGCTCTCTTTCAAATTCATGGCCTCTTTTTTTTAATCATGTTATTGCATACATGTATGTATATAAATATACTTTCCAAAATATGATCCGCTCAGTCTGTGTAATGCAACTTGTATGTTTTTAGGGCTGGTCATTTGGTTGGACCTACTCCTGTCCCACAGCAACTATCCAGGACCCCGACATCATCGCCACGTAGCCCCCTGGCCAACTTGGTTCCGTGTTGGGGGTGAGCCAGTCCAGAAGACTCCCTTCCAGGGGCAAGGGCAGGGGTGGGGCTGTGAAGGAGGGGTCCTGGCTCCACTAAGCCAAGGAGAACTGTTAAACCTTTGCACCCCACCCCCTCTAGATTGCTCATCAGAAGAAGGAGGCAAACAATGGCCAGTGAATGGGAATCAAATTGAGTTGGGGCAGCGGACAGATGGGGCCTGCCAGGCGTCCACAGCCCATCCTATTCATTGAAGAAAAAAAAAGATAATCCTCCCTGCAGCTTTGAGAGAGGTGGGAGGTACTGGATGGGGGTGGGGTGCTGACTGGGGGGCCCAGATGTTTTTCAGACCTTAGGATCCCAGGCCTTGGCAACCTTGCCCTGCAGGCTGTTTGTTTCTCTGCACTTGGAGACTTGGGGTTTTGTGTATTAGGTCTTCTTAAAAGGAATATCACTGTGCAGAAAGGCTGAAGGCAGCTCAGGCCACGCCGAACACGTGTGAGTCAGTTACAACCGAGCATGTTTGCCAGGCAACTCAGATGTGCAGAGCTTTCCGGTCGGAACTCCGATGCCGTCATTTAGTCCTGGCAATGACCAAATGAACTGGACGCAGAAGGCTTGGTTAGCTGGCTCAGTTCTTAGAGGAGGAAAATGAAGTGACCGCAAGTGACATGGTCACTCGGTCACGGGCTCTCAGCAAGGCATTCTCTACCAAACCTGCAAAGTACACATATGTTTCATGCCTGGGGTCATGAAACAGCTCTGCCCAGTCTCCACCTTGTGTGAACCTGCAGACGGTCCTTCCATTGGTGGAGTTTCTTCCTGAGTAAGCTCACCCCACCTGCATCTCCTCGGACCTGCACTCACACCCACACACAGATGCGTGTCCCAGGCACATACTGGCCCGCGCTCTGGACCCAAGCTTCATTCTTCAAGGGGCCAAACTAAATGAACTCTGAGATAGTGTCTTAATCCCCATGTTGTATTACAAATTTGTTCTTTGAAAGTCGTCTGCCAGAAAAGAGAAGGCTCCTCCATTAATGGGGAGGAGGGATCAAGAGAGCAGCCTGAGAAATCAGGTGTCAAGCTGACCTTTTGGAGAGAGCCAAGTGCTCATTCTTGCTATTGATTCCTTTCAAGGGAGATAGAGGTACTTTATCTCCCAGCTGTTGAGCTAGAGGCAGGGCCAGCACCATGGAGAAACAAAGACAAAAAGTCTCAGTGTTGCGTGAACAGGGTCATGCAGAGGAAAAACACCACTGACCCACATCTTTTCAAAACTCGTTACAAGCCTGGCCATTCTACCCTTAGAGATGTATTCCATTAAGGTAAGTATTGCCCTCCTTAATCTTGGGAAATAGTGACTCATCTCCTGTATCCTGCCTGGGAAATACATTAGATCTTATACAAGTAGCATCTCTCGCTTCCTGAATGTATTTTCAATGGAGATTTTCAAGCTCCCCTCCTGAGATGATCATACATTCATTTGTTCATTCATCCAGCAAATATGCACTGAGTACCACCTTACGTAGGTGATGCTAATCTAAATACGAAGACTGGGAGTGAATTAGGTAGAGATAGTCTCCGTCTCTTGATGATGGAGGAAGAGAGACGGTAAATGAACAGATAAGGATCAAAAATTCTAGATGGTTCTACAAGTGATGCAGAAACACTTTAGTGGCATAGGGAAGGCACCTCAGAGAATGTGGACATGAAACGAGAGCTGACTGAGAAAGTCAGCTGGTTGAAAATGAGGCTAAGAAGTGCGGATTTTTTTTCTTTTAAGATAAAAAAAAAGTACCATGTGCTCTTAACCTCTGAGTCATCTTTCCAGCCCCAGAAATGTGTATTTTATTCTAAGATCCAAGAGATACCAGGCTGGGAGCGTGTTGTTAAATAGAAAGGTGGTTTGATCTGATTTTGCTTTTTGGTGTGTTTGTGTGGAGGGAGGTTGTATGGATGTGGGTATGCACACCCACACTTGAGAACTCAGAGGCCAGATGAGAACTCTAGGTGTCTTCCTCTGCCCCTCTTTACCCTATTAATTCCAGACATGGTCTCTCACTGATCCATGAGCTCCATTTGGGGTAGGCTGGCTTCCAGGGTCTGCCTGCTTCTGCTCCCAACTCTGGGGCTGCAGGTGCATCCAGCCACGCCTGTCATGTAATGTGGGTGCTGGGGATCTGAACCCCGTTTTACATGCTTTGATAAAAAGTGCTGTTACTCACTGATGTGTCCCCCAGGTCCCTAATGTGATTTTCAGTGGTAGGAAAGATGGGTTGAAGGGGGCAAATGAGAAGGCAGGAAACTCAACTGGAAGGTGTTGTAGTGGTCCCTGGGGAGAGGTAGCAGGAGACCTACAGGGGTGGCGGGGCAAACCAGTGGAAGACTGGAAGAGCTCTGGTTAGTACTTGAAATCCCGGCTGAAGGTCTGCAGGTGTGGGCAAGAGAGTGTGAAAATTGCCAGAATTAAAATGAAGTCACTCGTGTCAGGTCCAGATTTTGAAACTAAAACAAATAAAGCCAAGCGGTTATGAAGGATGGACCTCATGCAAGTATGAGAATTTTCTCAAGAGACTCCACCAGAACCACAATCTTGTGCCAAGATACCACAGCCTTGTCCAGGTCTTTGAGGGTCTTGGTCCAGCAATTGTCAGTTCAGACTTGTGCTGGAGCCCCTTGTTATTGAGTTGCTCTCCTTGTTATTGACCCTACGGCCAATGATTATCCTATCAAATATCTCACACATCTGCCTTTGCTATGTCTTTTAAATTTTGTTCTTGTTTCAACTCCTTGAACCAAAACATAACAACTGCAGGACTCTGCTAATCAAAATAAATATATTAATCTTTTTAGAACCTTCTGGTGTTATTTAGGTTGGCAAGAGAGTGAGAGTGAGGGAGAAAAAAAGGACCAAGGGCCACCTCTATGTCTTTAGTGTGGATCCGGGTGAGGATGGGGGCTTGGGGGCGGCAGCTCACAGGAGAAAACCAAGGCAGCAACTCCCATTGGCCACATGCAATTAAAAATGGGTTTCTCTTCTTCTGCAACAATAAGCAACAAGCAACCCAGCGTCAGCATCTTAGCAAGCCTTGTAACTGGAGAAGTCATTTGGGTTGGGTAGTT
This sequence comes from Arvicola amphibius, assembly GCF_903992535.2. Lineage (NCBI taxonomy): Eukaryota > Metazoa > Chordata > Mammalia > Rodentia > Cricetidae > Arvicola > Arvicola amphibius. The sequence continues at coordinate 149,663,712 of NC_052051.1, forward strand.
ATGAAGAACTACCCAACATGAACTGGTTTAAATGAGACACTTAGAAAGTGGGTGAGGAAGAGGACCATAGTGAGGTCCAGAGGCGGTTTGATCTCCACAGCTAGTGTATGAGAGTTAGTAGGGGAAGCAGCATAGAGATCTGCCTGGTTAGATGCAGGAACATCTACAAAGTGGTAGATAAAGAAGCCAGGAGAACATTCCAGAAGGAAGAGGTGGTTAACTCTATAAATGCCAGGGGGAATTCAGGGAAGTTAAGAACAGGTGTAGTTGATTATCTTTTACTCTCTTTTGACTCTTTTGGGGGTCCGCCACCCAGCTCCCAAATAAGTGAAGACTAACTCTTACTTATACATGCCTAGCCTTAGCTTGACTTGTTTCTACCGACTTCTCTTAAATTATCCTATCTCTTTTTTTGCATCTGGGCTTTTGCCTTTCTCTATTTTTGTATATCTTTTCTTTCCTTCTTATTCTGTATTTGGCTGCGTGGCTGGGTGACTGGACCCTTCTTTTCTTGTTCCTTCTTCTTTCTTCCCAGATTTCTCTTTCTATCCATTCTCTCTGCCTGCCAGTCCCACCTATCCTTTCTCCTGCCTCACTTTTGGCTATTCAGCTCTTTATTAGACCAATCAGGTGTTTTAGACAGACAAACTAACACAGCTTCACAGACTTAAACAAATGCAACATAAAAGAATGAAACACATCTTTGTGTCATTAAACAAAGATTCCACAGCGTAAACAAATGTAACACATATTCTCCAACAAACAGGGAAATGATTTGAGGCTTGGTCATGAAACTAACTGGTAACTTTGGCAAATGGTCTCAGTGGTGTGATGGGGACAGGGACCAGGGAAGCTGTGGAGAAAATTAAAGGTGAGAATGGAGAGGCAGAGGCTTCAACAAACACCTACCAGGAATTTTCTGTGGCACAAAAGAAGAAAAGGAGCAAGAACGAAGAAATGGGGGACAGGGAGAGTTTAGAATCCTTTTTGAAGTAAAGAAATCCTTAGGGTCAGACATCCCAGTAGGTCTAGAAAGACGAGTTGCTGTTTTCTTTCATCCTTTCATGTCAAAAGCAGGAATCTGAGGCTCGGAGACGTGAGTATTGTTTCAGGGCCCAGACTATTTCCAGCCAGGATGAGGCTGTGGGATTCCGTCTCTGGCATGCTGGCTGGTCTTGTCAACTCGACACAAACTGGAATCGCCTGGGAAGAGAAAACCTCACTTGAGGAATTGCCTTCGTCATACTGGTCTGCGGAGGCATTTTCTTGACTGCTGAGTGATGTGAGAGGACCCAGTCCTCTGTGGGCTGTGCCATCTGGGCAGATGGTCCTGGCTGAATAAGAAAGCAAGCTGAGCAAGTCAGTACATAGCATTCCTCGGTGGTCTCTGCATCAGCTCCTGCCTCTAGGTTCCTGGCTTGAGTTCCAGACAAAAGCTTTGGCTTTTGTCAAGGGTTAACTGTAACCCCTAAGCCAAATAAACCCTTTCTTCACCACACTGGTTTGGTCAGCATTTTATCAGACTATCAGAAAGAGAACTCAGACATCTGGGAGTGGGCCTAAGAGAGGTGACCCAACTCAGGAGGACCTGAGGGCAACTAGCAGGGCACTAGCAGGTCTTTCAGGTTGGCACTGTTCTGCTTCCCTACCCTGTGGCTTTCCAACTCGTTCCCTTCTCAGAGGTCTTCAGTATGTTCTATAGGGAGAACACTAGGTTCATGGCTGAGGTCCCCACGGCCCATCACCAAGACAAACTGAGCACTTTCCCACTACCTCTCTCCTTCCCACTCCCCTTTGCCCCAGTGCTAGAGATGGAAGCCAGGGCCTCATATATGGTAGGCAAGAGCTGTATACCACTGAATGATGCCCTTAGCCTCCGATTTATTCAAGGTAGGTTTTAAAGGGCAGCAGAGTCTTAAAAATGAAGATCCAACAAAACATGGAAATGTGTATTTCTGCACTTAGCTTTGATGGAGAGCAGACAGGCATGCAGAAGCACCATTACACAGATTCCGGATGATTTCACTGTAGTTGCTGAGGAACATGGGAAAACCTGCTGGTTTAGACTCTTCTGGGTCCTGCATCTCTGAGTGATAGAGACACAGCTCTCCTTTGGGAGGTTCTCTCCTGTGAGAGGTTTGGGAATACTTTTTTTTTTTTTTTTTTTTTTTTTTTTTGCAGGAAGAGATTCTTCACAGCGTGCTTCAGGGGAGAAGGGCAGCAGGAGGTGAGATGGGCATTTTGTTCTCACTGTGCTCTCAAATGCCGAGGTACTATATCCATGGCCTGAACTCAATCAGTCTCTGAGCAGGTGGGCCTACGGTTAACCCTCTTGTGTAGTTTATATACTCGCCTTCCTTTCCTGGGGGGCTGCACTCAATTCCTCCAGGTGAAAAGACACAGATAAATGGGCTGAGAGTCCTCAGTGGCACAAATGGGCTGTTGTGTTTTAGCTCTAGCTGGGCCCTGGAGGATTCTGTGTTGAACACTTGGTCCCCCGATGGAACTACTGGAAGGTGGTAAAAAAAAAATTAGAGCCGGGCGGTGGTGGCGCACGCCTTTAATCCCAGCACTCGGGAGGCAGAGGCAGGCGGATCTCTGTGAGTTCGAGGCCAGCCTGGTCTACAAGAGCTAGTTCCAGGCCAGGCTCTAAAAAAAAAAGCTGCAGAGAAACCCTGTCTCGAAAAACCAAAAAAAAAAAAAAAAAATTAGAGCCCAGTTGGAGCAAGTGGGTCATAAGAACTGTTGTCTTGAAGGTTACATGGACACTGCCCCACCCAGCCAAACTTCCTGGCTGCTATGGACAAGTTCTACCTTGCCTAAGGCCCCTGTGATGGAACCAAGCAGCCATGAGCCGAAACCATGAGTTAGGGTAGTCTTCCTCTCTTTGAGATGGTCTGTCTCGGATATTTTTGTCAGCAGCAGAGAGTTGGCTGACACCATTGGTTCTCATACACTGACATAATTTTAGGGCGTAGTGACAGCCTTTAATCATGAGTAAGCACACACCAAGAGGCCTACACAGGACCTGAGGGAGTCGAGTCTGTCTGACTCTGTTAATACTTAGCCAATACTTAGACATTTCTCTTCCTAAAACAAACCGAGTAATACAATCAATTGGGCCAGTGTGGTGCTGACCTGAGCGCTGCAGCAGGTGTCTGCAGCTGATACGATCAGGGAATAAAGTGCTGTGGACGCCCACTGATGAGTCCCGCAGCAGGGAATGAATCTGCACCCATGTTCACCGATCTCTCCTCATCCTTGTAACACCTGCATGTCCCACTTCTGCACCCTACTGGGCAAATCTGGGCCCCGGAAGTGGCAGCAGAGACTCTGATGTGTGGGCCAGGGGGCGGCTTTCCACTCAAAACATGGGTGTGGGGGGCAAAACCCCTTCAAAGAGCTTTCAGGGGCTAGGAGGAAGTCTTTGTTCTCACAGGCCACAAAACACAGGAATCCTGTCCCTATGCTGCCTGGGGCCACAATGCTCTGGCCCTCAATGCCTTGCAAAAGCTTTCAAAATTATTCTTGCAAACAGAGAGAGAGAGAGAGAGAGAGAGAGAGAGAGAGAGAGAGAGAGAGAGCTAAGATCAGATAATTCAAAATAAAATGAATTAAATTCTAACCAAACACTCTCAAGTCCATCGTTTGGCCAACTGTTCAAGCATGACCCAAGGCAGAAGTTAGATATAGGTGAAGTTTCATGTACTCTTAGACAAACACACTCTTCACTGTGACGTGGGATGGAGTCATTCAAAGTGAGGAGGCATAGAAGAGGACACACAACTCAAATTCAAACCTCCTGCAGCGGCACCAGGACTCTCAGGACACCAGAGACCCGTCAAGGAGCAGGTCACCCCAAGAAGGGGGTTTTCAGGAAGGATGCTCTGGGGATGAATAATATCTGTTTTGCTATGCTCATCCTTCAGCATCCAGACAAACCCCTCATGTCCACGTGTGCTGACACCTCTAGGATGGTCTAGAACCATATGTCTAAATATTGGCAATATGGGACAGGGAACCAGAGCTAGGCAAACAGATGTGCCTGGTACAGTTTCCACTTTGTGTCTCCCCATGACAGTCAGAAAACCTAATGACCGAAAAGCCTCTGCAGTGCTAACATAGACTGGCTGGTGTTGTTCTGCCCCCGAACTACTCCAGTATCTTCCTCTAGCCCTTTCACTTTTATTTATATTGAGACGCTAATCATTCAAGTGTCATAAAGCCGACCCTTTTAAAGAGTGTGACGAACTGGTGTTCCGCATCGCATCGCCTCAGAGTCCTAGAGCTCTGGCCTCTGTCTAACTGCAGAGTGCACTCATTGCTCCCGAGAGTCACTCCTCATCCTCCCTCTCCTCAGCCCCATACACCAGTTACCTCGAAAAGCAGTTGTCCTGGACATTTCAAATAAATGTCATGGGACAATCCGTGGAGAGAATGAGAGAGAGAGAGAGAGAGAGAGAGAGAGAGAGAGAGAGAGAGAGAGAGAGAGAGAGAGAGAGAGGATAATTTGCAGTCCTGTTGTTGAGTTATTAGGAATTTTTCTGCTGTGGAGCCGAATTCATTCTCAGACACATAATCTGGAGACGTTTCCTCTTGTGTTCTACACCGCCTTTTCTCTTTTACAGATGGATCCGTTCCTTTGGTGCACAAAAGCTTTCCATTTTGATGAAGTCTAGGTTTCCTCCTTTTGTTACATTTAAGAAATCATTAAATAATCAGAACCTATACTTCTTCAAGCCTATAATCTGCTTTGGGTTAAGTTCTGCACATGACTTGCAGAAAGGGGTCCAACTTCCGCTTTTGCGTGTGGTTATCCTTGTCGTCCCCACATCATTTGTTGCGAGCACTCAGGCTCTCTTATTGAATTGTCTTTTTGCCCTTATTGAAAATCAATTGGCCGTGAATGAAAGGCTGTATTTCTGGATCATCAGTTTCATTCCATGGCAGTGTGTGCATCTTTATGCTAATACTGCAGCCCTCATTCCCACACCTTGTAGAGTGTGGTCTTTTTTAATGTTTTGCCTTCTCTTGTTAAAGTTTTTCCTGACTATTTAACTCTTTCTAATACTATTGTCAATGGAAATCTCTTTCTAATATCATTTTGGGGTATTCATTGCTCATGCTTGGAAAAACAACTGGTATTTGTCTATTGATTTTTGTCTTATAACTTTGCTTAACTTAGTTGTTAGTTTTCATAGCTTTTTGTTGTTGTTGTTGTTGTTTTTAGGTTCTCCAGGATGATGTGTATGGATGATCTTTTTGTTTTTATGGTTTTAATTCTTTCTTTCCAATTTGATGGGTTTTATTTTATTTTCCTTAGTTTATTATCCTGGCTAGAACATTATACATTGGATAAAATAGCCAAGAGTGGACATTTTATTCATATTCCTAATCTTAATTTTGTTTTCAGCTCCTCACCGAAGGCACGCCGCTAGTGTAAGCCTCTGAGATTAAGATTAAGACATTCTCTTCTATTTTCACTTGTTGAATGTTATCTTGAAAGGATGTTGTGTTTTTGTCAAACATTTTCCCTACCTATTGAGATGCTGATATACATCACATTCTTTATTCTGTTAATATGGTATTTTATATCAATAGACTTTCTGGCTTTGAGCCAACCTTGCATTCTTAAAATATATTCTACTTCTAAGACTTTCATTTCTAAACTAAGCATATACTTAAAAAAAAAAACTCTTTGTTACCTTATTTAAGACCTGAAGTCAAGGTAGGGAAAAAGTAGCATTTCTTTAAAAATCCAAAATATATGAGTCAGTTAGGGGAAGTCTCCTAGCTCATGGAGTTTTAAAGTTTATAAATAACTTTACACCATCCCCTACTAGTGTATTTTTGAATGAGAGAACAGATTAACATCTGTTTATATACTCATGTCCCTTCCTAAAGAATACAATAAGCGTAGAGATACATTTTTCTTTTTCAAAGTTATGCCAAAAGATTTGAGAAATGGGGAAAAGAGAAAAATTATCTATAATTTTAATGCTTTGTCAAGACTATGAATAGTTCTTGTGATGACAAGGATGAAATTAGTTGAGACATATAGAAAAGAAATCATCTTTTGTGGGGTATACAATTCTGAAAATTTTGATAAATGCTTGCAGTCATGTAACAAGATGCCCAAGTCTAGCATGCCATCAAAAGTATCCCCTGAACTCCTTGATAGCTAGCCTCTCCCTCTATGCAAAGACCCTGGAAACCACTGATCTGTTCTTGTCTATAATTTTGCTTTCCCCAGAATGTCATGTAAATATAATAATGTAATATATAGTCTTTAAAGTTTCACTTCTTCCACTTAGTAACACTGTGATGTGAGATTTCCCTCTGTATGCTGTGAATATCATTGGTTAATAAAGAAGCTGTTTTGGGCCTGTGATAGAGTAGAGTAGAGCTAGGTGGGGAAAACTAAACTGAATGCTGGGAGAAAGAAGGTGAAATCAGAGAAGCCATGTAGTCCCGCCAGAGACAGACACCAGAACTCTACTGGTAAGCCACAGCCTCATGGAGATACACAGATTAATCAAAATGGGTTAAATTAATATGTAAGAGGTAGCCAATAAGAAGCTAGAGCTAATGGGCCAAGCAGTGATTTAATTAATACAGTTTCTGTGTGGTTATTTTGGGAGTCTGGGCAGCTAGGAAATGTTCAAGTGACCAAGCAGCCTCCTACAGCAAATTGATACCAAAGTGGCCAACTAAAAATCACATAAAACCTGAGAGGGCTTGGAAAAGAAGTCTAGACACTAAAAAATAAAGTTTAGTTGCATTTTTTTTTCAGATGGGCTCTGTTTGCTGGCCATGGCTCCTTTAAAAGAGGTCTTCCTGATTCAGTGTAGTGTTAGGTAGAAAAAAAAAAAGCCACGTGGTTTTGAAATGGTGACTTTCTGGGTCATGCTTCCAGCACAAACTCTGACTCTTTTGGGAGGCCAAGCATTTAAATGAGTTCTATGAGCAGAGTGCTACAACTTGCTTAATGACAACATAGTCCCGCTGTGTGCCTGAAAATGGGGCTGTGAGCATGGCTCGCGCTAAACAGACCTCCGCCATGCCATGTTAGACTGGGTAAAGCAAGCAGGCAGGGCCTTATTTGCCCAAGCAATGCTGCCGTTTAGATTCTTAAGAAGCACTTACATTTTAAGAAGTGCTTCTGGACAGAAAAGAATTACAGATAAACAATAAAGACAGTTTCAGATGAAAAAGACCTCTAAATGTGTCACAGTGTTGGATAAATGTATGTAGGCTTAGAAGAGAGAAGAAAAAGAGTATAGAGAGTTGGAAAAGAAGTAAATCATTAAAAAAACAAAGTCTTTAAAGATACAGAGTACAGACACTCATAGGTTAAAGAAGTAAAGATAATAAAATAACTTAACTTGTAGTAAAAAATAAGGAATATAGTAAGAAAAATAAGGCACATAAAGATGGAAGATACACAGAGAGTCTGGATTATGTATATTATTGTGTTTTCTTTGAATTTTTTGACTGTGAAGCAGCTAAGTAATGAACATATATACTCTAAAGGTATCTTGTCTTCAGAATTTGGGTCTAAGGATATGTTGCTTTGAAATAAAGGTTCTTTTTTTGTTTCCACAGAGGATGAGAACCTGTGGAATCCTTCTAGACTAATGTGGTTTGATGGGCTAAGACCCCCTAAATGGTCACTATGAACACTGCCAAAAATTATTTTACACAACAAAAAGCAGGAAGTAGTTTGGAGAGAACCATGCCTAAATTCCCCAAGTAGTGTTTATAAATGTCTGTTTACATTTAAAGGGGGATATACTATAGAGATTCGCATTGTATGGATCTTGGTTTATTGATACAAATTTTAGGTCAATTTTGTTATATTTATATTTCTGCCCTTGTATTGTGTTTATGCATCTCATTTAAAAATGTAATGAATAATTAATAAATACATGTTAATAGATAGTCATCTATAATAGTCAAGCTTGTAGTCATGTTAGGTTTTCTAGATGTACAGAGATGTGTTTCAGATGGATAGGCATCCTTCAAACCTTTCAAAGACTACAGAATATGGTATTTAAGTGTTTTAAGAACTTAGGCCTTTTCATGACAGTGAGACACATCTGCTCCTGGCAGCACTAATTACTTCAAGAGGAAGATGGGCACCAAAAAGGCTCCTTATGGAGTTTGTTGGCCATTTAGGCAAGAAACTGCTCTTGCCTGGACTGCTTGATGGTATGCTGTGTGAACTGGACATGCAAAACCCACAGAGAAATGACTGCTGAACTTGCCTAAAGGTGAGATGATCCTTCGGGGTTCCTGCTTCATGAAAGAGTAGCTAGACATTCTTCAGGACACAAATGAAAGAGGCTGACAAACTGCCGTTATAGGCGGAACTGTCTTTGAAATTTCCTGCTTCATGGAAAAGTCTTCCTGATACTATGGGCCTGTAGTCTGAAAATTGAATACCTCAATGATACAGAAGAACTTTGGATGATTGTCCAAGCAGCAAGACATCTCTGTCAATTCTAGAGTTTTGGAAGTTGCTTATAAGCACTTCCTGTTTACTTAGGTAATATTATATTCTTCTGGAGTCTTTGATAGAGTTGAAGAATATATAGTTATAGTTTTCATTGGTTATGTAAGGATGTGTTAATATTTGTTAATATTTGTTGCCTGTTGGCCAGTTATTATTCTATTTCTCTAGGGTAAATATTCAGAAGTGAGATTGTTGGGTCACATAGTAGCGTATTTAGCCCAATAAGAATTGCCCAGCTGTTTTCCTAAGTGACTATACCGTTTTTCGGAGTCACTGTCATCACACTGCTAGCGTGTGGGATGTCCACATGCTCACACACTTGCTAAACCTTCGTGGGGTCCATTGGCTTTGCTTTGCCTCGGTCTTGGTTTTTACCCCCTCTAGGAGTGTAGTGATCTTAGTGACTGGAATCATTTTGATGTGTTTCTGTCTTTTTGCACTTGTGTTTGCTTTGTACCTGATGAAAACCCTAGTGGACCTTCAATTTTTATGAACTAGCTTTTGCTGTAATAGTAAAAAGAGTCTTTCTCACATGGCAACCTTTGTAATATTGGAGAATATTCATAGAGTGGACTTGATACCAGCACCTCCTGTGGGGCTGGCTTGTTTTCGATTTTTGTCATCATAAGCCACACTGCAATAAAGACCTTTCCAGAATGGTTTTCTCATTTTCTGGGCTAGGTTTTAAAGGCAGAGTCCCAGAAGTGGGGTTCCTGGGTCAAAAATATAAACTTTTTTATGTCTTTGGATTGCTTTGCTGAAGGTTTTATCTACCTACAAGACCACCACAGGATACGCAACAGTAACAATTTGAGATACTGGAATGAAAAAAACATTGAAAGATTTATTTTTACTTACTTATGTGCGCATGTATGTACATGCGCATGTGCACACATGGAGGCTGAAAGAGGGCACCATATCTCCTGGAGCTGGAGTGCTTCTGGAATATCTGGTTTATTAACATGGGTGGTGGGATCTGGGGAGCCCACAATTACCCAGCAAGAACTCTGAACCGCTGTGCTCTCTCCAGCTCCCCCACGACCCACCAATTTTTTTTTTAAGAAAAGTTATTTATCAGGGCATAGTGATACAACTGTAATTTTAGCACTAGAGAGGCAGAGGCAAGAATATTGACTCAAGTTCAAGGTCAACCTGCTCTAAAATAGTGAGTTTCAAGCCAGCTAGACTACCGCGTTCACACACACACACACACACACACCACACACACATTCAATTTAATGCACAAAAGATGATGTTTAAAAATTTTTATTTTAAATTCTGTTTAATTTGCTGCTGCTTTGGGACTTAAATACTACGTGCCCTAAAAGCGTTAACCAAACATTAGTATGGTTGATGGTTTGGTAAGTTAAAGCAAGCAGGAAAAACTGATGAGACGGTAAAACAGAAAACTCTGTAAGGTCGGAGTGAAGGGATGGTGCTCGAGGAAATAAGTGGTTGAAGATATGTTTCTTGATTTCTGATGAAATTGAACATTACTTTTTATTCTTGTTTACCAATTGCATTTTCTATCCTATGAAATATACCACTCCATATGCATACTTGAGATACAATGTATATACAAATGTACATACATTTGTAGTTTGTGGAACTCACGCACCTTCTTCTTGAGTAACATGATAGTTGTAATAATGAAGAGATTAACTCTTTGTCATAGTAGCTACAGTACTTTTCTTTTAAAACTTAAGCCGTTTGCTGTTCTATATAACCAACTGCCCCTCTTCCTCTGCTGCTTTCTACAGTGCAGGAAAAATATTTGCAGCCCTCTCTCTTGAGGCTTGATAAATGGCTGGCTTAGTTCTCTTCTAGATTTTGCACTCAGTTTAAAAATAATCATAAGGGTAACATACAGAGTTTATATTGCTATGTACTGGGATATGTAATCCGAAAAAGACATTTTTCAATTTAATACCATAATTTAAATGAAATATTCTATGAAGGCAGTACAAGATTGAACCTAGGTTAATCTCAATGTGATGTTGATGTCCTGTTCCATTTTGGCAATCTCGGATATCATGTGCACTTAGTATGGCTGATCTATAAACAGTGGTTAAATCCCCAAATGTTGACACAGTGGAGGGATGTTGGGGAGACTGATGGGTCCCCATTCAGAATCAGATGGCTACTGTGGGTCACGTACTGCTTCTCATACTTTTTAACCCTCATGCATTCCCAGAGGTAGACATATGCCAGTCTGCAGCAAGGGACTGCCTTCAATGCACTCAGCCAGACTCATTCTGGCAACTCTAATGTCTAGGATTCCCAGTCTCTAGAAATTACCCCGGTTATCAGGAACAACATTCCTGGCCTCTTTGGCTCCATTGAACCTATCGCTCACTCCATTTGTCTGTTGGTGTTTGAAGCAAGCAATAACTCTCCTGTCTCAATCCAGCGCAGGCCAAGCCTTCCCCAGACTGCGGGCTGCAGCTGACCGTGTCCTTTCCTGACTCTTTGGACAGATGTAGAACAAATTCTCTCACATAGAAAAATCCTGTTCCTCAGACCAAGGCCTTTTCAATGAGCAGGGACTTGGCCATTGCCCCCATTTTGAACAGATAGAAGAAATGATTTCATTTTCCAGAGTTACGCTGGGACTGAGCATCCAACCGAAAATCCCCGGGGAAACCTCAGAGAGGGCAAGAGTGACAGCCAGCAGTTCACTGAACCGAAGCCCCTCACCCCAACCCAATCAATATTAAGACGCATAGGGCGCCGGCAGATCCGCGGCTGAGGACCCATCTCCTCCTAGAGGGTGCAGAAGCGGGCCAGGAGGGCAGAGGTAGGGAGGAGTCAGGCCTCTCCATCTAAATGAGGCAGGCTCTCCTCAGGGGCTGTCAGGGCACTCAGTGTTTAGTTAAAAACGCTCCAAAAGAAAGAGAGAGCGGTAAGGCAGAGAGCTTGAAGTGGATCCCGAGTAATTAAGTGTATAAATTAATTCTTCCCCCAAGAAACGTGCCTCTCCTATTATTAGATTCTGCTCTCGAAGGAGCTACATCCAAGGAGTGGGTTTCCAGGAGAGAGAGAGAGAGAGAGAGAGAGAGAGAGAGAGAGAGAGAGAGAGAGAGAGAGAGAGGAGAGAGAGGAGAGAGAGAGAGAGAGGGAGGGAGGGGGGGAGGGAGGGAGGGAGGGAGGGAGGGAGGGAGGGAGGGAGGGAGGGAGGGAGGGTCTGGGCTTTGCTGCCTGAAGCCTACAATTAAAATAAGTGACATGGGTGTGTCTTTAAAAGAGAGATCTGTGGAAAACTAACGGGTTGTCTGTCAGGGGTGGGGAGTAAAATATGACTGCTCGGCCCACCGAATGGACGGGTAGGAAAGTGCTTGTCCAGCCACGTACCCGAAGGGATAAAGTCCAATGATAGCCTTCTCAACTGCTTAGCACATAATGCATGTGCTGTTTTGATGCTAGTAATGTGTTTTTTTTTTTTTTTTTTACTTCTTCCTATCTAGGAGGAATGAATCAAATATGAGGAGAGCTGGAACATGATTTTCAACCCATTGCTTTTGATTAAGTGCCCGAGCAGGCAGGTCCTGAGACTTGCAGTAGTACTAATGGGGCATAAAGTGCTATAAAAAGGATGGGGACCTACTTTTGTCCAAATGCCATTATCCTGGAATCAGAGAGCCTGGGTGTAATATGTCCGCAGTTAACCTTTTTTTCTGACAGGAAATTTTCTCTGTCTACTCACACCATCAATTATGCTGCATTTGGCCAGAGTGGTGAGTGATCACCTTATTTCCAGTGAACAAGATACTTGTGCCAGGCTCGCTAGTGCCTGACGCCCCAGTGCCAGGGGTGAGCTGACCATCGGGGTTTGGACCAAACTGTCGATTGCTTTCTGTTTGCATACTCATTTGCTTGTTTTGAGAGGTGACATTTAAGTAACTGAAAACAAAATATCATCATTTTGATCCTAAAGGTAGTTGATGGAGGTGTGCCACCCAGAGAGGAGCCTGCAGTGTGGAGGGTCAGAAGTGCTGGAATCTGAAGTGCAAAGAAACAAGCTAAGGAAACAGGCTTGTCGTTTTTAGCTGAGCTACCCAGGGAAAGGCTATTGGGTGTCTATCCCTATGGACTCTGGTCTCAGGCTCTTGTTCTTGTCCCAGCCCTACCCCAAGGACACTGATCTCTCAGCAATCTCCTGGCTGCCTCTACACCATTCCAAACTTTGCAATACATTTTTCTTCTTTGCAATCAGCAAGTTGCAGATTGTCCAACTGTTCTGTCATTTATTGTAAATGGCTGCAAAAAGGAAAAAAAAGGAAAAGAAACAGAAAAAAATTCCACGACGCTATAACATAGTCCTGAGTGTAAATCAAACATTCCCTGTCATGTTGATAGCTTGTGTTAGTCTAATGTATTTTATATTACTCAAAAGCTTTGAAACCCTGCAGCTTTCTTCATATAGGGCCATTATGCGGTTATCATTAAATTGTCTTGCAAAGAACATTATCGGTAATTATAGCAGACACTAAAATCAAATGATCAGAGTGGGACCTTTAACACCAAGAGGAACCATTAGAAGTTAATCAAATAAAAGGATGAGAATAATTATGCTAGGATTAAGCAGTAATATGCCAGAAGTTATATACTTTGCTGACTATATATCTTTACTCCCAGCTTCCTGAATTTCCTTTTTGTTGATGCGTTTTTATATAATACTTTGGCACAGAATGTAAACGACAATATTTTTGTCATGGCACAATCGGGCTCGAAGGTTCATAGGCTGTTCATATCTAAATGCCGTCAGAGGCACGGAGGTAATGATGAAGATAAAAATAATAGTAATAAAAAAAAGTGCAAAGCTGGAAAAAAAATCCATTGGTCAATGAAGCATAGCAAAGTGCTAAAAATGGCGGCTGCAGCAGGCACAGGTGCAACGGAAGTGGCAATTGACTGGTTGCTCTGTTGTGGAGCCCAAGTGTCTCTTGTGTGGAATCTGCCGCAAGCTGAAGGTCCCACACACTCTCATCTGCCTGTGCCAGTGTTCATGGGGAAATGAGGAAATAGGAGCAATCATGGTGCCAGGAAGAAGAGACCTCAATGTCATGCCTCTCCCAAGTCCCTCAAAGCACACACCCCTGGCACCTTGCAGACATTCACGCTACTTTGGAATGAGCTGAGAGAAACACGTGACTTCAATGACTGATAATTGGGCTATAGTGGGAGAGAGGCCCCTCCCCTCAAATGTGGCCCATCTTAACTTCCAGATGAAACCTGGGCCACAGGGCAAACAGCATCATTGCAAGCAACTAAGACAACAGAGACTGTTTATAACATAACCACTAAGAAATAAAAAAATACCCTCTTCGCTTTTGCCCTCTTCTCTTATACATAAAAACCGGTTCATGCTAGCAGGTTTGCCTGTGTTCCGGTAAGTGATGCAGACTGGAACGCACACACCGATGAGACCATCACAAAATAGTCTACTTAAAATGTTGCTGTTTCAATGCAAAGATACAAACAGCACAATCATTTAAATGTTAGCGTGTGATCTAAGATTGGTACAGTTTTATGGCTTGACATTTCTTTTTGAGGCTTTGTAAATTTTTAAAATGAAGCTACTGCTCCATTTCCCAGAAGTCAAAACTGATGTCATCTGGACATGGTTATAGAGCAAAGATCAGAATAAGTCTCTTCTGAGCCTGAAGATGGGCTTCTCTGCTACTCTCATCGTGTGTTGGGGGCGGGGAAGGCACTGGTCCCAAGTGTCCTATCCCGGGACTAACATTGCATACCACCCTCCCACCCAGAGACATGTGAAGTCAAGCTTGTGGAAGGCTTGCTAAGTTGAAAATAGGCTTTCCAGGCACATTGCAGCGGCTCTTCTTGTGAAATGGCCTTTTATTGCCTTGGATGTTTCCAGATTGCAAAGGCCTACCTCAGTGTGGGACTCAGGGAGGGGTCCTCTGGGGAAAGAAGGCAGGACTCGCTTTATATGGCACAGAAGAGGAGGAGCTTGGAAGAGGCGTGGATGGGAAACACTAGACTAAGAGAGTTAGCCTCAAAACTTCTCCAGTGGACTGCAAATTGCAAGGCACTCAGAGTAGAGACAAGAACTTAGTGTGGATCTGGACATAAGCATAGACAGCTAAATGTCACAGTTGATGATGAGGCCCCTGGTAACACGAGTATATGAGGACCCAGTATATAGCACCCCACCCAAAACCCCTGTTAGGACCACATAGTCCTGAGTGAAAGCAAGTCTACAAAGCTATGGGGAACCACACAGCCATGAATCCCAGCCTCAGCAACAGTCAGAGTCAATCCTAACCCACGCTTGATAAGATACAAAAATTATAAAATCAACCAACTAACGACAGTAAAGGTGTGTTTGGGGTGCTCTTTGTCAAGATTCACAATTGTGCGTACAAGGGAAGTCTTGGGGGACTGGCTTTGCCTTCTTCTCAGATGGGCTAACCTTGGAACTTGAGACATCAGTGTCCAGAGGGAATCAAGAATCCCCCAGCCATAGCAGCTATTCCAACCTGGACTCACCATAGTCTCCTTGGTGCATCCAACTATGCAGAATACAGAGGGCAGACATGAAAGTGAGAGCCAGAGACCACGGTGGTCAGGAGAGGGACAATGGACAATGGACAATGGGGGGCTGGCCTGGCCACCAGACAGGTGAGGGACAACAGCTAGAAAGTGGCGTCTGAACGTTGGTGTTGTGTATGTGTGTTCTTAATGATTTATTTTTATTTTTTTAATTTTGTTATAGGTGTTTTATTTATTTGGTTTTGGGTGTTTGTCTATGATGTTGTCTTGTTTTCTTAGTGACTGAAAAAAATCCATTTCTATGCTTGTTAAAGAAGATATAAGTATATGGCCAGAAAAGTGGCACCCATGTCTTGAAAGGAACCCCAGAAAAGATGTTAGGTATGGCTCACAGTAGGGCAATGTAGTGGGTAGGCACAAATCTACCAGATTCCCTGAACCCCAGATTCCCTGAACCTCCTGGGCAGAAGAAAATTCTGCTTGAGGAACGGCCTTTACCTGAAGATGTGTACTTTGGGTTAGGGAGAAAACACAGCAGGTAAAGGCACTTCCTGCCAAGCCTGAGGACCCGAGTTCAATCCCCAGGACAGCATGCTGAAGGGAGAGAGCCGAGCAGTTCTGGCGAGTTGTTCTCTAACCCCCACACTTATATCGTCACACTGCATGCCACCCTCCCCTTAAAGAAATGGAAGAGAAATCTGGTATTCTGGAACATGACCAGAGACACTTTACTTGGTTACTGGCTTCCTACAACAGAAGTCACAGTAGGGGAGTCAGAGGTCACCTTGGGCATCTTGCAAAGTTTAGTGATCAGTTGATCTGTCCATCAGACATGGGGAGAGGAAGTTCCAACTTCCACAGAAGCCTTTCCTCTCTCCCTAGGTGAAGGGAAGAGACCAGCTGATGGGCTCCTCAGACCTCTACTTTTGCACAGACACAGTATTTTGCAAAATTAGAAAAAAGCCTCTGCCCCATTCTTTTATCAGTAATTCACACTAGCCACAATGAAAAGAAACAGTGAGACTTTTTATCCCATTGTATAGGGATAAAATGAAGGAGACAGTGGTCTCTCTCACCGTGACAGCTCAGTTGCCTACAGCAGGCAGTGGGTGGGCCCTTCTGACCTGCCCTCTGTCTGTTTTACTGCTGTGGCAGGGCCATCCCCCCAGGGTAATCCAAATGGGGATTGATGGTGGAGATGTCACTTTTGGGAGTCTTCTTAAATTCAAACCAACTTCAACATTCCACCTGCTAATGACTTCTTAGAAGTAGAAGCATGGGCCCTTGAACCCTGGGCTCATTCACCATTCCTTCCTCCCCTGGCTGTTTCCCATGGCTAAAGGCGGGGTAGCATGTAAGTCCTGTTAAGCCACGGCCATGCCACCTGTCCTTGTGGTGTTTTCAAGGATGCAGCTCTGAAGGAGACTTTTGGATACCTGCTCTGTAATGCATCGGGATTAGGGGCAAGCAAGGTCTCTAACAAATGTGGCCAAGCAGTGTCGTACATGGGACAGAAGCCGAAAAGTATCCTATGCTGCCTCTCCTCTCCCTCCTTCTGCTGAGCTCTTAAATTAGCTGTGAAAACCCGGGTGTCAGCTGTCCCCCTGGTGCCATCCAGATGAGCCATTAAAAATGCCAGGAAGAAATGAATACCTAAATCACCCTGTCTCTCCGAAGGTGGAGTCCTCCCTAATCACACGGCCTATTATATTTTTTTCTCCTCCAGATGGATGTCTCCTTTCAAAGTCTGATGGTCACAGAGACAAAGATATGGCTTCAGCCTTAAGTAACCATTGAAGTTTTACTCCGATAGATTATTTGCTAGGGGTAACTAACAAAAAAAAAAAATGCCCTCACAGACAACAGCTTACTTTCTCTCGCTTTTTAAAAGGGTAATATTTAGTTTCATCTTGCAACGACTTGGGAAAATTTAGGAGTGAGTTAGAAAGGCTGGTCAACAAGTAGAACTTCATAAATTGCTGGGGCCCTAATCAATACATATTGTCATCCACTGTAGTCCTTCAGGCGGCTTTTTCTCTGCCTTGAGTCGCTGGTGTATTTTATGAGGTTGTTACAGTCTGGGCTTGCATGGCCTGGGCCTAATGAACCTGTCACCGCCACTATTGATTGACATGCCAGTGTAAGTGAGACAGGCGATTCCGATTGACTTCCTAATTACTGCTGCTGGGCTGCCTCACCCACTGCTAAGGCCAGAGGTTAATAGTTTTGATGTTCAGCCGCTCCTAGCAATGGAGGCAGACTCCTCAGAAGTCAATACCCGAATCAGGTTCTCAAGGCTACTGCTGGGCCTGATCAATTAAGTCCTTCGCCTTCCTCCTGGTGGTGCTTGACAAGCAGCTGATGAGTGGAGGAGGTCAGAAACAAATGGTTTAAGGGAGTTTAGCGGGCTCTGGAAGCAATGTCCATGGTCAAGGGTGGGAAATGAAGAAGGCTGCAGTTAGGTGAGACGCTCTTGGGTGACAGCAGCGGAAAGGCCTCTCCCAGGTGTGGATTGGCTTCTCTGTGTCCTTGCCTTTGCACACTAAGAACTGAAGATTGAGCGATTATTTTTCCTCCCACATCTGGATATCTGGATATGCCAGGTGCCACAGACGACGACTTCTTCTTCTTCTTCTTCTTCTTCTTCTTCTTCTTCTTCTTCTTCTTCTTCTTCTTCTTCTTCTTCTTCTTCTTCTCTCCTCCCCCCCCTCCTTCTCCTCCTCCCTCTCCTCCTCCTCCTCCTTTTATTTTTTTTTTGAGACAGGGTTTTTCTGTGTAACAGCCCTGACTGTCCTAGAACTTGCGTTGTAGACCAGATGGGCCTTGAACTCACAGAGGTCCACCTACCTCTGCCTTTTAAGTGCTGGAATTAAAGGCATGAACCACTACCACCTGGTCTGAGTTCTTTAACCCCAAGCAGGTCAGCAAATGTTCAGACACTTACTTCCCAGCTCTGGAGGCTGATGTCCAAGATCAAGGTAGATTCCATGTTTGTTTCATGGCAAAAGGCCTTTTGGTGGTCTCACATGACAGAAGGAGGAGGGGAAGGCTGTTGTCTAGGGCGTCTCTTAAGGGTTATTAATCCCTCGTGACCTTAAGACCCAGAGGCGCTGCCCCCGACACTGTCACATTGGTCACTGGGTTTCAGCATGTAAGTTTGGAATGGGATGCACACATCAGGGCCACAGAACGAGGGCAGAATGAAAAGACTTAAACAGTTTTCATGCATCCAACAGAAACAAGTCAGATATTCACCCCGTCCAAGGCAGAGTGGGAACGTTCAGACTTCCAGACTGGTGTGCAGACTGGTGATGTTTATCTATCCATCTTTAATCTGAACTCCCAACAGGCCATGAAGTGCCTATAGGAGTCAATATATCCATTTTTAATGAGAAAACTAAGGTTTAGCAAAAGGTAATTGGCTCTCTTGAAGTCATACACTGCAAAGATGTAGAGAAGCAAAGACACCCAATGCCTGCAGATCAATTCAGATAAATCAACTGATGTGCCAATCTGTCAATCATCTCCGCACCCACCAGTACCACTGACTGACAAGGAGGACTCCAAAAGCTAAGGGAGGGCAGGAAGCCATGTTAGCAAAGTATGGGGAAGCTGGGAAGAAGCTTGCCAGAGGCCTCACCCACAAGAGTCACACAAAACAGGATTAATTCTTCCGGAAATAAGTTTTGACACTTATGCAAAGTGCCATAGAGACTCAGTTCTCAAGGCTTTTACCGGGAGCTGGGTCATGCCCAACCCTGGCCAGACTCCAGAAAGAAAAGCAGGCATTCAACGTAAGTCTATGGTTTGTAAGAGCTGCTTGAGAAGGGTTTGGGGACAGCAGAAAACTCCTGGAACCCAGCAGACCTTGACAAGGGCAGTGGTCTTGGGCTCTTCTCTGAAACCAGGAAGAAAGGTGCAAGGCAAGAGATGGGAAGAGCCTGTGAAGAGTGCAGGGACCAGTCAGTGCCAAGTGACTCTGGGGAGGAAGGCTCAACTGAGCAAATACTTCACAGAGGGTCTGCCCATCACATACAGTACTCGCTAACACGCTGCCTCTGTGAGTGTGTGTGTGAGTGTGTGTGTGCACGTGCACTGCTGAAGATGGCCTTGGGTACATGCTAGACAAGTATTCTGCTATTGAACGACATCCTCATTTCTTGGTTTTCTGAGATAGAGTTTCTTCTCTACATAGCCCAGGCTGACCCTGAACGTGTGGTCTTCCTTCACCCTTCCAAGAACAGATACTTGGCATCACTTTTGTCTGATTCTTTTCTATGGTTTTAGTGCTTTGACATCTAGAGACTGTCCCCTCTAGGGTGAACAGTTGTTAGGAACAATACAGGACTCTCCACGAGTGAATTTTGCATAAACAAACCACCTAACTAATGGAGCGCCTGTGTTCTCATGTGCCTTTCTTAGTTTGGGTTCTTACATTCTGGACCACTCTTCCGCTCCAGATCTGGTTATCAGTCAACAGGCAGCCCCTATATTTAAATCCACTGAAGTTATTCAGATTTGCTATCTGCACCTGCTTATGTTCTGTTCCCGTCAGCCACAAACAAGTCTCCTGTTCATATTTTCCCCACACTTTACCAGCCACCGGAGGACCCTGGGGCTTCCTTATGCGTCTCTACATGGGGAAACTGCAGTAAGCTGGCATCTGATGAGAATCATCTCGCCTGTTGGCTCACCAGATATGAATAGTAACAGAGCCTGCATTATAAAAGGCCCATGCAGTCCTCGCCACTGAGGCTCCTCATGAGAGCCTCATGCCAAAGAGGTGTTTCTATGAACCATTAAGTTAGCAAGGAAGAAAGGGGGAAATGTATGAGTCACTATGCGTGTGAGTTATTGTCCTCCAGGGAAGTTATTCAGTATGCACTGGGTGCCTCTGTGGTCAATGGCTCCATGTCCATGTAGTGACAATCCAACGTCGTCATTCAGAACACATACCAGCTCCATGGCGTCACCCACCTTCCTCCCGCAATTCCTCCTCAGCACTAACCCATTGCACTCTCTTTCTCAGGAGCAAGCTTGATGAAGTGTTGACAGCCCAGGCAAACCTGCATGAGAACTCCTCCACACTCCCTTCCGTCTTCACACTGCTGCAGAGAACATGGCTCTCAGATCATCTTATTTCATCCCCCTTTCTTGTATGTAGTTAACACATTGCTTTTTAGCTAAGTCGTAGACTTTAAGGACACTTATTCTACCCCTTTTGTGTTCCCCAGAGTGTGGTATAGTGCCCCCCCTCAATCTACTTTGCTCTAACAACCCATGATCATGAAAGAGAACTCATTATCTGTTTTGCTCTGTTATTGGGCTAACCTCCTGAAATGTAAACCAGGTCCATCCTCATATAAAAGAACTGTAGAGAACTTGGAGCCTTAAAACAGGAACAAAGAGAAACTTTGGGACACCGAAGCCTCAGTCCTCCCGGCTGAAGACACATGCCATTGGCCAGAAGGGCTCCACCAGCAAGCTTCCCATCCCCCCCTCCTGCTCCACGGTCAGCTCAAGGCAACCCTCACAAGCTTTGTTCTTCTATTTGAAACTAGGAGGAAAAATGAGAAAGAATCTGAGATCAAGGTTGTTTTAGGGGGCTACCCAAATTCAAAGTGACCAACATGTCCTGGATAACCCGGGACTGTTGTGCTTTTAAACTCAGGTCCAGGTCCTGGGTACACAAGAGGTTTACATCATAGCCAGAGCAGGGGCAAAGACTGCCTGGAGTTCATTTGCCAGAAATCCTGAGGAAATGGGAGGAGTTTGCCTGTTGCCCCTTGATAGGTGATCCTCACAGGCACTTGACAGAATAATTCTGTATTGGAATTTCTGCCTTCAAGGAAGGAAGAAGACTCAAGTTGATGGGTTATTCCAGGGCCTGAAACATGCAGGACCAGCTTCAAAAGTGGAGGAACTCAATTTCTTGAGTTCTGCCTTCTGCTTGGTTTAATCAGACATCAATTTTGAATAAGGACCCCTGTGTTTTTGTTCTGTATTTTGACCAGTAAGTTTTTCAGTCAATCCAGGACACCTGTTCCTCACTCTCTGTTTGGCCACAGTTGACTTTTCAATCTTCCTCAACACATCACAGGAAACACTTTGTTTACTCTGTCTATATTAGTACTAATCTCTCTGACACTGAGAATGTGGTAGCCACTAGCAATGGGACACTGGAAGTCTCGCTCATCCAAACTGAGATGCATGCAAGTCTCAGTTAGGGGTTCTAGTCCTGTGAAAAGACACCATGACCATGGCAACTCTTACAGGGAAAACATCTAATTGGGATGACTCACAGTTTCAGAGGTTCAGTCCATTATCCTTATGGCAGGGAGCATGGAGTCATGCAAGCAGACATGGTGCTGGAGAAGCAGCTGAGAGGCCTACATTTTGCAGGCAACAGGAAGTGAACTGAGACACTGGGCAGTATCCTGAGCATAGGAAACCTCAAAGCCTGTCCTCACAGTGACACACTTCCTCCAACAAGGCCATACCTACCCCAACAAAGTCACACCTCCTAATAGTGCCACTCCCTACAATCTTACAGGGACCGATTACATTCAAACTACCACAGTGTGCAAAATGCTCATTTTGAAAACTTGGTACAAAGAATGTAAACTAGCCTACTGGTTTTTATAATGGTTTCCTGTTGGCATTAGATCTTGGAGACAGCTAACTGAACAAAACACTATTA
Organism: Arvicola amphibius; assembly: GCF_903992535.2. Classification (NCBI taxonomy): domain Eukaryota; kingdom Metazoa; phylum Chordata; class Mammalia; order Rodentia; family Cricetidae; genus Arvicola; species Arvicola amphibius. The sequence goes on from NC_052051.1 coordinate 149,685,443, forward strand.
AAAGAAACTTTACCAGTTTCTACTTTTTTTTGATGGAGTTACTGGAAAACTTTAAAATCACATGTTATTCTGGTAAGAATTTTATTGGATATCTGTAGCCTACACTAATCAATCCTTTTCCTAACCTGCCTGCTCTGGCTTGAACCTGAAATACCCACCAGTCTCATGTTTGGAACTCGGTCCCCATTTTGTGATACTATTTTTGAAAGCTATGGAGCCTTTGAGAGGTCTCTGCCTGACTGGTAGAAGCAGATCAATAGGAATGGGCATTTGAAGTCTATCTCTGCTCCTGGTCTGAGCCAACCTCCTGGTCTACTGCCGTATGAGGAGTCTTTACCACATGCTCCAGCCTCCTCACCAGGACAGGTGAAACCATGAGCTGAAAGAATTTTTCCTCTCTTGTTTCTGTTGGGTCTTAAGTCACAGTGATGCTTTAGATTTGCTTTCCTTTCCTGAGCCATCTCTTCTGGGCTTGTTTAACACTTGTTAGACCAGTGGCAAGCTCTGCAGGACACCGTGAACCAAGGACTTCCTCTTTTCAGTCCCAGCAGGAGCAGCACCTAGGTCTCTGCCCTGCATATGGCAGCCCTCAATAAATGACTGCTGAGAAAATTGCTTGTGGGAGCCATGGTTCTCCTGATTTCTCTTCCCGTCCACTTCCCCTGTCCATGAAGAGATTTAGAATAATTGTTTCCAGGAAACCAGGGCTGAGACTCTTTCCTGTGGCTGTGACTCACGACCTTAGGTGCACTTTGGAAGCATTTGCAAAGCTTGGAAATGACTGGCACTCAGGTCCCACCCCCAGAGAGTTGGATTTAATTGGCCTTGGGTGGAACCTTGACCAAAGGGAGGTTGAGAAGAACCCCAGCTGACCCTAATTTGCCATAGGGACTTGAAGACGTTGCTGTGCCAAGCTTTCCAGTCACTGCTGTTGGCCCTCACATTACAGAAAATGGAAAGGAGGCTGGAGAGTATCAGCAGTCCTCTCCAAGGTCACATAAGCACCCTTGCCCTCCAAAGAGACGAGGAACCCTTCTCTCTACCAGGTCTCTCTAAAGAGTGACCCTCCTGTCACATCTTAAGAACTCCACTGGGCCACTGCTGGAGTTTGCAGATGCCACCAAGCAGCCATCAACTGGTAATGATTTCTGGTCAGATGCAAACAATTAAGTTAGGGAAGAAAGAATCCACATTCCATTACAATGCCCCCCCCCCAAACAACTGGCTCCCTGGCCTAATTGCCTTCTGAGCTCCCCAGACAGCGATGGCTAATAAGGCGAGTGCCCCCAAAGAGCCAGAACTTCAACTTGAAAGAAAAAGAGCCTAGAGTAGGTCTGAACGTTCAGTCAGTCACAGGGGTGAGTCAGGAGCTCTGCTGGCCCAACAAGGCTGTGCTGCCTAAGTCACTGAACACATTCACTTGGCGCCTCCCCAACCCTCCACTCCCTGGCTCTCCTCCTCCCCATTCTAGTCTCTTTCCAAAAAATCTTAAGGCAACTGCAGCTGATGTTTGATGGATTGGCCACTGTGTTTTATTCGACAATGTATATCACTCTGCCAATATGAATTTGCAAGATGGTAAAAATACAACCCCCCTGAAAAGATTACATGAAAGGGGAAAAAAATCATTAGGCAATTAAGAATGGCAATAATTCACTCATATCTATGCTTTGGGAAGAAATATTGCCCCAGGGAATTGGCCCTGCTTCTCACTTTGTCATCTGTCTGGGGTAGGAGCGAGCAGAGGTTCCGTGTGCAGCTCTCATGGTTTCCTGCAGTCTTTCTAAGCGTGATCAAAATAAATGCCAGGCTTTTAATAGAACTCTGTCTCTCCTGGGGTAGCCATAATTTGTACACATGAAGTTGAGTTACTAAATTAACTAAACATATGCATTTTTTAAACACCTCTCCACAAATCCCTTTCATAAATCCTAAATAAGGAATCTGGAGGATGGATAGGACCTGAGAGGTCATTTGGCCGCTCTTCTCATTTCATGGATGAGGTCGTTTGAGGCCCAGAGAAGAAAGCTAATTCTTTTAAGGTCACACAGCTCACAGACACAAAGATATAGATCGTGCTCAGGTCTCTTAGCTCATAAGTCGCAAAACTATTCCACCATCCTGCCTGTTCCTTGGACAGGTCATTACGTCCTCTCCCTCACTCCCTTTTTCTCCCTCTAGAATCCTTCATTGCATCTATAAGGGATTGCCTCTAGAAACCCTCTGGATACCCAAATCTACAGTAGTTCATGTTCCTTAAGCACAAAGGCATAAGATTTGCCCATAACCAATGCATGCCTTCTTGCATGCTTTTAATCTTTCCAGTCTCTTCTCTCGATGCCCTATGATGCCTTATGTGATGTCAAGGCAGTGGAGATAGCTGCTATACCGTACTTTGGGAGATTGATGACAAGAAAAATTGCTGAATTTTCAGTAAAGATTTGTGTTTGTACGCATGTGGATGTGTGTATGCTAGTACATACGTATGTTCAGGTGTATACAAAGGTCAGAGGTTAAGATGGTGTCTTCCACATCATTCTCCACCTTACCTTTTTAAAATATAGTATTTTATGAATTCTTTGAGAATTTCATACATGCATAAAATATGTTTTGATTATATTTATGCTGTATTCCTCCTATAACTGGGTTGGAGAGATGGCCCAGCTGTTAAGAACACTGCCTGCTCTTCTAAAGGTCCTGAGTTCAATTTCCAGCAACCACATGGTGGCTCACAACCATCTGTAATGAGATCTGGTGCCCTCTTGAGGAAGAGACCTGGTCAGTTGTCTTCGTCAACTTACACCACAAAACCCAATTTGGACAAGTTCAACAGAACCTCCATATACAGGCTGCCCATGCATGCTTCAGCATTGCCAGGGCATAAATTTCAATTTTCAAATTTCCTCCCCTAACTTCCCCCAGATCTGTCCTCCATTTCCTTACCCCTCTTTACTTCATGCCTTCCTTTTGTTTCAGCCCACAGAAGAGTTCAGTTTGTGCTGCCAATATACACATGGGTGAGGGGCCATTCACTGGAGCTTGGTCAACCTACTGGGGGCTATAACCTTAAAGAAAACTGACCCCATCTCTCCCACCAGAAGCTGTCAACTGTCAATAGATCCTCGACTATAGGTGAAGGTTCATGAGCCCCTCCCCTTCCATGCTAGAATGCTGACTGGCTTAGCCCCTCCCCTTCCACGCTAGCATGTTGACTGACTTAGCCCCTCCCCTTCCATGCTAGCATGTTGACTGGTTTAGCCCCTCCCCTTCCATGCTAGAATGCTGGCTGGTCACTTAGCCCCTCCCCTTCCATGCTGGAATGCTGACTGGCTTAGCTCCTCCCTCTCCATGCTAGAATGCTGACTGGCTTAGCTCCTTCCCCTCCATGCTAGAATGCTGACTGGCTTAGCTCCTCCCCCTCCATGCTAGAATGCTGACTGGCTTGACCTTGTGCAGCGGTGCTGTCGTGTGGCAGAAGTCACTGTTTCACTCCAGTCCTCTGGTTCTTATCATCTTCCGAGCCCCTCTTCCACAACAGTCCTCAAGTCTCCGGAGGAGGGCATCTGATACAGATGACAATTGTCCTCGAGTCTTGGGAGGAGGCGTATGTTATAGACGAACCATTTCTGGAAGCAGCCCACTGATACATTTTCTGTACTTGGACCACTTGTGAATTTCTATATTAACCACTATCTACTACATAAAGAAGCTTCTCTGTCAAGATCTGAAAATTATATTATCTATTCCACCTTGTCTTTGAAGACAGGTTCTCCCACTCACTGAATGTGGAGCTCACCAACTGCCTACACTAGCAAGTCACTGAGCTCTGTGGATCTGTGTGTCCTCTCCTTCTCCACCTCTAGCACTGAGATTACAGTCTCATGTGATTATGCCTAGTGTTTGCATATATACTGGGGATCTGAACTTGGGCTCTCATGCTTGTATGCATGCAGTTTATGGGCTGAGTCATGTCCCCAGTCCAAGATGAAATGTTAAAAAAATATTTTTGGTCATGGGTGTGTACACACACACACTATAATAGTTCTGTTTGTCTAAATTGTGTACCAACTTCTTCTTTCTTGAAATGCCTAATCAAAAGAAAATAATTCTTCTGCCTCCCTCCCTTTATTTTTCTATTTCAGTGTACTTCCTTAGGTGTCAGGGAAACAATCGTGAAGACAGCCCAGACTCTGCTCATCAGTGCTTGTCTGTGGCTTGGGTCACCAAAGAACTAGCATTTCCTAAAGGGAAGGCCACACCTGGGATATGCTTCTTGACAAGAGTCCCTTGGTCTGAGACATCTAGGAAACACTCCGTGTAGAGATTTGAATTCTGTTGACCATATGCCCTAGAAGGCGGGATGGACCCAGTTTGCACCCGTTATCATTTTAACTCATCACTGATAGCACTCTTTTATCTCTAAACATCCTCAGTTGGTTCATAAATCATACAGTCACCCTGAGTATAATTATATGAGTGCATTAAAGGCTCTGAGTCATCTTGTCTCAAAGAAACCCATTTAACTGTGTTAAGCCTGATGCTTCCAGAATACAGTTACATGCCAGTGGGGTGGCTTTTTGCATTGGTGCCTATTAACTTCTTTTATCATATATGTTCTAAAGACCATTAACTTGGATGGAAGTAACATCCCACATACACACAGGAAGTTATAAGAGCCAGAGAGCAAAAGAAGGAGGACTCCTAAGTGAGAACTTGCTTTGGGCCTTGAAGAATGAGCATAGATTTTCCAGGAAGAAAGGAAATAGAAGGTCTATGTGGAGAAGTAGCAGTGACCAAGATCTGTCAAATGTGAAGAAGAGAGAGACTTGAGTGGCAAGTCAGCTGGAGGAGATGGTGTTTCACCTTTCCATTCAAATGTCTGTTGGAATCATGGCTGTTGCTGCAGCCTCCTCACCTGGTCCCAGTGACCAGCAGGCAAACTTGCAACAGAACCCGGAAAATAGTTACTGGCAGACAGACTAGGAAGAAGTTGCTGTTGAGATATTTAACATAACCGCCCAGGATTCACCAGCATCTCAAAGTCAACTCCCATCACTCCCAGCTCCTGGAATATCTGTAATTGCAGCCTGATGAATCACATTAAGCCAGGAATGGCCACATCAGCAAGTAGTTGAATTCACTGCAGTGATTAAAAACTACCAACCTCTTCACTCACGTGGAAGTTGCAGGAACCATGTTGGGCTTTGAAAGAAGTCATACCTTGCCATCTTATTCTCAGATGCAGGGAAAGGCAGAGGCAGCAGGCTGTGAGGTCACCACCTCCCTGAATGATGTCAGCAAGCCGGAGTGTGACTTTGACTTTGCTCTGACCCATTCGATTTTCTTTGAGGGCAGGGGTCAGGAAGCAAATGTTTGTATAGTCTTAACCCAACACCCAACAAAATTACATTAATTAGGAGATGCTGAGGAACCCAAGGCTGTGCACTTGTTAGAGCAAGTACTGCTGAGCTACAAATAAAACCCCTTAGCAAAATAAGGTGAAACAAACAAGCATTAAGCTCGTGTGACAGTTCTAAGCTTCATTTATTTGGCCACTAAAACAGGCTAACAATTCTTTGGGGCATATGTGACCGAGATATCAGGTTGGGGTTCCTCCTTTCTTGACCATACATGTTAGATTGACTGGAGCTCTTTTTCTGTAGATTTGAGGGGGAAGGCTTGAGATTCCTGAAATTTCTGCCTGAGCCCAAGTCCTTGAGCATAGCCACGCAGGCTCAAGCCAACCATCTCCACAGCAGTTTACTGAGCTGAAGGCTCAGGCTGAGGTTTGCCGTCATCTCAGACCTAGCAAGCACATGAGGCATTTATCTGGGTAGCACCTTTCCTGGTACTTGGAGGGGAGGTAGAGAGAGATTCCTACCAAAATGAGCAACTCAGATCAACATTAGGCTTAATTAAATGCAGCAGGTCACAGAAAAAGAGACGTGAACATAGCAGGCAGACTTGTTGGGGGAAAAGGGCTTTGTGGGAACGGAACGAAGATAAAAAATCATGAGGAGCGAAAACAACTGAAAACCTTTCTATGTGTGAAATTATGAAAGAATGAATTAGAAGAAGAGGAGGGGGAGCAATGATGACTATCAAAGAGCCTAGCTCATTCCCACAAGGAAGGCTCCAGGCTAGGCCCCAGCTTTCCCTCCATCTGTTCTCTCTCTTGGCTTTCTCTTTCTAGAGCAAACCGTCATTTTCTTCAGTTTCCTCCTGCAGATCCGCCCTGCTCTTTCCCGATGCAAATTATGACCCCCAACCCCTTTGCACAGTCAAGAATTTGTTTTTGAGTCTCTCTCTCTCTCTCTCTCTCTCTCTCTCTCTCTCTCTCTCTCTCTCTCTCTCTCTCTCTCTCTCTCTCATATCTTGGCTATCCTGCAACTTGCAATGTACACCAGGATGGTCTCTGGAATCCTAGGATTAAAAGTGTGTACCAACAGACTCTGAAGGGATCTATATAGTATCAGAGGATGTAAATGGTCCTGTGAACCCTGCTGTCTTTTCGTGTGTGGGGGGGGGGTTGTTTTTATTTATTTTTTATAGTGCTTCTTCAGCTGAGGATTGAATCCAGACCTTGCCCATACTAGGCATGCAGTCTGTCTCCAAGCGACACCTTAGGCCCATTCCCCATATTGTTGAACAGATCTTTGCAATCCCTCTTCTCTGGATACTACATATCTTGGGAGAGGATTCTCTTAGATTTAGATCATGAAACAAAAGCTTGGATGCAGGTCATTTATTTGGGAAATGATCCTAATAAAAATAAAGAGTCACAAGGAAGGGGATAGGGAAGGAGAGAAGGCCAGTGGAAGGGTTCATTGTCAAGATGCAAGAGGAAGTGCCTGTCTGCTGTGCCTCTGGGAATTTGGGGAGCCATCTGCAGAATGAGAGGCTAGGCTGTCTGCTGGCTCCCCACCCCACAGGATGAGCACCGACCCAGGGACAGTAAAGCTTTGTGTTGCTGGACAGCACTTGGCTAATTGATTGAACAAATTCCTTCCGGAGAAGGCATGGGCTGCAATTTGGTGTGCACTTGAGACGGTGTGAGGACAATGTGTGTCTCAGCTCAGCTGAAGCTGCCCCCTTGAGCTGCAGTGGAGTGAGAGATGAGTCAATCGGATCTGATGTGGGGCGCTGGGCTCTTCTACTGCCCTTGTTGGGCAAGAGAGAGGCTTAGTCATGGGTCTCTCCTCTTCAGACTCTGCCAACGTCAGAGCCTCTACAAGGTTGAATCGTGCTTTCAGGGGTAACCAGTACAGAGTCTGTATTCCTGCAGCTGCCCTTCAGCTTTTGCTCAAGGTTTGACCATCTTGTCTTGGTCACGTGATAGAGAACCCAAGGTCATAGGACTTAAAGCAAAAGGTAGGGGCACTTCTGAACAATCGCTTTAAAAACCCAGCATGTGACTCATGGTCTCTGCTCCCTGCTTCTGCGATCATAGAAACACACATTGAAACAGAGATTTCACGGATCTGGTCCCTGTACAATAGGAAGCAGAGTCCCTTGCTGACGCCCAGCAGGCATTTTGCTGAGTGTTCAGGAAAATACACTGAGATGGGGTGACCATTTCTTACTGTGGCATCACCAACACTACCCTAACTAATACACCTCTGGATACACCATGTATGAAATTCCCCTTATAGAGTTGAAGGGTATAAAGTGCTTATTGATAGAGTAGAGTTGTTTCAAAGAGAACTAAGTGCATTTAGAAGAGGGGATAGAGGGATGGGATCTCCCGAGAGTGGATTGGGCAGGCTGGGTATGGGAGGCGTGTTGGAAGCAGGATGGAGGGGAATAGTAAAGAAAGAGACATCCTGATGGGGGTGCATTTTGGGGTTAGGGAGAAACCTGACACCAGGGAAACCCCCAGGAATCCACAAGGATAGCCCCAGCTAAGACTCCTAGCAATAGTGGAGGGGTTGCCTGAACTAGTCATCTCCTGTTATCAGATTGGTGACCACCCTAAGTGCCATCAAAGGTACTCTATCCAGTAACTGATGGAAGCAAATGCAGATACCCACAGCCAAGCACTGAGCTGGGGTCCATGAGACTTGCTGAAGAAGGGGAGGAAGGATTGTGCAAGACAGGGAAGTCATGAACCCACAGAGACAGCTAACCTGAGCTCATGGGAGCTCATGGACTCTGGACCAACAGTTAGGAAGCCTCCATGGGACCGACCTAGGTCCTTTGCATATGTGTGTGTGTGACAGTTGTGTAGCTTGGTCTCCTTGTAAGGCTCCTAGTAGTGAAATCAGGACCTGTCTCTGGTGCTTAGCTGACTTTGGGGAACCTGTTGCCTATGCTGAATTACCTTGCCCAGCCTTGACACAAGGGGAGGAGCTCAGTCCTGCCTCAACTTGATGTGCCATGCTTTGTTCAAGCCTGTGGGAGAGCTGCATCTTTCTGAATGGAGACTGGGTATGGAGGAGGAATGGAAGGGGGTAGATGGGAAGCAGGGAGGGGGGACAACTGGGAAGAAAAGAAAGAGGGGAAGTTGTTGTCAGTATGTAAAACAAATAAAAAATGTTTAAATAAAAAAGAAAAGAAAAGAAAACCTATTTCCATATAACTGAAAGCTTATGATGCTGCTGGAGTCGGCTAAGTCATTTGTCTAGCTGCTTTGGATCATCTGAACCACGATTTTATTTCATCGCCTTCATGCCCACTCATAGAAAAGAGGCACCAAAAAGAAAGTCAAGTCTCATGTAAAAGAACCTGTGGCTCTATAGGTCTCAGGCCCAACGGTAGGACCTATTGCCATGACTCTGTCAAGCAGACATAGTATTAAACTGACTCATAATGACTTCTCGCTATGCCCATAGACGAGTGCATCTTTCATCTATGCACTCAGGGGAGTTTATTTTGGAAGAAACCTATAACTGGTCAATATGTAGAAAATAAGACTTGGAGTGAGCATCCCTAAATGGGATGTGTATATCACAGCCCTTCCTCTTCAGGTTCAGGGAGCATTGTGAAAGCAGGGGAGATTACAAGAGTCAAAGGCAGTGAATTACTACAATGAGACCATGTTTTCTGGACACAACGTGGCATTGTCCACAGGAACTCACAGCAGTTGTGACAGTATGCATAAAACTTGTACACGATCAAGGCAGACAAGATCTCTGTAGAAGGAACGGCGGGCTGCGTCCCGCCACCCGGCTAGCTTTACCCAAAATAATTACACGGAAACTGTATTCTTTTAAACACTGCCTGGCCTCTTATTGGTTAATTCTCACATCTTGCTTTAACCCATATTTAGTAATTTATACAGCACCACGAGGGGTAGCTTACCAGGAGAGATCTTAACCTGCCTCCATCTCGGAGAGGAGAAGCATGGCGACTGCCTATGGCGACTGCCTGAAGCGTCTCCCCACTCCTGCTACCCAGCATTCTGTTCTGTCTACTCCGCCTACCTAATTTTCTGTTCTCTTAAAGGGCCAAGGCAGTTTTCTTTATTAATTAACCAATGAAAGTAACATAGACAGATAACTCTCCTCCATCAGATCTCAGCATTGGGTGGGAGGGCATGGTCACAAAGTCCCATCCCTTGCTGAGGAGCTACAGCTGACTACGGCTGGGAGAAGGGGCCAGCTTTCTTCAGGGATGTGGATCAGGAGAGGCGACATAGGCTCCAGGAGATGCTCCAAAACCCATGCACATATTGACAGTCCTGTGTGAACTCAGTGGAATTGGAAAGACAGCACAGGAAGCTGGGAGAGAAACGTGGCAGGGGAACTTCCTTCCCTGGCTTGCCGTTCTCACTTAAAGCAGATGCTGACATTTGGGCAGAAGCTCTGTTAGTGAAGCAGGAAAATGTCCTGCAATTCCTTGCTGCAGCAGCCACCACAGGAGGAACCAACCTTGACTTCCGGGTGGAAAAGTACATGTAAAGAAGGAAGAGTAATAGCGTCTCCATCGTACATCCGGGGAGGGCTTGGGAGACGCCTCTGCTGCCAGCCAAAGACACTGTGAGAACTCTGCTGGGGTCAGCTTCAGACCTTCCGGGAATTCTGCCAGTGGCCTGCTCTGAAGTTTGCCACTGCTACCGAACCCCTCTAATTGCTGGCTGATTTACTCCTGGAACCTCCCCAATAAAACAGGCAGTCTTCTGGGAGCCACACCTTCTTGTAGTAACCGGCACTGGGACTGATACCTGCTTCTCGCAGACGCTTCTGTATCAGCCTGCAAGTCACTGTTCTGAGTAACACATATGTTCCTCATCTTGTTGCCACACCACGTGACAAGAGATCTCACTGTGTGACTCTGATGTGGTGGCTATTGGTCTGAGAAGTTCTGCACACACGTGGTACGTGGTACCATCATCTGCTTTGGGCATCCATGGGAGGTTGTAACACACCACACACACACACACACACACACACACACATCTATGGAAATAATGTAGAGATTTAAAAAAAGGTAGCCTACTGCTGAGAAGTTTGCCATGACCAAGGAGAAATGCCAGAGCAAGTGGACTGCATGAGTTCTTGTGTCCCCTCGGCACAGCCTAAGGTGGCAGACTGGTCTACAGGTGAGCACGTGCTCACTCTACCTGTCCAGTGATTCCCGAGTCAGAGGACCCAGCCCCCACTGAAGCTTAGGCTTCAACTTCTATGGCCTAGGCCATTGAATGAATGAGAACAACCTCAGAGTAGACTCACGCTGTTCTCTGTAGACATTGAAGCAAAATGGAAAGAAATTGGGCGGAAAATTCGCAGCGGCTTAAAAAGGAAAAGAATATTCTTTTCTTGGAGGTCCACATCTGTCCTTAGTTAAACATGAGGAAAGGATCCTGAAGCCAGTGATTTTGAACAGAGGTTAGAGAACCCTGCCTTTGACCTTAAATCCTAATGTATAGCAAAGCTGGTCAACCAAGGGGTGAGCCAATGGGAGAAAACAACACCAGAAATATTCAGAAACAAGGGGTCATGTTTTCAGCATCCCACACCCATGAAGAATCAAAACTCAAGCCTAAATTGGAGCCTAATCTCAGGGGAAACTGTCTGAGTGGGGTGGAGGCTGAGCCTGGGAAATACTCGGGGGCTGCTGAAGGCCCCAGGGATGAGACTTTGCCAATAAGAAGATGTCCACCTTGTTCTTCTGCCTAGGAAAGGGGAAAGAATGGGGCTGGGGGATCCTGGAATATGCTGTATACATGGTGATAGCATTAAAGCGGAGGAGGCTACACCTAAAGCCACCTTGCCCTCTTGTCACAGATGGTGTGGTCAAATGTGAAGCTTGTGCCGACTGAGACCGGCCAATGAGCACCTCACTCGGTGCAACCATTTCCAGCAAAACGCAGGCCACTGGCTGCACTGCCCATGTTTCTCTCCTGTCTTTACATGCCCGTTTTCTGCGCCCTTGCCCTTCAGATTCTCATAAATGACGGATATGTTCAGTTGGAAATGACTACTTGTCCCCGGTCTTACCGAAGCCAGGTCTACCGTGGTGGCCCCTTAGGCTGCTAACCGAGGGGATCCAGGTTTCCCCTCTTTTGAAACCTTACTCTCCATCCCTCCGAAAAGAGGGGAAAATCAATTTCAATCAGCGTGGAATGTAATATTATCAAATGTCAGCTGCTGAGGTCATGTGCTTTGAAAATTATCTTTGACAGCTTCTGGTGGACTTAATTAAGTGCTCCCCAAAAAGGGGGGTAGGGGGCAAAACTACTCTGATTGCTGGCTGTTCTGCCTTTGTGCTTTAGAGCGTCTATTGACGACTCTGAGTAAGATTGCCTTAGGGGGTTTTATTGATAGATTCTCGCCTGATATTGGAATGATTCTTGCACAGATAAATCACATTTAGATTTGTTGGTAATTGAGGAGAATTGATTGGCAAAGGAGGGAAGCCCCCAAGGGGTGGCCTCCTTGTCCTCACTGGGGAAGCTCAGGGGAAGGGAGGGAGGGGTGTCATTAAAGAGCCAAGAACCTGAAGAGGGACGAGGTCTCCTTGTTTACCTGTCAGTTCTGCCTTCCTCTGAACCTGATACCCTGATGCACCTCATGCCCTTCCGGTGGAGGCAGTGTGTGTGTGTGTGTGTGTGTGTGTGTGTCTGTCTGTCTGTCTGTCTGTCTGTCTGTCTCTCTCTGTCTCTCTGTCTGTCTCTCTGTCTCTCTGTCTCTCTGTCTCTCTCTCTGTGTGTGTGTGTGTGTGTGTGTGTGTGTATGTGTGTAAAGTAATAAGCAGGAAAGGGTTGGTCCCATCAAGTACATTTTGGAGGTGTTTCGGGGGAATCCTGGATCACATAGCCATAGCTTTGGCCTTGATCTCCATTGCCATTCCAAATCTGACTGTCTCCTTGTTTAAAACACTTCAAAGACTTCTTACACGAGACAGAACTCAAATGCAAAGGCATGCTCCACGTGGGCTGCAAACACCTCCGCTTTCCTCTTGCCACGTCTATGAATTCTAAACTGGATCTCTCATCCCTTTGGGTCATTTTCCTCTTGGCACCTATGGGAAGCAGGCCAGCACAGGCCTTTGAGGGCCTGAAGTGCTCACTGTCTCCCTGGCTGTCTCTCTCTCTCCAGCATCCTGGCAGCTCATGCCTGGCCAGGCCAGTTCTTCCTACACGGTACCAGTCCATTGCCACTGTACCAGATATCTTCACTCTTACGAGAAGATGTGGAGCTCCATAATAGTTTGTTCTTTGCTCGTTTTATACATGTAAACAATGCACTTGGCTCACATCCATCCCCATTTCCTCCAACTTCTTCAGCACCCCCTTCCACATTCCCATGTCGTCTTCTTTATTAGTATTAACTTTTACAAATCCTTGGGCTCATTTTCGGCGCTCTTGGCACGTGCATGGATGTAAGGCCATCCACTGGAGCTTGTGCATCCTACCAGGGGCCACACCCCTGAAGATAACCAACTCTACTTTAGCAACCATCAACCGCCAATGGTTCTTCACGTAGGGGCCCAACCTTGTGAACCCCTCCCTTGGGAGATCTGTACTCTTTCACAAAGGCCCCCTTTCATAAATGGTGGTGCAAGGTGTCTCTGAAGACACCTTTAGTAGCAGGGAAAACATATTTCACGGGTGTCTCCAGGCTGCAGGGCACTGATGGGAAACCTCTGATTTCTGCCTTTGCCACTGACTTTGAACCTGCCAACTTCTGCCTAATGTGGCTGAAGCAAGCAACAGCTATGGCAACAGCAGTGGACAGTGGTGATGGGGACATCCAAAATTCATCTCTTCTGTTGTCTCATGGAACGGTGACTCCCATGTGACAGATGAGACATTGTAAAGCAACTCCGACTCAACCCTGAGATTCCAGACCATCTTGACCACTGTCTTGAGAAATTTTACAAAGTATATTTATCTTTCATCTGTTTCTTCTTCACTATTACTTTTGACCTATGCTCTGCCAGACCTCTCATTTCGAAACGGAGAAAACTGAGGTTCAAAGGCATCAGGTGACTGTCTACGATCTCACTAAAAACATGGATGCTCGGAAAGCCAGCTCATCCAGGGACATGGCCAGGTTTCCAGAGACAGTGCCTGGCTGCGGGAAACTGTGGAAAACTCTGCTCTCACAGGTCCAGCCAGGCTGTCTAACTGATATGTCTGACATATCAGCTGATAGCAAGAATGCCTTTTCCAGTTGGTTAATCCACGACATTTGGGGAGTAAAGTTATAAAAATACTCCGTGTGTTAGCTGTGGTCCGGCAGGAACACAGATCTCCCCCCACACCCTTCAAGCAGAGTCCTTCTCCAAGGGACAGCCCAATCTCCTAAACATTGCTACCTGCCTGCCACCCTGCCACCCTGCCACCCTGCCACCCTGCCACCCTGCCCTCCATTAGGAGCTGGTTCCTGTTCTTTGCCACTCTGTCCCTGCGAGGCTCCCTGAGCTAGACAGTTGGTAAAACCACACATGTGAAGATGTCTTAATATTAAATATAATTAGATATTATACCACATGCAGGGCTGTATGATTAGTGAAATATATGATCATTAGTTATTAGATTAATGTGTCTACTTGTGTAACTGAAAGCCATTTGCAAGCCGAAATGAAATAGCTCAATTTGCTGTAATTGACTGATCTCCCAGAGAGAGAGTCGTACATTCGCTTATATACAAGGCGATTTCTTCAGATGTCATCCCAGATGCAAGACAAAAGAGCAGGTTCTCTTTGTGCCCCAAACGAGAGCTCTCCCACTGACCAGCTCACCTATGGGTGTGATTAGGGGTTCCCATCAAAAAGCAGTCCCTTGGTGGAGGCCATGCTTTTTCTTCTCAGGGAGGGGTTACTTTCATGTAACTTCTTCAAGTGCCCCCAAGGGAACACTGGCATCCTGCTGGTCAAAGACAAATTGAGCTGCCTGGTAGACACTTTACCCCGGCCCCGGCCCCATTTTTCTTCCTGTTTGCGTGCATATTGGTTTCCAGGACAACTGAGCTGCAACAAACTAATAAAAACGATTGCAAAGCACTCTGCGAATAAAAGATACAACTGGAGTGTTTATTATTGTGGTTATGGTCTAATAATAGCCAGATGCTAACGAGGGCAGCATGAGATTAAATTAAAAATAGGCAAGCTGTCAGGCAGCCCTATCTATCTGGTCTCTTCACAGGGAGCATGCCTGCTACCCCTTCTTCCCTTCAACTATAGCAGGTGCTTCCTGGCCCTGCAGGTGACATAGGATTCAATTTCAAACAAGAGGAATGGGTGAGCATGAAGGAATGAGCCCTATGGCCAGGGAGTCCTCTGCCTTCCCAAGTAACTCAGGGAAGTGCAACTGAAATGAGCCATTAGGCAACATGGAAGTCCATCTCTTGAAAAGTCCATCTCTCCTACGTGTTTCTCTTGATCCTCATCCATAAGTGACTTTGGGGGTCACTCATCCCCTTTTACAGATAAGAAAGCGTGAGTCCAGGAGGAGTCAGCCTGTAGGGCTGAGTATAGTGTCTTCCCCTCTGGCTCCCTGTGTCCTGGAGAACATGGTATGTTCATACTTGGCATTCCTATCCTGACAGCAGAGTGAGTCGTGCCCTAATTCTGCTTCTAAAGATGTTTCCCCCTCTGTAGAGTGTTTAGTAATCAGAGCCTTGAAAACACTCCTTAAGAGATTTTAACTGGAGGATTCACTCGCAATTTTATTTATAAATCATGCAATCCATCAAATTAACAAGTATTTATTGAAGATCTAACAAGAGCCGAGAGTGATGTCGCAAGACTGGGAAGCAAAAGCCTCGGCTGCTGGTCCATCTACAAGGAGCTCCTGCCAGAGAGCAGAGCCCTGCCACACACACAAGGACCCTCATGCTGGGCACAGTACGTGCTCGCGTCGATGCCGAGCACAGGGGAGGCCACTGGTGCCTTCATATGAGACCAGGTTACAGTAGGTAAAGGGGGGACAGAAAAAACTGCCAGGAAAGCCAAGTGGGGGATTAAAGGGACTGCATTTCTGCATCTCTGACAGTTCATTAGGGTCTGTGAAGCCTGCTGTTCCCTTACTGCCTCATCGTTTCCTCTGACATAGCCATATTTTGTCATCTCTCTTGTCTGAAAATTGTTTGAAAATCTTGTTTGAAAAGATGAGGCAGAGATCTGGGGCTGCTCTGTGCACTGCTGTATCTCCAGGGCCTGGCACACAGTAGGTGTTCCACAAAGGGCGCTTAAATGACCACATATGTGTCCTTCTGCTTTCCCACAAACCATCAACATCTCTTCTGGATAACGGCAGAAATTTCACAGGCTCTCTACATGGACCTTGAAACCAATTGCTTGACCCTGGCTTGAATTCTTCCTGTTGGTCTGTCATGCTCTGCCCAAGTTTATTCTGAGTCTCCTGGCAGCAAGGTTTGTCTTCTTAATGAACCAACTGTACTTCCTAGGAGTCAGACACTAAGGTAGGCCAAGGAAAAAAATACGAAGGCTAGCAATAGTCTCCATGCCGTCTTGTGGAGTCTTCAGCCTTCAACAATAGGGAACATGAGAAAGATGATGGTGGGAAAGGAAACTTCAAGTTAGGAATTTCAGGACATGATGATCCTACCTGAGAGAGCTTCAGAGGCAGAGGCCACCCTGCACTGATCACAGCAGGGTACCACAGGACATTGGGAAGGCTGGAGCCCAAAGGCCCAGAGGTGGCATGCAGAGGAAGGCTGAGCCTGGAGAGGTAGGCAGGTGTGCAGGGTCTCATCTGTCAGGCCTTCAGAGGAGCAGGGGAAGGAAGTATCTTGATTGACAAGGGAGGTGAGATGAAGATACAGAGGAGAACCATGGAGTCAAGAGAAGATTTTCATGGCTTTTTGATTTGAAAGGAAGAGATTGGGCCTTCTTTGTTGGGCACACAGGTGGAATCAGACACCTTTTGGCGCTTCCCTGCTTCGCAGGGGCCTCAGTGCCCACCCTGTTAGAGACCTGCATTGCCTGCAAAGGAAAACGAAAGCATCCAGCTATGTATTCATTTTGCAGTGAAGCCACTGGCCTGTCTGCCCAAGTGTGTCTGCGAAGGGACACCAGGCTCCAGGCCTTCTCTCTGACTGAATACGCTCCATTCTCAGCACAGACAAGCATAATAAGAGGACAAGCAGAGAAGACAACCTATTATGCAGGCTCCTTGAAGACTAACTTTGTGAGTCAAAATGCCTCCAGCAGTGGAGAATCTGACTGCTTCTTTTTTAGAGAGAGCTGCTTTCCCCGGAGTAGCCGTTCAGACCCCTACATCGGTTATCTAAGTGGTGACAGCAGCAGGCAGCAGGGACCTGCCATGGTTGCTCTAGACCAACCAGGTTTCACTACATTGTTCCCCAAATAGAACTGGGGTCTTGATTAGCAAGGAAGGAGAAAAATGGCTAATTGGAGCCTGGAGAGCTAGCTTAATTGGTAAAGTGTGTGCTGTAACAAGCACCAGGACCCGCCTTTGTTCCCCCAGCACCTGCGCAAAAAGCCAGACCTGATGGCACATGCTTGTAATCTCAGTGCTGAGGAAGCAGAGGCAGTAAGATTAATGGGGCTCACTGGGTATCCAGCCTAGCCTAATTGGTAAGTAAGAGATCGAGGTGGAAAACTGAAGACAACACCTAAGGATGACCTCTGACCTGTGAGCAGGCTCACACAACAGGAGGAGTAAGAGGAGGGGGGAGAGAAACAGCTGTTAGGTGAGCAACTCATAGGGTCTACTTTGCCCAACTGTGTGTGTGCTGATTGATACATAAATACATTTGCATTATTTAGCAAGACTTTAATGGCAGCTTCTCTGAACTATTTCCACATTAGACTGATCAGAGCATAGGGCTGGGTGCAGTCATCATAGGGACAGCTCAGTGCCTCCAATAAGCATCAAGCTGAGCTGCCTGCTTCCCATCGCTGGCTGTCCCACTGATGAGTGGTGGGCCTTGGGCAAGTTAGTTAACCTTTCTGCACCTCAATTTCCTCATTTAAAAGCATGGATAATAATAGTTCCTTTCTCAAAGGGTTGCTGGAAGAATGAAATGAGCTAAGTCATGTTAAGTATGTGGGGTTTGCTTGGTTTTAGACACTTACTGCCAGGGCGAGGCCTGACACAAACTGGGCACTGAATACAATTCTTAAAAACCCAGGAGTTGTGTGATCTTATATTGATGTTATAGGTAAGAAGACAAGGCTCCAAGAGATTAACCAATGTCACAGAGCAGAAAGCAACAGAGGGGCTTGAACCCATGTGAATCAGAAGCCCAGATCCAAGAGAGCATGATCAGTGACAAGTTCAGCCACTCTTAGTGTCCCTCTGGCCTCCGTGCCCACAGCCTTGGCTTGTGACCATTGGCGACCCCAGAAACCACAGCTGTGTCAGATGGATCTCGGAAGCCCAGTTCCCATAGGCTGTGTAATTCAGTATACCCTCACATGATACAGGAGCATCATGGTCCCTGTGTGGTGTAGTTACCAGGTACATCACTCTTGTTGACCTTCCATAAGTGGTGGGCAGCACTTCCTGTGTTTGCAAGCATCCTCTTTCTAGAAGAGTCTTAGTGAGTGCGGAGTGGTACATCTGCTTTCTGGGTCTCAGAATCTGAATTAGTCTTGGGCAAAGTTTGTCCCTATGAAGAGTGAGGGGGCAGAGGGAGTTGTGCCTTCTTCAAAAGGTAGGTCAGAGGCATGGACAGTCTTTGAACTTTCAACACTTTGTCAATCCTACCTGCTCCCCACTGCACCCCATTTTCTCTTAATCTGTAAAATGTAAGCCGTCATTGCCTGGATCACCTATCCCCCCACATGGACAGAACCTGATCTTGATTCTTCTATTTTCAGACTGTCTCAAGACCTGGCTTGTTCCAAAATTCCTCCAGAAATGGTCCTGGGACATTTCTTTCAGACCTTCTCAAGACACAAAATAGGGATGGGGAATTGAGATGTGAAAAACAAAACAAAAGCCTTCAATGTTAGGGATGCAGAGAGACTGGCTACAATGACTCCAGTGGGGGCAGTGTTAACCACCTCCTACAGGGGGCAGTGTTAACCACCTCCTACAGGGGGCAGTGTTAACCATCCGCACAGTGTGTGGGATGATAGGGTATCCCACCATTGAATGTTTTGTAGAGCTTTGGGGAAGTAACCAGAATGGTAGCATCAACTGTACTGATGTAGGATCGTAGCCAGGAAGCAGAAGCAAATCCCACCAGCGACACCCTGCAAGTACATGCTAGCAATGAACATGCATGGACCAACTTTCAAGCAATAATAAGCCATTTGAGAACAACAGAAACATTATTACCCCCATTTCAAGGATGAAGAAGTGAGGAAAACTGAGGACCAAAATGTTTAAATAACCCACTCAAGGCTAACAGCTGGAGATAATGAAGTGGAGAATCCCATCCAGGTGAGCTGACTCCTGAGCCCATGCTCAGCTCAGAGTAGCAAGCACCTTCCCAGCAGGACTCCAGAATCCTTGGTATGTATTGTTCATAACTTCATAACATAGTCTTCTCTGGGACACACATTTTAGCATTCACTTCCTTCGTTTTGGAACTGCTAGATGTCATCAAGTCACCCCCACTAGCTCCCCGTCCTCCCCCTCCTGCCCCTCTGTCTGCTTTGCTGTTTGTTGCCATTGTGCATTCTGGGCTTATCCTGCCCACAAACTCTCCTTGACATTAGCAGGAACAAACGCGGCATACCCAATCAGCACCTGCAATGCAGCACCCCGCACCAGCCAAAGGTTGGCCCAGCTCGAAGATACCAGGCATCTAGACCCAGACCCAGGTGGATCTTGCAGTCCCCAACCCACCCATAGCCTTAAAAACTTGACTTGTGGGGCCATTTTTGGTGCTTGCTATTTTGCCTGAGCTATAGATATCTGTGGGCGTACATCCAACAACCCACCCATTCACTGAATTTATACGTTAGCCACGGCAACGAAGAAAACCGTTCAGACCGAAATGAGCAGAGCTGAACAATAAGCTAAAACATGCCTAGAGCAAGTCAAGCAATAAACAGGTTTTTAATTTTTTCCCCTTCCGTCTCTTGAGTGTCTGTCTCTGATGGATGATGTGACAGAGGAAGGCGGCTCCATAAATCCTGAGTTCTGAATACTAAATCAGTGAGTTGGCAGCAGAGCGCTGGGTGCCATTCCCCCCTCTTTCTGAAGTCACTGTTTTATGGGGACTCTGTGATCTAGCCTTGCCCTTCTTGAGATCCGGCCCCCGATGGCAGCCGTGATTGGGCATCTGGGTCATATGGCATCACAATAGTCCGAGTGAGCCGCTTTGGACTCACCGGAAATGTGGTTCAGAAAACCAAGGTCACACAGAGGTGAAGGTCACACAGAGGTGAAGGGATGAGTTAGCGGTGCCGGACGGGTCCTCAGGTCCCAGCACAACCCTGAAGTCAAGGTTGCTTCCCCTTTTGCAGGTGAGGAGACTGAGTTAAGCAACTTTCTAGTGCTCACAGCCAGCGTGTGGAGGAGATGGGACTGGACACCAGATAGACTTCCTGCATCCGGAAGCCACACGCGCCTGGTGGGGCAGAGCTTCCCAAGAGGCAGCCCAGCAGTGCACAAACACAGTTGCAGTATTTATACTGAATACTGGAAAGGACTGGAAATTATTTGGAAGTCTTTCTGTGGGGCTTGATGGGACATTTTTATTACCTTTTCCTCATATTGTATAATTGTAGTCAGAGAATAAGTATTGGAGAAGATATTAAATATTGAAGGTGTATAAAATTTTCAAATAAAATCCTTTCAACTTTGTGAGGAGAAGCCCCACCTCACCCCCGTGTTTTCATATTGCTTCGTGTTTGAAATGACTACGCACCGATTCTTGATCAATACCATCCAATGATGGCTGTCTTCAAATTCTCCATAAGCACCAGACCTAAGGAGCCTTGCTACACAAATAGGTATTAAATTTTTGAAATCATTTCTTATAGACAGTTAAGATTTTTATAAGAGCTGAAATGGTCGCTTAACAATCCAACAACTCTTGCAGTTCTTTCATTGATAATTTTATTGTTGACGTTGCTTGGGATGTTACATTTGAATTTCTAATTGAACTGGCTTTGCCGACTGAATGCTTCAACATCATAATGAGAGCTGAAGGAGGTTGTATGTACAGCGTGGAGCAGTCACCCCCTTGGAAGGTAGCTCAGACACCCCAAGAGGATGAAACGGTGGATGAAATAGAGTGCCCAAGAAATGTAAGGCAGTGTCCTCTACACACCTGGACCTGTGTGCCATGCTGGTTGAGTACCTGAAAAGTCCCCCAGCAGGCCTTTGTGGATAGTGGGGGACCTCCTGCAGGTGAGGCAGGCAGAGAGCAGAACGCTTCATGACAAATGCAGCATGACCTGGGGTGACAGGGTCAGTAGTGTGGGTGCTGTGCTTCTGTTCATGCCACAGGTAAGGGGCACAGTCAGACTCTCTGTAAGCGATTCCCCAGTCCCCGTGACTTTGTCACGTTTCTTTTCTAGGCTGCATGGGGGGTGGGGGTCTCCAGGGAGGCTGTCTGGAAAGACCTGAGAACGCGGTGCCATTTTCTTTTTAGTTTACAATTCTAGGTAATGTTTTTGGAATTCTTTAGCAGAACAGTAATGCATTATATGCATTAGAGATTTCAAAATAGTCAGAAGACAGGAAATTGAATGTAGTCACCACAAAGAAACAATAGACGTTTAAGGTGACAGATATGCTAATTACCCTGAGAAGATCAATGCCTAATGTCTACAGGAATCAAAGCATCACATTATAACGCTACAATATGCACAAATATTATACCATTCAGAAATTTTGTGCCTTAAGGAAAACCTTAGCAGAATGGAGGTATGAAAGCAAAATGTTTTATGGAAGAAATTTTTACAGCATTTCAAAGATGTGCCATGAGCTAAGCCTAGGTTTTGAAGATGGACAAGGGAATAACACAAGGTAGAAGTCATTTTATTAACCACGTGTCTTCTCAACACTCAGGTTCAGAAGTGGAGATCACCCAGGAAGTGATAAAAAATCAGGGCAAGTAAGACTAGAGAGCCAATGAGCAGGTTCCTCCATGAAGCCCATAACACTGACCTTGGTGTTAGACCCAAACCTCTAAGGCCCACCTACCCAAAGACCAGATAGCTTGCTGGAATGCTGGGAGTTGTAGTTCATGAAAAATAGCAACAAAGCCTAATGGGAAAGCATGGTGGCCTATGGGTTTTGTCCATATAAGCCCCAACAATACAGGCTTCAGGGCCACTCACATGGAACATTTCCATGGAGTAGTCCTGACCAAATTCCATCTTGGTCAGTATTTAATATTTTAATAAAACACTTGCTTTAACTTGGTCAAAGTGGTGGGACAGGTTTTTCTTTGGCAAATTTCAGGATTAACACTGGAATACAGGAAGGATGTGGGAGATGGGAAGGAAATAGGAGGGCTGCAGAATGACTGGAGTCCTGATTATAGATCTCAAATGAGCACAGGGACGTGTGAGGGCCAAAGGGTGTCATTTAGAAGGGCAGCCAGGAGAGCAGGGAGAGTTTGTTCTCTCCACTCAGGAAGATCCCTGAGCAGAAGAGCAGCAGTTGTGGGCGGTGCTTAGTCGCGTGTGCATCAGCACAAGCAGCTGTTTAGCCGGGTGTTCCCAGGAAGTCCAGCACATCATCAGGCTCCCCAAACAGATATAGAAATATGTTTTAGTTTGACTTCCTGTAACAGTGATAAAACCACCGAATAGGTGACTTGGGAAAGAAAAGACTTTGCTTTTGTCTGGTTTGTCACTGCGGGAAGTGAAGGCAAAATTTAAAGACAGGAGCCTAGAGGCAGGAACTGAAACAAGGACCGTGGGAGAATGCTGATTACCAGCTTGCTCTTGGCTCATGTTCAGCTACCTTTCTTACACAGCCCAACCTAGCTCACCTGCCCAGGAATGAACCACCCACTGTGGGTAGGACCCTCAACACCAATTAACAATCAAGAGAACACCCCTTCCCAAATAGACCTGTTCACAAGACAATGTAATGCAGGTAATTCTTCAATAAGTTTTCCTCTTCCCAATTTGACAGCCAAGATGAGCCACTGTAAAGTGGCCTCGTGAACATCTGAAGAAGAAGCAATGTCTCAAAGGCAGCACAAGGAGACAGTCAAGGGCGTTGTCCTGGAAACTGGGGACTGTCGGGACTGAGGTCATGTGCCACAAAAGCATCAGGGTGGAGTCAAACCCAGAACTCACAGGATGGTACCCTTCACTAGTCTGCCAGGTACACACCTCCTCATAGCTGGAAGGTACGAGGTCACTCCAGGAAGAAGACAGAGTTTAAGACCCTTTGGAGGAGAAGTCAAGAGTTATCAGGACTTGGTTACATTTGTGTCCTACCCCTGGAGGAAATGGGGGGTAGTAAACTAAGATACATTCTATTACACAGAAACACTGAAAGTTAGCTTGACACACCTAAACACAGGATGTACCAACAATCCATGCCTCTTGCAGGGGCCACAAATGGCTTCACTTCTGCATAGAGCCACCATGGATGGAACAAATCATTACTGAAACTCAGTGGGGGAAAGAGGTGAGCGCTCACCCACTTTGTAAAATGATTGTACATTGTACACAACATGCACCCTCTAAAGTCCTTGAAGCCACAATGAATTTTGTGAAGCCCGTCTTTCTAGACAGCCACCGGCACAATGCTGAGGAAGCCTGTACTGGTTCACTCTAATCCAAGCTTGATCCGGTGGGTCTTGTGCCAGCCCTTGAAGAAGAGAGCATGCACTGGCCACAGATTGACAGATGGACACGCGGACACCAGACACGGTCAAGAGTCTTGAGTTTTCAGTTCTCCTACATGGCAAAGATGCTGTGATACCCGCCCCCTCTCAGCTTCCAGAAAGGACTAACTAGCCTCTCGCAGCTCTGCAGGGTCTTCAAATACTAACCCCAGGGCTTGGGTTACAAGCTGCCCGACTTTTGTTCTTGTAGGTAAGAATATAGACCTTAGAGCAGTGGTTCTCAACCTTCCTAAGGCTGAGACTCTTTAAGACAGTTCCTCATGTTGTGGTGACCCCCAACCAGAAAGTTATTTTGTTGCTACTTCATAAGTGCAATTTTGCTACTGTTATGAATCATAATGTAAATATCTGATATGCAGATATGTCGCGACCCTCGGGCTGAGAATCACTGCCTTAGAGGCACCACAGAGGATATAACCATGGCTAGGACTATGGTGACATGATAAATCCACCTCATAAAGGACTATTTACTAACCACTGCATACCAGCTACCTGCCACTCACAAAGAATCCTATCCCACCTACCTGTTCTGGGAAGACAGAATTCCTTAAACAAAGTAAAAAGAAAACCATGGCTGTCAGCACACTACCGTGTCCCACCATGATGATTATGGACCGAACCTGTAAGCAAGCCACATCAATTCCATGTTTTTCTTATAAGAGTTGCCATGGTCATGGTGTCTCTTCACAGCAATAGAAACCCTAACTAAAGCAAACACCGTGATCTAAAGCAGTTTGGGGAGGAAAGGGTTCATTTGGCTTATACTTCTGGTTAACAATCTATTACCAAGGAAGCAGGGCAAGAACCTGAAGCAGACACCACAGAGCAACATTGCTTATTGGCTTGCTTCCCATGACTTTCTTATGTCATGCAGGACCATCTGCCCAGAATTCACACCACCCACAATGGGCAGGCTCTCTCAAATCGATCCTCAATCAAGAAAATGTCCCGCAGATTTACCCATAGACCCAGGGGTAGACCCTTGGCTGAGAGTCTCTCTTCCCAGATATGTCTAGTTTGTATCAAGTTGACAAAAACTAGCTGGCACAAAGATTTTTTTTTCCACAGGAGATGCATAAATTGGCCATAGAAAAGCCCTGGGTATGATGCCCAGATTCATACAAATAAGACAGAAGAAGGGCTTCAACAGGAAAATTAATTACATGGATTTCTATTACATGGGGATCATGACGGAAAAGGATTGCAGACATTCAGATGATTTTAGTGTATTCTGTGAGAAAGAATAAACTCAAATGGGCCTGGGGCTTATTTGACATGAAAGCCTGATACAGTCTTTGACTCCCTGTCTTAGTTAGGGTTTGTATTGCTGTGATATGACACCAGGACCAAAATAACCTGGAAAGGAAGTGTTCATTGCAGCTTCCAATTCTCAGGTCATACTCCATCGCTGAGGGAAGTCAGGGTAGGAACTCAAGGCAGGGACCTGAGGGCAGGACTTGATGAAGAGGCTGCAGAGGAGCGTTGCTTACTGGCTTGCTCGACTTGCTTTCTTATAGCACCCTGGACCACCTGCTGGGGGCTGGCATCATCTGTAATGAGCCGGACCTCCCCACACCAATCAATAAAATATATAACAGTTTTGTCCACAAGCCAATCTAATAGGAGACTTTCGTCAACTGAGCTTCCCTTTTCCAAAACGACTCTAGCTTGGGTCAAGCTGACATAAAACTAGCCAGCATACACTCTCTCTATTAGGTTCAATAGATTAGATCCTATAATGTTAAAATATGTCACCTTAAGGGCTGAAGAGATGATCAGCAGTCAAGAACACTTGCTGCTCTAGCAGAGGACCACAGTGCAGATACCAAAACCCACATAGGGCAGTTGACAACCACCTATAGCTCCAGTTCCAGGGATCTAGTGCCCTGTGTGGTCTCTGTAAGCACTCACACTCACATGCACACACACACACACACACACACCACACTCACCTAACATAAAAATAACAAACATAAAATTTAAATACATCATATTAGGTCTGTAGGTGAAAGTGATGAAATTAACCATATTCTTTTCTGAGTGACGATTAAAGTTAATATATTAATTATCCACCTACTAGAACTGATAATAAGACAATGGCCAAGGTGACTTTAGGTGAACAATGAATGTCATTGCTTCAAGCGCACCAGTTACACATGTTTTGAATTCGGTGTCCTGTAATCTGAGTACTAGGAGCTTCACTTTGGTCCCACAGCCTAGGCAGAGATTCCAGAGGTGCAGAAGCCGTTCTTGGTGAGCAGCAGTTGGGCGGCACTTCTCAGCCTTCCATGCAGCAGATGGAGGCCACAGCCCTGTGCAAGGCATGGCATGCGGACACCTGGTGAACAGTTGCAGCTCTGGCATAGATGATATTGGAGCATGGGACTGGGTGAGCAGAAATTTCTCCCTCAGATGCGCCTGAGACTTCGTCTGCTTTCTCTTTTTTCTCCTTTCTGCACCCATGGTCCTAAGTTTCTCTGCAGAGCATTGTGGGCAAAAAGACCCCTAGTTCCTCTCTTGAAGGAAGAGAGCGGCCACATTTTTCACCACTGAGCGAAAGTCTCCCAATTCTGCCAACAAACTAGCCTTTCTGTATTTTGGCTTTATGAATAGTTTATACCTTGCTGTTTCAAACAAACTTAAAAAACAGAAAATAAAAGTCAGAAATAAAGTAAAGCCTTTAAAATAGAAATGGCAAATCCAGAGAGCTCAGCTCCATTAGGAGAAATAAGGAATGTCGAAGTCAAAGTTAGCTTTGGTTGTTGAACTACGTTTTGCTGTGAGCTTCCAAAGAGAAACTGAGAGAAGAGAGACCGTCATTCTGATCCATAGCTAGTAAAATGCATCTGTATGTGCAAACAGTGAGCAGCTGACCCAGGCCTCCTGAGTGCTCAGAAACAGAGCAGAGGTCTAAGTACATGGGATTTGCCAGAAAATGGCTGTGCTGGCTAGTTTTATGTCAGCTTGGCACAACCTGGAGTCATCTGAGAGGAAGGAACCTCAATTGAGAATATTAAAGTTCCGCTCTGGATTGGTCTGTGGTCAAGCCTGTAGGACATTTTCATAATTAGCGATTGATAAGGGGTGCTCCGCTTCTTGTGGTGCTGTCCCTGGTCTGGTGATCCTGGGTTCTATAAGAAAGTAGGCTTGAGCAGATCATGAGGAACAAGTCAGTAAGCAGCACCCTCTGTGGTTTCCGCGTCAGCTCCTGCCTCTAGGTTCCTGCCTCCAGGCTCCTGCCTCTAGGTTCCTGCTTCCAGGCTCCTGCCCTGAGTTCTGGCCTTGGCTTTGACATTGCATGTCCATTTGGGGTGGAGCCAGACCTGGGATCCCTGAACCCCAACAGTTTGTAAGTTCATGTCTGTCTGGCTGTCTCTGTCTCTGTCTCTCTGTGTCTGTCTCTCTCTGTATGTCTCTGTCTCTGTATCTGTGTGTGTGTGTGTAAAGGTATGGATGCTTTTGGTTGTGTAAACTGCAATCTACGCACAACCCCATGGGAAGCATAAAATAAAAGTCACTTTCTAAGCAAGCCAAGGGAGGGAAACTTTGGAACTGCTGGGGAATAAAGTCATAAGTAATAAATGGCAGGAGTGATGTCGTACAAATCGTGCCAGATGAATTTAATTGCTTTAAAAATCTATTGTGATGCCAGCTGAGGAGATAAACAGAAAGGGCTGGGTGTAACGTGCTTTGTTTTAGGAGACTGTGTGAGGAAAACAACTTGGGCGATGTTCTGAGTCAAAATAAATAACGGAAATTCAAATCAGCCTGGTAGAGGATCCTGGCCTGGAGCTGGGGACGGAGTATCCCTGACCTGAGTTTCTGAGATAGGGTTGCAGGGTTCCACAGGTGGCCAAGAGACTAGCGTCCTACTGAAGTCTTAGTCAAAGTCTGTGAGAACCTTCCCACATGGAGTATTCTGAAGCACAGGCAATGCTCGGAACTTAACATAAATGTCAATTCTGAGGCCCACCCCAGACACCCTGCCTGTGCATCTACATGAGACAAAATTTGGGGAAAATTGTTGCATACTGAGTTCCAGAAACACTGGAAGTTGAAGCATGCTCTCGCCCCAAAACTAATCAGATAATGTCTCTCCCCTCACCCTGCTCCCCAGCAGTGCTCCCACCCAGAGGGTGCTGTGATCCTCCATCCTCTGCCCTCACCCTGCCCCAAGCAGTGCTCCCACCCAGAGGGTGCTGTGATCCTCCATCCTCTGCCCTCACCCTGCTTCCCAGCAGTGCTCCAACCCAGAGAGTGCTGTGATCCTCCATCCTCTGTCCTCACCCTGCCCCAAGCAGTGCTCCCACCCAGAGGGTGCTATGATCCTCCATCCTCTGCCCTCAACATGCTCCCCAGCAGTGCTCTCATCCAGAAGATGCTGTGATCCTCCAGACATTCTGATACACACACACACACACAAAATCACTTCTCCCACCACCAAAGCCTCACATCACCGGCTTGTAGACAGGCTACTCTCCAGATGGTAGTGGCCGACTGAGGCATTCACACCATCGGGATAGTTGCCTCTTTAAGATAAGAACCAATCAGTAAGACTAATAGTAGATTTGAGGAGACAAGACATCCAGGGGACACATCTACCATTAGGCATCCCCTCTGAGAAATCAGGATGAGAACGTGGATTGGGTGCTAGCCTGGACCTATGTCCATATTTAGTGTTTATTTTTCATTGGTGTTTTTGTTTCTGCAGTGTTTGAAATTGAACATAGGTCTTACAAATGCTAGGCAACCTGTCTACCGCTGAGTCACACCCCCCAGCTCTTGTCTTTTTCTACCAATCCTGAAATGTTTTATTATTCATCCCTAAATAAGTAAGAGATCAGAAACTAGGAAGGTTAACTGGTCCTAGATGACATGGCCAGAAGGGGCAGAACGAGGCTGCCCTCTGTGGGCGGGAGCCTCCCTCAGACCCTTCTGCTCCTCTTTGACCCACCTGTGCCCACTGTCACCTTGACTACGTCACCAGGGTGACTGTGAACAGTGGCAAGGCTACTGAGCACAAGGACATTGCCAAACCAACTTCTCCTGGGTCAGTGCAGAGGAGCTAGGGGTCAAAAGAGGAAAGAGAAGTCTGTCAAGGGCCTATAGATTAAATATCATCTTCCAAGCCTACTTATGTCAAAATCATCAGTCGTAGACTATGATTACTTTACTCATAAACTAAATCCTATCTGTATTAATCTCTGTATAATAGTTCACCAAAGAGCACTTCTTGGGGAATTTTGCTCCTGCCAAACACAGACTTAGCTTTAGGTTTTCTAAGAGCTGGGCCACTTTTCAGTAGAGCCAGTTTTTCCTTTGCATTTTATGGGAGTGGACTCTGAAGCAAACGGCCAGCCACCTGGCCTGGGAAGGAGTGAAGGAACATGATCTGCTCTTGGGGGAAAAGAGCTATTAAGGTAAGATGGCTCCAGGTGGGAGTCAACTTGAGTGGCATGAGCATTAGCACAAGGAGGGAAAATAATCCTAAAAACAGAGATGGATCCCATAAGTGAAGGGAGGGCACAAACATAGGGTTCCACTGGGAAAGATGCAGCCCCAGAGCACAGATTAGATATGCTTGTGATGAGAAGCCAACAGAGAAATAAATAAGAAAGGCCGTGTGATTTAGGTATGCATATGCAGGGGCCAGGACACAAAGCCAAAAGGAAATAGTCTCTCGGGTAAGACGGAGTCTGGGATAGTGCAGCCAGTGCAGTGATGGGCATCTCATTACCCAAAGGAAGTAGGGAAGGTGGAAAGGGTGCAGAGAAGGGCACAGACATGATTAGGAAGCAGGAGAGATTAATTTATGAGGAAAGATTAAAAGCTAAATATGAGAGCTGTGCTAAGGGAAGGGCTGCCTCCCTGTTGGCACACATGGAATGTGAGAGGCATCAGACCGGAAGGCAGGCCATTGGCCCCAGGTGGAACCTGGCCCGGTCCGGGGCTGTGTAGGAAGGCAATGGGTCAGGGTAGAGGAGCATGGTGGTGATATCAACCTAAGGAAACCCAGAGGGTGAGCATTAGAAATGAGAGACCAAACTGCAGATCTACCAGCTGAGCGGGCATTCTCAGAAGCAAGACTGACTGCAGGAACCAACGAAACGTTCTCTCCAGCCTGTCTGAGATGCAGCAGAGGGAGTGGGGGCCAGTGTTCATTTGCTCCTTGTTGAGCACCAACTGTGTGTTGGACAGTGGGCTAAGCGTGGAGAACGTCATGTAAGATATGGTCCTCGATTTCAAGAGGCTCTGGAATGTCAACGGATCAACTTTGAGGACCCTGGGTGGAAAGTTCTGTTTTAGAAAATCAGGAAGAGGGCACTGTGTTTTGGTTAGTTTCTGTCAACTTGACATGAGCTAAAAGTCATCCAGAAAGAGGCAAGGGCTATTGAGAAATTGCCCTGGGTTTTTGACATATTTCCTGTTGACAAATCTGTGGGGCATTATCTTAATTAATGATCCGTGGAGAAAGGCCATGGTGGGTGGTATCACCTCAAGCGAGTGGCCCTTGATGGTATAAAAAAGCAAGCTGAGAGAGCCGTGGGGATCAAGTCAACAAGCAGGCTTTCTCCACAGCCTCTGCTCAGTTCTGGATTCCAGGTTCCTGCCTTGAGTTACTGCCATGACTCCCCTTTATGACGGTGTGGGTAAGCTAAATAGAACCTTTACTCCCCATGTTTCTTCTGGCCATGGTGTTTTACCACAGCGGTAGAAACCAAACTAGAACATGCTTGGAACCGGACTGTGTCGAGATGGCGTGTGAACTTAGAACGTGGTGGATGGTGAACACCCGGCTGAGGGAGAGTAAGCACAAAGATACACAGAGGTCTGAAGCATCGTGGCAGCTTCAAAGGCTCCCGTTTGTCTCGAATACACTATGGAAAAGGAAAGACGTGAGTTGTCAATCTAAGCAAAGCGCGGGTTATGAGAGGTCTCCTAGGCAAGAGCTCAGAAATGAACTCCAGTAGAAAGTGCTGCAGAATCGGCCACAGGAGGCTTTTAGGTAGAGGCCTGGTGACAGCTACTGTGGATCTTTAAATGGTTGTTCTTGTTGGGGTGGAAACACGCGTTTGAGGGGAAGGATGCTATGGAGACAAATCCACTATCACTTTGGCACTGTTTCCAAGGCCAGACACTGCCTGAATCCATCTGAGGCAGTGGCAGCAGACCAGTGAGAAGTGGCAGGCTTTTCTGGTTGCCTAACAAGGTGAGCAAGAAGACGGAGTCCCGGCACGGGCGGTTTGTGTTCCTGGCTCAGCGGTGCTCGTCATTGAGCTAGGCAATGATCAGGTGACCCTCACAGAAAGCAGGTGATCTGCTTGCTTGCACAAGTTGGGTTGATATACTTGCATGACATCTTGAAAACAGGTAGACGGTGGTTGCTATTCTGTCTGGACTTGGTTTTATCAAATGGTGTGGATTGTATATGGGCTTGTGTGTGTTTGAAAATGGTCTCCAGCTGGTGATACTGATTAGGGAGACATAAGGACCTTTAAAAGCTGAGGCCTTGGTGGAGGATGTAGGCTGCAGGGGGAAGGCTATTTAAGCCTTGTTTCTAGCCCCAGTCTCTCTCTTGGCCTTGTGCTCCTGCTCCTTCGATACGGAAGTGAACCTCTGTATACCCTGACACTGTAGAGCCTCTCCCCTCCATGCCTTTCCTTCCCTGCAAAGCAGGAATGTATCCCCACAAACCAGGGGCCCAAATCAATCTTCCCTCCCAGCTTAAGCTGCTCCTTGTCAGGTATTTAGTCACAGTGATGAGACAGTAACGGAGGCGTCAGTCAATCTGCTCACCGAGGCTGTCATTGATCCCCGCAGATGAGGCCTATTTGGAGATCTTATTTGTGGACCATGATGGACATGCTACACTCCATCACCAGGAAGACCTCGGCGTTGAAGCCAACCACACTCTTGCTCTCTGCCTTGCTCTCTGCCCACCCTCCCAAAATGCTACAAAGCTCAAATGCCCACAGGGCATCTAATAAAGGTTCTGGTTCCTTGGAGATTCCTGCTCCATGCAAGAGCTATAAAGAGAGGCAGGATTGCTATCTACAGCTCTGGCATGCTGACAGATACCTTTCCAAGAGAAAAACAATACCAGCTTTGCCAACTCTGGATGCTATGGGCAGGCCACTTCAGGCAAAGTTAGCAGAGGTTACCCTTGAAAACACCAAGTTCAGGATGTAGAGATGGCTCAGAAGTAAGAATGCTTCCTGCTCTTGCAGAAATGGACACCCACACAAAAAAAAATTCTAAAATTAAAAAATAAAATAAAAATTCTAAGCTGCCAATGGGCATGAACTGTTCATTTGCTTCCAGAACCCAAGACCCAAGGCAGGTACTCAATAAAAGGTACTCAATAAAAGGGACCAGGAGTATCCGTTAAGGCTTTGTGTAATTCAGAATTGCCAAACCCACATGAAGCATTATCAAGCCTCCTACTTGATGAATCCAGCCCCAGCCCCATTACAGCCATCCTTTTCTCAGGTGATGCCTCCTTCTGCTAAGTTGTATGAGGCACAGATGTATTAATTCATTCATTCATCCATTCAAAACTTCCCCACTGTTAGGGTTCAGTGTAGACTCTTCCCCTCGGCCAGTAGGGTTATGGCAGCCTTGTCTAATACAACTCATTCTCAATCTCTTCTAGCCCCAGGCACCACGTGCCTTCTTGCACACACACAGCACACCTGCACATGGCCAGAACACCCCTCAGCTTTGTCTTTACACTCTTGTTCAGTCTTTACACTTCTATTTTATAAGAAAGCCTTCTCCTAGAATCTAGCATGGACAGCTTCATGTTAGTGCATGTTTAGACCCAAATTTTCCCCATAGCATTCATTTATGCACCCTTTGTCTGGATTATTTGATCCAATGAGCAGAGGCCCGGTGTCTGGCTCTAATCACCATGGTAACTTTAGAATACCACAGGAAACTGGCATAAAGTGAGCTCTCAGTTCATAATCATTGGACGAATGAGTAAACAAATAAATAAAATAATAGGAGTTGCTTATGTAGAAAGGGAAGCACATAGCCTCTTGACTTATGTGAGACCCACCAGCCTGGAGACCTGGAAACACCAAGTCTTCTGAGTAAAATAGTCCCAGGTCCCAGTTTAGATCCCAAGATACCCACAAGCTCAGACTACACAGAGGAAGCTTCTGAGAACTATTTAGCCTGGCATAGAAGCCAACTTCATTTAAAGAGACATAACACTTTAATTATCATGGCACTCTGAAGGACTAATAGATCTGAGAACTAATTGCTGGTTAGTCTGCCTGGGTGAGGCTGGTGAATGTTCCAGAAGCTAACCTGTTAGCACAGGGGGACAATGGTACTCTGAATTAGTATGCCGGCAACATCTGAAGCATATTCATTGTGTTAATAGAAATGTCTGCTATATTAAGACATTTTGGGGCTTATTATTCATATTAGTTATAATATGAAAATCACATTTTATTCCTAAATTGCAATCAAATGATATTTTCTATTAAAACTTTAATAGCAAACCAAATTAAGCAATGCTATGGGTTACATATTAGGAATCCAGTTCCGTTATAACTCATCATAGTTTTTACTTCGTTATAAATCACCAAGGGGATGAAATAAAGCAAGATGTCTTCCAAAATGAACTAAAAGAGATTTCTATTTATTTATTTATTTGGTGGATCAGGAAAGTGGCTTAGGAGTTCGAATTAGCCTCCTGTGTCACTGAAATAGACACAGATGAGCACTAATGGTGAAACTCCAGTCTATAAAAAGTGTGTCTTCTGCTGCTGTCCTACAGAATAGCTCAGTTAGCCACACCTCCTTGTCAGGATTCAACTACAGAAAATCTGCCCTTAAAGGCTGACTCCTCATTAAGAAGCACCCAAAAGAAATTTTCTGCCCAAAATGCAAGGGCCTTCCCTTAAACATGTTTGATTTTTCTCCACCATCATCTTACAAAATAACTGGTGTCCAATAAATGCTGACTAGATTGGCTTAAGTCATTAACAATATGTCAATCACTCCAAGACATTTTGATATTATTTAAAATATATGATTCACCCTAACTAGGTTTGGACACAGAAGGTGCCTAATAAACAAAAGATTTTTGTTGGTGGTGGTGGTTTACTTGCTTGTTTTTGAGATAGGTTCTTTCTATGTAGTCCTGGCAGTCATGGAACTGTCTATATAAACCAGACTGGCCTCAAAACTCACAGAGATCTTCCTTCCTCTGCCTTCTGAGTAAGATCTGTTTTTCTTAGTAAGGAAAGATCAAGACAACAGAAATTGCCCTTGTCTGTCTGAACATTTTTCTGTTAATAATAGCATTGACTGAGTGGTTGCCATGTGCCAAATACTATGGAGTGTCTCATGTATCAGTACATTTGTAACTGGAAACAACCACAGATACAGGTTCTTATCTATTACATGTGCAGGGGGTGCTGTTTAAGAGAGTAACTTGTTGACTTGCCAAGTTGCTAATGGTAGAATCAGACTGGATCCAATAGCCCAATACTAGCATGAATGTTCTAGCCACTTGACAATATTGTTTCTTCCCCCAGGTGTTGACAGGGGTTTCTGTTCTGCCCAATCCCACAGCCACTGTTCAGTCCCAAAGAAGCACACAGAGGCTTACATTAATTATAAACTGGTTGTCCTATTAGCTCAGGCTTCTTATTAACTCTCATATCTTACATTAATCCATAATTCTTGTCTGTGTTAGCCACATGGCTTTGTACCTTTTTTCAGTGAGGCATTCTCATCTTGCTTCCTCTGTGTCTGGTTGACGACTGCAGACTGAGCCTTTCCTCTTTCCAGAATTTTCCTGTTCTGGTCACCCTGCCTATAATTCTGACATAGCCTGTGGCTATGTGCAGTCCATTTCTTTTAAAAATGTTAAAACCTCCCCCCAAGAAAACACTTTTGCATGGTGTTTCATTCTCCCTCTAGTGAGTGAAATCACACACACACACACACACACACACACACACACAGAAGAAGAAGTATTACAGGGAACAAGGAGATAAGCAGAGGCTATGTGCCCAGGTGAGGGCAGGGGTGAGGACAGGGGTAGAGCAGGGGTTGGGCAGGTCAGGGGTGGGGGCAGGGCTTGGGGCAGGGCTGGGGCAGGACTGGGATGGGTGTGAGGGCAGAGGTGGAAGTGGGGTGGGGAAGGGGCAAGGAAGGGGGTAGGGTGGGGTGAGGACAGGGGCGGAGCATGGGTGGAACAGTGTTAAGTGGGTTCCAGAGGCTCAACAGAGGTCAGCCTTAGATGAAATGCACCAATTCATCCCACGGAAGCATGGTGGAGGGACAAGGAGGCATGGCGGAGGGACTGAGGAGGCAAGGCAGAGGGCTGAGGAGGCATGACGGAGGGCTGGGGAGGCATGGTGGAGCATGGAGAGTGCTGTTGGTTAATTCTCTCACTATTCGCCCAGGGAGAGAATCACTACATATAACCACCTCCCCTCCCTTCCTGCTTCCCCCAAACAAACAGAAAGTCAGCCTTGTCATTTTCTCCTTCCCCAGGGTCCACTGTGTTTCCCTGCAGAATCGGGAGTAAATTATCTCCAAAGAAGGGTTCATTAAGAATAAATAATAATTTGCACTTCTAATGCACCTTTTGCTAAGTATCTCAAAGCGATCTACTTAATTAATTAATTAAGAGAATTAATTAATTCAGGGGAAGAAAACTCCTGTAGGAAGGGAAGGAAACCTTACAACACCTGCTTTCCAGATAAGTAAACTGAGACCCAAAGCAATGGGCTCAAGGACCTAACAGGACAGTGGTCAAATGGGGTCAAGACATGGGAGTAAAAGCTCCTATGTAAAAGCTCCACACTGTGAAGACGGAAACAGAACGGCAGGGCAGCCGGGGCAGGAAGGCAGCCAGGGCAGGAGGGCAGCAGGGGCAGGCTGGGGAGGAAGGCAGCTGGGTTTGGGAGAGCAGAGCTGAGGTCAGCTGCAGTGAGGACAAGAAGTCCCTTCTCAGCCTAGGCCATAGGGCCGAGGAAAGTCTTTAGGAGGAGCCAGAACCAAGAAGGTCCCAACCCAGGCTGGAGACCTCCGAAGGAAGGCTCTGCAGCCCTTGCAGGCCACTCGTCCATCCGTACTCCATTGGGCCGTTATGAGTCACAGGTCATGGCTCCACAGGATAGCCAGGAATCATGGACAGCACACCGCCAAGGGCTTTAGAGCCCTGCACAGGGTCCTTTAGGCTCCCTGTTGAGATAAGAGCTCAGCAGATATGGGGCTCTCTGTCTCCAGTGAGATGAAGGGGTTCGCCCAACTAGAGAGGAAATAGAGACAGGGAGTGGGATATTTCTTGAATTCTCTCTGTGTGTGTCTAAGCTCTGAGATTTCCAGCCTTTTATATGCATCCTGGTTCCTCCCCCAGAACTGCCCCAGGATTGGAACCTGAAGAAGGATAAGACAACAGGCACTTCCCAACAGTCCCTAACTCCTTCCATGTTCCCTTTGAGCCAGTCTCGTCCTTAGCCTCAGACCTGCTAACTCTCAGTCATGGACACCCTTGCACCAGGCAGAACCATTTCAGCCATGTGTGTGCTCTCACACTGACACATACACATCCAGACCCCCAAACACTCACAGTGCCACAAATTAGCAGCCCGAGCTTGTCTTCACTGTGTTTTTATTATGATGCTCCTCAATGATGTTCTTAAATGAATTTTGAATAGTCCCCGTAATTTGGTTTGTTCTACATTGCAACGCAAGTGTGAGGGCCCCACAGGAATTGCTGCAAGGAACACAATATTATGTGAGCGTGGCTTCTGCTTCTCTTCCTGCTTTCTCATAATTAAGCTTTATTGAGTTGTAAAATGAATAACAATTAAAAAAAACCTGTTTATTGATCCAGGTGCATCATGCAGCTAGAGAAAACTTTCTCCCGCCCCTGACCCCACCAAGGTATGCATCTTCGCTCTCATGCTCCCCGCCTCCTGCCTCCTCCCTGAACAGTGGGCAATTTCACGGCAGGTAGTAAGCGCCTGCTTGGATGCCATGAAGCCAACCGCTGGTGTCTGTAGTGTGGAGGGATCCCAGTCAGAACTTGTCAGGGTGGAAGTCTACCGAAGGACTTCTAACTCGTCTCTTATTGATGCCTACAGGTTTGGGACTTGCAAAGTTTATCATTTGGGTTAATAAACTGTCCAATGAAGATACAATTGAGTTAGGAAGGAATCGTACATTGCAACCCCTTGAAATTCGACAGCCTAATAGGACTCCAGTTACCAGTTTCTTTCAGGGAGAAAGTCTCCACCAGAAGTTAAGCTCTATCCATGTAGAACCCTATGGCTAAAGGAATGGCTCGTAGCCTAGAGCCAAGGCCAGTCTGGAGGTGGCCAGGAGAAGCGACTTCAGGTGGTATAGATATCAGCAATGGAGTAAGGAAGGGGGCCTGCCTGCCTGATCAGGGAAGTAGGAGGGGCCCAGTAGACCTCGCTTGTCCAATTTTCAGCCCAGCAGAAGGCTCCTAACAAAACCCACAAGCTTGGAATCCAGACAGGCTTTATGTTACTTCAGAATTAGAAATGAGTCGTCTGGTCCTCCAGGTCAAACCTACGTTCCTAGACCCAGCACGGCAGTCACTGCTGTCAGAGAAACTGAGCAGAGAAGGATCCAAGTTTACCAAGGTGACAAGGACTCCTCACAGCTGGGACTGGTGTGGCTCTGCACAGAAGCAAGGCTTCACTGCTGTACGGCCAACTTCTAGCCAGGGACCAGAGGCTTCCATAGCTCTGGGCAGGTTCTTTCTGAACAGCAAGGTCTGCCCTCTATCCTGCCACCCCAAAGGGAAATGTGCTGTGACTGAGGACTCTACCGCAGGTTCAGTTGCCCCTTTGGGAGCCCTGAGAGGCCCTCTGCAAATAACAATGCTTTGCGGCCAGAGGTGGGCCCGCCCCGTGGAGAGTCCTGGCTGCTGAGATGCTGTGGGAGAAGGTGGTAGCTGGTGCTCAGGGTGGTTACTAGGTGTACATACCTGCTTTGCTCACTCAGTCCAGCAACTGCTCGAGGAGATGCTACTCCAAGGAGACGCATAAGGCTCAGCTGTTATTGCTCACAGTTCTAGAAGCCTGAAAGCCAAGACTGGGGTACTCGTGCGTACATGTTCAAGAGAGGGCCCTCTTTGGGGCTTGTAGATAATGCCTCTCTGATAGATTCACAGGACAGAGAAGTCTTGGTGCTTAGGGCACTAATACCACCATGGGGCTCCACTTTTATGACTTCATGAAACCTTAGCCACCCCTAAAGTCTCCACCTTCAAACCCCACCATATGGGGGTCAGGATGTCAACATACAAACTTGGGGGTGGGGGTACAAATGCTCAGCCCACAGTTCCGCCCATCGGCAGTCATGGCACATCTCCAATTTCTGTGCCGTCTCTTATCATCACCAAGACAAGTTGTTAGGGAGGGCCTCTCCCTGTCTCCCTCCCCAAATCTTCAGAGTGCTTCTTTCTCCTTCTCTGCTTCTCCAAGGCCATCAACAGTGATTCTTTTGTCAAAGTAGCAGAGAGCTTTGCATGTTGGGCTAACTTAGAGACCCCAACGTCCCTTCCCCACCACCGCTAAGTCCCCCCTTCGTGAACTACCTAGCATTTCCCTTGCGCTGAGGGCTGCCTGTGTTCCTGCCTCCCCATGTTACCTTTTGGTTCTCAGTGTAGCTATTGGTCTGTTTACTCTCGGGTTTGACTTCTAGTCAAGATCATGGATTATTGCTCTGGCTCTTACCAACATCGTACGGGTTCAACCAAAGCTACTATCAATTACAGTCTCCAAGAGGATAAAAGATGGTCAGGCATGTATTCACTAGGCCAGCCACTCCACCACTGTCACCTGTGTAAGAAGGAGGGCTTTGAGGAAAGTTCTAGATGTCACAGTCATCATCAGCATACTGCCCCCTTCCCTGAGGCTTTTATCGAATGAGGACTTCAGACTTAGCCTAATGGTCCCTTTCAGAAACCAGTAGCCCATGCTTAGCGCGTGCAAAGACAGAGATAAGCTCACGGCGAACAGCTCGGCATCCGCTGGTCTCCACAGCCCTGTGAGGTTTTAACTTTCATACAGATAGGGTATTTTGTACTTGTATCCCATCCAATAATAGAACTTGCCAGTCATGGGAAACTTTCACTGAGACAGGTGCTGTGCTGACACCATGTCCTCTCTCTTCAGCCCTAACAGCTTCACGAGGAGAATCCACCGACCCCATTTCAAGTGTGAAGAAACTGAGACCTAGATTGGGAAGAACACCCTCAAAGTCAACCTGCTCCTCCCTGGAGTCTGAGTCAGTCTGTAGTGAGGAGCAGCGGGCTGTGTTCCTGCCATCCGGCTAGCTTTACCCGAAATAATCACACGGAAACTGTATTCTTTTAAACACTGCTTGGCCCATTAGCTCTAGCCTCTTATTGGCTAGCTCTCACATCTTGATTAACCCATTTCTAATCATCTGTGTGGCACCACGAGGTGGTGGCTTACGGGGAAAGATTAAGCATTAAGTCTGACCTGGCGGCTGGCTCCATGGCGATTGTCTCACTGCCTTCTTCCCAGCATTCTGTTCTGTCTACTCCACCCACCTATGTTCTGACCTGTCAGGCCAAGCAGTTTTTTTTTTTTTATTAATTAACCAATGAAACAACAGATAGATAGAAACACTCCTACATCATCAGTCTGATCCTAGATTACACACCATGATGCTTCTGTGTGTTCTCTTGGACATGCTTGACCCTTCATAATCAAAGCTACCCTCTCCTAGGCATCCCCCTCCATTGGTTGAGCTCAGTGCTAGCTAGGTGGTCACCCCAAAGACCAGGACAGCTCTCACAAAGATAACGGCAAGACTGATTTCTTAGATAAGAGGATCAGAGTGCCCAGTCAAAACTTTCTATTACATTAAGTCCTAACTGTGGGGAAAAAAAAAAGCAGTGTGCCTGTATTACTGTATTAGCTACATCTAGCAATTATTTGGGGGAAACGAGCCATAGTGAATTCAAGGAATCTGATATCAGAATCTGTGAATGCAAAAAAAAAAAATTAAATTTCTATAACCATCTATTTGCAGTGCCATGAGTGAAATAAGGAGCGGGTATTACAAAGGAAAGGGAGAATGTAGCCATGAGATTAGCGTGTGCATTGTATGTACAAGCAGGCACAGCCTCCCTCTAGATAACACAAGGTTCATGGCCAAGGCTTCACCCATGGAGTCCCGCAGACATCTGAATATTGCTATAGCTCTCGTTGCCTGTAAAACCC
Organism: Arvicola amphibius; assembly: GCF_903992535.2. Lineage (NCBI taxonomy): Eukaryota > Metazoa > Chordata > Mammalia > Rodentia > Cricetidae > Arvicola > Arvicola amphibius. Next base: position 149,724,909 of record NC_052051.1, read on the forward strand.
CAAGGACACTGTAGTAAGGAGAGAGGCTGACATCAAGGCCATAGGGGCCTGTAAGCCCAGTGGGCTGGGGCAACTGGGCTAGACTCAGGAGACTCGCCAGAGAAGCAGAGGTCACACGCATTAGATGCAGTCTGAGATGGAAGCCAGACAAGGGTGAAGGTTGATGCACAAATAGATTTGAGGGTGTGAATCCCCTGAGGACACTTTCCCTCCTCAGCCTCCAGAGTCATCCTCTGGGAGTTGGAGAGGCAGACACAAAGATTTATAACCTGTCCAGCAGGGAGGCATTGAGTGATGTAACTAGCAAGGCAGTGTTCTCTTCAGATCCCCGGTGGTCATGAGGCAACGGAGACTTCTGTGGTGTTTCTCCAGGTCCCATTGGAAATGGAATTAGCCCAGCACACCATATTCGGGAATGTCTGTTGAATGCATCATTGAATAAATAAATAATAAATAAATAAGAGTAGATAAATGAGAGGGAAGAAAGAGAAGAGATGAATCGAATAAATAATAGGTATCATTTTGGTGCGCGCGCGCGCGCGCGTGTGTGTGTGTGTGTGTGTGTGTGTGTGTGTGTGTGTGTGTGAGTGACAGTACACCTCAGCGCATGGGTAGGATCGGAGGACAACAGTGGGTGTTGGTCCTCACCTTCTGCCTTGTTTGGAACAGAGGCTCTTCTTTATGGCCTGCTATCTGCTGTGAGAGCTTCCAGGGATTTTCCTGTCTCCACTGCCCAGATAAAAACATTGTAAAAACACTAGGATTCCAGACGTGTCGTACTATGCCTTTCCTTACATGGGTTTAGGGATTCTAACTCAGGTCACATTTGTGGGGCAAGCTCTTTACCCACTGACCAATCTCCCCAACTTCTCCACCCAATATTTAATTTTTAATGGTTTACACCTTGGTTATCTAAAAAGAGAATAACAAGTAGACATAAGATCATGAAAAATTAGGGACCTGGCCTTTCTATATTTAGAGAGTAGAAATGAGATTTTGGGGGAGAATGTGTGTGGCCGCCTATGATCCAGGCTGGGTATATTTGTGTATAAAGGGGAGTCTTTTGCTGACAATTATTTGAAGCTATGTCTGATGATATCCTGGATAAAGACGGATTTTTAAATTAGTGTAGTGGTGGGGCTAGAGATATGGTTCAGTGTTTAAGAGCATTTGCTGCTCCTTCAGAGGACCCTAGCACCAACATAGTGGCTCGCAACTTTCTGTAACTCTAGTTGCAGAGGGGTCTGGTGCCCTCTTCTGATCCCTGTAGGCACCAGACATACACATGGTGTGCTTAAATACTTTCAGGCAAAGCACTCATGTACATAAAATAAAAAGAAGCAAATCTTTGAAAAATTGCTCCAGTGAAAGACATTTTGAGCAAGGGAGAGATGCAGCAAATTATAAATAACTGTGGTTGACAGACTGATTCCATAAAGCCGGTCTGCATTGACCTGAGAACTGTGGCAAAGCCACAGAGAATGGATCTGACTGGCCCCTGAAGGACCCTATGGTGCTAAGCATGTTTGCTGGTGTTAGAATCAAGGTGAGCTTGCAGAGGCTAAGAGGCTTGTATGAAGTGCAAGAGGGATTTAGAGAAACCAAGAGGCAATGTTCCATGTGCTAGGATCTGGATTCCCCCAAAGACCCACGTGCTAGAGAGCCTTGCTTCCTAGCCTGATACTACAGAAAGATGGGGGAGACGTGGGAATACAGCACGGTGAGGAGTGTTTAGGCCATTGGATCCATGACCTCATAAGGGTGAATAGGACCCCAACTCTTACCTCTTCCTCTTTGTTCACTGCCCATACATAAGATGAGTGGTTTCTCTTCAGTCATTCTCTGCTGCCATGGGCTTACAGCAACAGGGATAGCCAGTCATGACTGAACGCTAAAGCTGTGGGCTGAAACAATTATTTTCGTTTTATAATTTGATTATATCAAGGTGCAGAAATCTGTGTGTGTGTGTGTGTGTGTGTGTATGTGTGTGTATGTGTGTGTATGTGCGTGTGTGAGTGGTGTCTTCTGTAGTAGGGTGTTTGAGTCCTATATATGGCTTTACTCAGTGTAGCTCACATGACAGTCATTGCTGCTGTCATTTCCTACCCACTCACCTTCTTCATTCTAAAGCATTCTATGGAGGGTCATAGATGGGGTTACCATAGAAATTAGCATTCAAGCTAAGATGCTCAAAAAGGGGTAGTCAGAGGCTGCTATCAGAGAAGAGGACGTCATTTCCACAATTGGTGCAGAGTTACTGGAGAGTTACTTGTGGCCCCATGGATAGCTTCACAGGCATGCCCTTAGGAATGTCCCTGGTTAAGCCCAGCCCATCACGTGCAAAAGCAAGAACAAAACAAACAGATGTGAAAACGGGATAAGGACTTAGAGGAAGGTTGCCGAGGACAGGAGGATGATAAAACGCAGTGGAGGGCTGAGTGTGAGCGGAATACAGTTACGTGGACACATATGCAGTCACCAAACTAATGTTTTAGAAGTGACAGAGGCACCGTTGAACACTGTGCCAGACAACTGACAGAATCTGGGATTACCCCCGTCAAACTGTGGCTCAGGGCCACGGCATAGAGGTTAGCAGCAAGTTGTCCTCAATGGCCCTGGTGGTTCCAATTTCCCGCATGGACAGAGCTCATTGCACGCCATCTACCATCCAGAGTAAGTCAGTACCATCTTGCTCAGCAGCGAAGCTGACCCGTGGCAATGACGGTGAGTGGCGGGAGGGCCACTGAGAGACTCTGGAGGGCCCCAGGGTTCAGTGCTGGCCTCCAGGGCTGGAGCTCTGTGTCTATGCCCTCTGCGGCCAAGGAGCCTGCTGATCTGCCTGTGATTCTAGCAGCTCCATCCACTTTCACACCACCATTTTCCCGGGTGCCGGCCCAAGCAGGCGGCTTTAATGGATTGCTTGCATTATCTCCCTCATCGCTGCTTAAATATTTATCAAACCATTATGTATTTAGTGTCCAGGCGTGGGGAAGAGAAGAGGCGGGAGGCAGCACGGCTCTGGTTAGATGCAAGGGTTAATTACAGATGGGACAAATCCCCCTGATTTAAAAATCAAACCAACAAGCAAGCTTGGGAAGAGAACTGTTACTTACATGTCAGCAAGCGCAGAGCAACCTCGCCAGGTTTTAGGAGTCTTCTGGTGCCCACCCAGCTCAGAGTTCTTTTTGTTTGCCTCCCCTACCTGCCAGCCCTTGGGCCACCGGAGCCCTAAACCAGCTTCTAATTACAAACTTTGCTTAGGTTTTCTGCTCCTCAAGCAACCCAAGTGTGGGGAAACTTGCACTCTCCTACAACCGGAGTCAACATCCGCCTCGTAAAAGAAGTTTTGAAGGTAACTCCAGGGCTGGCGCTGTGAAATATCGTTCATTATAACGAAGCGGCGGAGATAATGCTGCTTTCTAATTTCCCTTTCTCAGTCAGAAATTAAATAAAAAGTCATGTCTAAATTACAATACTGGATTGAGATCAGACAAGGGCCCCATGCAGCGAGCTCATGATCTATCCTTCCCACATTTTACAGCCATTAAAAAAGATTACGGTCGCGTCTTCCCCCTCCCTTTTCTGGGAGGCCATTTACATTTGTTCTGAACTCGCACTGCGTTTGATTCGAAGCTCTTAAAAGTACCAGTGCACATCGTAAGTCAATCACAAACTTAAATTAAGAAAAAACAATCAGGCATGGAAGCAGGCCGACTCTGAACCTCTTGCTTAGGTACCCACGAGAGGTAGGACCTTGACTCTTAGGCTCCTCCCCTACCCTGCAGCTGCGCCAACCCTGCTGTCTTCCCCAGGGGCTGAAGGTGTGCCTTAGTTTCTCTTCGTCGTTGAGAAACACCTGAGAAAGCGACTTATGAGAGAAAAGGATTTGTTTGTGTTCACGGTTTCCGAGTTTCAGTCCGCCATGGCAGAAGTGTGTGGTAAAGCAGTAGAGAAAAGAGGAGAGCCAGAGGGGTCAGATGAGACATCCCCTTCAAAGACATCCATTGATGAAGTTAATACCCTTATTATCTGATCACGGATCAACAGTTCCACTAGCTTGGCATTAACTTTCAGAATATGAGGGTTTTGAGGGGCTGGGGGCGCATTTCATACCCAAACTGTGTTGAGAGAGTGCATTCCATGAAGAAACACCCTGTGTTTTATAACCATCTCTCTCTCTCTTAGTACATAACACCCCTGACAAAGTAAAAATGACAGACTATCTGGCCAAGCATTTTAGATGCTAATAAGCATGCAATACTGCGTTTAATTTTATACTATATTTAATTTAGCATTTATCGACTATTCCATTGATAAAGGAAGAAGAGGAACATACATTTTGTGTCAGTCAAAATCCAAGTATTCTGTGTTCTGAGACACTGTCTCTTGTGACATTTTATGTGTTTTAATAAATAAAGCTTGCCTGAAGATCAGAGCGTAGAGACAAGCCACCAGGGCCAGGAAGTGGTGGCACACACCTTTAATCCCAGAACTCAAGGCCACCCTGGGCTACGTGAGATTGAATCTGTGTAAAGAGAGAAAATAGAACTCACGTGAAGGTGCTCTCAGAACTCGGGAGTCACACGCCTTTAATCCCCGCACTAAGGAGGTGGAGGAGACAGGAGTGGTATGGCTGGGCGGAGAGAGGAATATAAGGCAGGAGACAGGAGCTCATTGCAGACTGAGGTCTGATAGAGAGCATTGCAGTCTACAGTCACGCTGAGAACAGGATCACCCCCTTGCTTGTCTAAGCCTTGGTAGAGGTAAGAGCTCTCTAGTGACTTGACCGCTTTGTTTTTCTGATCTTGAACCCCAATATTTGTCTCTGAGTGTTTATTATTCATGCTACAATTGTCGATATTCCCAGAAACTTGTATGAAAAATTACTACTGGGGTGGAAAGATATCTCAGTGATTAGGAACACTGGCTGCTCTTCTAGAGGACCCAGGTTCGATTCCCAGCACCCACACAGTGGCTCACAGACAGCTGTAACTCTAGTCCCTGACCCCGGGGAATGTAAAATAAAATGGGGAAAAAAAAAAACTAAGAAAAAGTAGCACTTTGTATCCTTGCTTGGGATAGAATTTGTTAAACAGCATCATTACTGTTCAGTTGGTCCCTTCAAGTGGGAGGAACTGGGTATAGTTTTCAAAATGCCAGTGTGACCGTGATGATGGGGGCATTTTCATCCTTTCCGTTGCTGTCGTGCCCATAGCCTGGGTCCTAGCTTTGCCCCCTAACAGCCCTGTCGCCTTTGGGTAGTTCAGATAACATCTCTGAGTCTCTTGACTCACATTTTCAGAGTGATACGCAACAGTCAGCTTGGAAGGAGTTAGAGCATTTCGTTAGTGAGTATGGGTAAATACATCATCGGGAGACCGGGCACCTGATGACCCAGCACCTGCTGACCCAGCACCGGGCGAATGTCGACCGTGCAGGCCTTCCAGCTTCATTCTGTTGATCCTGACTGGCAAAGAGTTTGTTGCCCACCACTCTGAAACAACTCAACCTGCTTCTTGCCAGCTCAGTCACCATTCTCTACTAATGGACACTGTGCTCGCAAGCAGAGGCTGATACCTAGGGACGTAAGGTCCTTAGCGGTCCTCATTTAACACAGTCCGACAAGGATGCCTTGTCCCCTGGCATCTGCCAGACTAGGTCTGGAGCCCTCGCTTGTCATCTGCCTTAGCTGTTTGCTTGCCTCACTGCACTTGACATGGCTGCCTTTCTGGTTCATGGATGCATTTGTCATGCGAAAGCCATGACAGACAAAGGGCAGAGAAGGAAAGGAGCCTGCAGGTTTTGTATGCTCCCATCCACGGGCTATGAATAAATGAATTATTAGGCTCTGGCCCTTCAGCTTTGGGACACTGGGGCAGACACAAAGCTTGGGATGATCTCTTATGGCCACAGGTGTCTTTGCTTATAGTCTTCCAAAGGGCCCCTGAGGTGGCATGGGGTCTGGCTGCATGGGTTATGGTTGTGTGCCACCATGGTCACTGTCACCGTTATAGAGTCTGAGAAGGTGCTGAAGCAGCTAATATCCTGAGAAAAGCTGTCCTAGTCAGGTTTCTGTTGCTGTGATAAACGCCACGACCAAAAGCAACTTGAAGAAGGAAGGAGTTTATGTAGCTTACAAGTCCAGATCAGAGGTAATCACCAAGGCAAGCCAGGGCAGGAACTCAAGCAGAAGCAGGAATCACGGAAGAATGCTGCTACTGGCTTGCTCTTTATGACTTGCTCAGAATGTTTTTTTATACCACCTTAGAACCACCTGCCCACATTGGTTAGGCCCTTCTGTATCAATCATGAATCAAGAAAGTGCACCCCCTCAGACATGCCTGCGTGCCAGTCTGATGAAGGCAATTCCTCAGTGGAGGTTCTCTTTGTCCAGCTCACCCTACTTGTATTAAGTTGGCAAAATCTTAACAGGCGCAGGGTTAGATCCTGAGAGCAGTGATCTGAGAAGCAGAGCTGCAGAGAGTTCAGTGACGCTTGTTGATGGACAGTGAGCCCGGCTCAAACTTCATACATGCCACATGCTTTCATCTATTGGCTATGGCTGTCTCCTAGAAGTACCACCCAAACCTGCCACAGAGTAGATGCTCCAGCAACACACATATCACACCCCACAAATCAGAGTGCTGTCATTCCACATCCGTGGTGTGAATAAGTTCAATTGGACTGGAGACCCATCTGCATTATCACAAAAAAATTCAGCACTACAATCGTCAATGAAAGCCAAGGAAGAGCTGTTAAATCCTTTAAATATAATTTCAACTACTATGAATCTTTAATGGTCATGAAAATGGCTTTAAATCTTTTATCACTCTCTCGTGCAAGAGTGACTCCCAAGGATTTGCAGAGATCATCATTTAGTAAGTCCTGGCCAGGCAGTATGCTGAGCCCCCGGCACACAGACTCAGCTAAGAAGCGGTTGCTCTCGTGAAGGAAGAGGGCGTGCGTTTCTCACTAACACCAGGCACCTGTCTCTTGCTAATTAGTACCCGGCTTTCCATACCACTTGGCTATAGAGAGTTCCTGCCACGGTCTCACATGCTGATGGCATCAGCTCCCACAGAGGGTTTGATTTGAAGAGGTTCTAGAGCCTTTAAGAGGTAGGACCTAGCTGGAGGAAGGTCACTGGAGGCTGTAACTTGCCATGCCCCACCATGAGGTGAGGAGCCTCTGTCACAGACTTTGAACACACATCCTGCCCCACCATGGGTCCAGAACCAATGGAGCCAAGGACTGAAACTTCTGAAACCACCAGCAAAAGAAGTTAATTAGTAACATTAAGTTATTAATATCTGCTAATTTGTTAGAGCAAGAAAATACTAGCCCATCTAGCAGAGTATTTTCTTTTTCATTCTGTACTTTATGTCAAGAAAATGGGCTTCTCCCCCTCCCCATTCCTGTGGCTAGTCCAAGTCCCCCACTGTGTTCTACAGCACACAGAACAAGCATTCTCATTTTCATGCTAACACATTGTGTTTAAAGTTCAAGGATCTATCTGTGGGTTTGAGTCTGGCTGGCACTGTCTGTCCCATTTACTATTCCATGAGATTATCACCGCCAAAAATCTCCCCTAAACCCAGCAGAAGGGTTTGCAGAGGCAAAGATGGCTCTACATGATGCCGAGGAGGCTCCCCATGTCCTCACACTGCAGGTGCTTCCAAGGACTGGATTCCCACTGGAAGAAAAACCCATAGTAATGAAGAAGAGGGGAGTGTGTGTGTGCTCGGCAGGGGCAGACCTCAGGCAGCAAAGCCACTATTACTGGGTTATTCAACCCATTGCTGCCTCTTTAGTTCTTCTAGGAGGCTCACTTCTCCACCTCTTGATTTTAAATAACTTCCTGAACTATAAATGCAAAGAGTTCCAAATGAAAACTGATTGATAGCCTCGTATAATTATATAATAAAAACACACTGATATACATATACATTATGTGTGGGCTCGTACGTCTATATGCATCTGTATCTATTCCAGAGGGAGGAATATGCAATAATGTCTTCTGAAACAAATTGTCAAGGTGTCAATAAGGAATCTCATAATGAATGTGTGGGTGTGATATGGGGTAATTTCATCTCAATTATATTGCTCAGGCTGATTTCCCAAGACAGGTCTTAAAGGCACAAGTCCCATTCCCAAGCGGGAAGCAGGAGGCTTTGCTTCCTATAGCTCCTTCAAAGCATCACATTTCCAGGCCCAAATGCCCAGCCTGCAGCAGCCAGAGCCATGCAAGGAAACAAGAATGCTGAGAGCTCCAGGCCATGGCTATAAGCTCCTAAAACTTACAAGTATTTTCTGTGTGTGACCCTCCCCCCACCCAACAGTCACAGTAACCATTCATGGCTAAGAAATAAACAACAGTTTTATGCCCCCAGAGGAATTAGCTATCCCAATGAGGAGTGTTAATCGTTGAAAATGCTGGGGATGATTGAGAGTAAATGCGGGTACTGAGTAAGCCCGCACTGCTGGGTGGGGAATCTATGAGGCTCCCACCACCGAGGGACTCCCAGTCCACCCAAAGTCAGTGTGACATGGGACATGACAGGACCCTAACCCATGGCACCTGGGCATGTAGGGACTTAAGAAAGACTTCTTAGAGCAACTGCCTTTAAAAGTGGGCCTAGAACGGGAGTAAAAATATACAATCAGAGCATAAGAGATTACATTGAATAGAAAACATAAACAGGGGCTCTCGACAAAAACACTGTTGGGTAAAGTACAGACTCCATTCAAGGACAAGTGCCCCCAGTCTCCCATCTCTGGGGCCAGACCTGAGAACTTGATGTTGGGAAAGACATCTGTGTCCCAGGAAATCATGCCAGTGCTAAGTCTGTCACCTCTGCACCAGCTACTTGTGAAGCCCTCCGAGAGACAGACTGGAAGCAGAAAGGGGAGGCCATAGGTGAGGGCTGAATGCTGAGTGAGCTTCTGGAGGGAATGAGGCAAGGATGGACCTGCTATACTCCTTGCAGCATCTAGGAGTAGACTAGCCTGCTAGAGCCAGAAACCTGTCAGTTTCTCCAGTGCCTCCTTTCTTTCCTCTGTGCAATGGCCCTATTCCTTATATGCTCTTGGCAGATACTGAGCCCTATCTATGTGGCCTTGGTAGCATTGCTTGACTATTTTCTCCTTTCTTCCTCCTACTATCCCTAAGTTTACCTGCTTATCCCAACAATGAGACTGCTATAGTCATGCCTTGATTAGCAGTGAGCCTCCAATCTACCTACCTTTTTGCTACCAGTCTGGCTTTCCAAAGGGAATATGGGAGTGGCAATTAAAACTAAGGCCATTTCAACAGTTTGGAGGAAATGTACTACAGTAGAAGCTTCCTAAAATATATACATATATGAAAGAGAGCTAAATAAAATCGCCAAATCATGAGGAGACACAGATCCTCAAAAGCATTTAAATTTCCCCCCATTCCACCTTGACATTTCCAATGCACTCCCTCTTCACCTCCCAGATAAAGCCCAGGCACCTCGGTGTAACTAACAGGTCATGCGCTGCCCTCTCGCCCTTCTGAGTCCTTATCCCCTCCTGGAACTGCCAAACCCCAGGCACACGGTCTTTACAGTTCCTCTAGTGCCTCCCACTTCTGTTCAATACCCACCCACCCTGACCCCGCCCCTTTCCTCTTGTTGCTAGGTTAATGTGAAAAGCATTGTGGAAACCACACTCCGGCTTTTCCACTTAGAGCCTCTGTCTGGTAGAGCTACGTTCCTCTTCATCCCAGGCTTCAGAGAGCGTCGTATGTGTGGATCTCTGGAAGAGCCACTTAACTGCCCGTTTTCTAGTCCATTTTACACGAGTTCTGCATGACAGTGACAGAAACCATACCTATGACCATATAAACCTAACACTCCGCACCCAGCCCAGCACTTGGGCAAAGCCGGAAAGGAATTTAAATGGATGGATGAATGGTTGGGTAGACGGACGGACAGAGGGACAGATGGACAGATGGATGCTGGCTCCTTCCCTAGACAGATGAGATAGTTAATGCTAATTGTCTATTTGATTGGTCTTAGAGAAACCTATGAAACGGTAAAGCACAGCTCATACATCTACATGGATGTCTCCAGGTTTTAAAAGCTCTGACTTCATCAGTGGTTTAATCCCTTGATGGATTCCACTAATTAAAAAAAAAAAACTATTGAATCCACTGATCAATTCAAACTTTGAATAGATTATTGGAACTGCTAGAACTGTAAAATATAGAACCAGCTGGAGGACATTACCGTGAATGTGACTTTGACCCCAGCCCTGTTTTTTCCTCTCCCTACCTGCTCCACAATGATATTTGCCATGATGTCCTGCCTTAGCCCAGAAACAGTGGAGCCAGTCAACCATGGACCAAAACCTCTGAAACTGTAAACAAAGTAATTCTCTGCTCCTTTAAACTGTTTTTCTCAACCATCTGTCACAGTAACAAAAAAGTAACTAAGGCATTGGCTACTTGGATGAGCCAGTGGGTAGGAAGGATTCATATCTGAACCAGTAAGTGGATAAAGGGCTAGATGAGTGTGTTGACATTGCCTAAGTAACCTGATGAGGAATAAAACCAGGTTCCTTCTTGCCTGGCCCCACTAGCTAGCTAGTTCAGCACCATGTATCAGGTCTTCTAAGGATCTTCAGGACCTTTTCCTCAAAGGTGGCTGAAAACTAGCAGCTCTCATACTGCACAAGAAGCAGGAGTTCACAGAAGAAGGTCCAGATGAAGATCCACCAGCGTCCCTGAGAGGAGGACCCTTAACATCACTGCAGGCATCAATCCAGGTGTCAAATCTTTGCTTACTTCTAAGTCAGACAGGTAGGAAGGAACTCCATACAAACCCTGCTTCTCTCCTTCTAGGGATGTCTTCCTGCCAGTAAGTCAGAATCAGCAAGGTCATTAGCCTTACACAAAACTATGTGTTCAGCTCATACACTCTTCAGATAAAAGTCTAGAAGCACAGGTGTAGATTTCAAAAAATGCAGGTGTTTCTAAGAATTTGAACAAAACTCATTTTGGGAAAGGTGCTGCCCTACCTATTATGTGAGTGTTGCATCACCGTGTAACTTATTAACACTACAGAATCTAAACCAAAGTGGAGTTATTAACTTAAATTTGCATGCAGTACAGCAACGTTGACCTTGGTCATAGGTGTGAGTTGCTCTGTGAATGCCAGATTAATTTTCTTCACCTGCTTCCCTACTGGTTTTCTTAACCTGTATTGTTGATTTGTAAAAGTGTTCTGATGTACTAATGGCAAATGCTTTTGCTGTCTCATTCGAAATATTACTCCACTCACCCCAGTATTAGAAATGGATGAACGAAACCATGAAGAACTCAATTTGAGCTTCTACATGGTGTGCTCTTGTGTATTCAGGAGTCAATAAGGCATGCCACACATCCTTGAGGAGCCTGTAATCTAGTTAGGCTAATTAGGCCTCAAACACATGCATGGAGAATTAATCAAGCCTTTAGGAAGATAGTGGACTTGAATCAGATCTTGAGAACTAACCCAGCGCTTAAGGGACTCAAAAAGGGTGGGGTCACAGTTTCCAAGACGGTAAAAGAAACAGGCAAAGGTGCTAGGATGGAAATGCTCCCAGGAGTCTGTAGATGCAGAGTCTGAACTCCTGTGAGTTCAGCAGGAGTAGGATAGAAAGCCATGAACTGAGCCATGGGATGGCAGATCATCCAGTTACCCAGCCTGTCTTCCCGTGCTGCCTCTCCCTCCTCACAAGAGCCAAGAAGAGCCTTTGTCTCTGAGCTATTCTCACGGCTATGCGTATTTCACTTTCTTATGCTGGCTGTTGTTTGAATTGATTAGCCTTTCTGTATGGGAGCCATCTGCTGTTTGTCAAGCACCTTATCTCTCAAGAATGCTGATGTCAATAAAATATTATGATACTTGGAGTCTGCTAAGGAGTTTGATACTATGCATCTCACATATCCAAATCAGATCTTGGTTGAAAGCCCTTATGTGTTGTTACCCTTCTCTCTTGGCCAACGGCATCTAGTGTGAACTGGGATGGGCATTACCTTGAGTGCCCAGCATACTTAGCACCATTTCCTTTCTTCTGGCATTGCCACCACATCTCTATTCACCGTACCCAGGTAGTGATTAAGAATAGGCTCACAGCTCAAGAAGACCTATGCATAAGAGAAGTTATGACCCTACTTTTAATATATAAGTATGTTCCCAAACGGCTACATTAGTCCTGATAGTATCATTTCCATGATGGAATTTGGCGGGTGGGCATACAACCCAGTAACTGCCAATTGGGATGGTATGCCATAGTATAACTTGCGGAAAAGGAAGCACAAGGAAGAACCCTCCTTTCTTATACATAAGCTTAGGCTATTCACTGGACATATCTTGAACAGCATCCCTGTGTCCAACAGTGATGAGGTGGTCACCAGAGCAACAGAAGAGACAGAACCACACAAAGATGCCAGTCTTTTCTGGCTGTAACAAGCCATGTAGTTAGCCAAGCTTGGCATATGCCTATCTCTGAACTTTTCTTAATGAGATAACAATTTTGTTTACTGCCTAAATTGGTCAAGTCAAAGTTTTATTTCCTAATAAATTCATCTAACCTTTAATAAATTTATCTCATTCCCTATTGATCTTGGTCTAGCCTCCACTGCACAGCACTACCCGTGTGAGCTCTCTTGAAATGCACAGAACATCTTTCACTCCCTTTTACTCCGGGGCAATCTTCCTTTAGCTTCCAACACTTGACTTACCCTCCTTGAGGGTTACACCTGAACATAGGATGTACTAGGTACTACTAAGATCCTATGTACCTAAGATAAGTACTATGTATCTTAGAAGTACCCCACAGTTATCAAAAAACATTTTGGGTAGCCATCCCATGCTCCTCTTCCGAACACCATTACAACTTTGTGAACATTTTGAATGACAGTTATAATCACTAATTTTGCTGTCTGCAATGATGAGAGTTCCTTGAAAGTCTAGATTCTTGGGAGTCCCTCAATTCTAGCATAGTGTCTGTATTGGAGTATGAAAAATGCTGAATAAATTAGCTGATGGGCAGATACATGGATGACGAATGCAGTCTCTGGTACTGTCACAGACCCATCAGAGATGCCAACCTATGAACCATAGGATAGCAAAGAATGATGTCACATTGTGTCATGTACAGATGCCCTAATACTTAAAGAAATGCACATAGGACAAGTTTAAGGTACATGATGTCAAACTAACCAAAATAAATAAAATATACACAATCTGACAGGAAACAGCAAGCCTGTGTATAGTCATTTCAAGCCACCCAGACCTTTTTAACAGAGTAAGCATATTTTAAAGAATTCACCATAAGGAAATAACTAACTTCCCAAAGCAATTTATATGATGATTCTTCCAGCAACAATACTCAGACTAGAGAAGCAGCAGTAGCAATATATACTCTACGGGATGGCACAGATGAGCAGATAATGACATTTTAAGTTGAAGATAAAACAATGTCCACACATAAAGACATATATAAAAGAGCAACTGCAGACTGATTTAAACCACATAAAATTTTACATAGACATCTATGCCTACATATTGCAATCGCTAGTTCACAGAAATAAGAAATTGTTTCATGATCATTGGATGCCTATGTTCTAACCTCTGGCACTTGCATCCTGGAGATAATGGCTCAGATAGGCTGGCTAGCCAATGAGCTTCAAGCCTGTCTCTGACCATTCTCCCAGGCTCAACTCCCACATGTCCAACTCCTTGCAGGTTCAACTCCTGCAGTACTAAGGCACAAGCACACTACTGGGCCTGGGGACACTTGTTCTGGACATCTGAACTTGAATCCTCATGGTTATGTGGCAAACCCTTTACCACCTGAGCCGTCTCAGCAGCCCCATTTTCTAAGACGGTAACTTTGGGGAAGTCACTGTACTAACTCCATGTTTTAAATATCTATCTCTTCAGTCAGAAAATAAAAAAAAATCATGGAATTGATGGGAGATCTGCTAGACTATCATGTCAGAATTTATCAGTTGCCCCCCCCCCGCCAAGATCCCATGACCAGAAGACCATGAATGGAGTGCTGGATCCTCAAGAATTAGATCAGAATCAATGAAAGTCTAAAAGATTTTGTTCAAAGTATAAAGACACCCATTTGTGAAAATCCATAGTAAATGCTTTACTTTATATGCTAAGCTAAAGTTAATTTTTAAAAGAACAAACAAAAAATAAAAATAGAAGGTATTACTGCCTACTTTCACAAAAATATCTTTATTCTTATCAGGCTCTGTATTGCATATATCACAAATCACAGAGTAAAGTTTGTAATGTGTTTTGCATATGTACACATAATATAATTCTGGGGTTCTTTCCCGTATCTGGCCCCTCTCTCTAGTGGACTCTGCGGTGATCACTCCAGGTTAGGAACTACATGAAGAGTAAAGTTGATTATCCTTAGTAAATCAAAGAAGACGTCTGTTCACTGGGTTTTGTGTGTGTGTGTGTGTGTGTGTGTGCATGTGTGCATGTATGTGTATGTGTGTGTTTGGATTGTATAGACTGAAACATTCTTAGAAGACTGGCCATATGTTTTCAAGCCAAAGCCTTCATGGCCACATAGCCTTCCCTAGGATCTCTGTGGCCCTGACTGCTCTGACTACCATGCTAGCCTGCTGCTTGTTATGAGACCATGCAGCACTGGATACTCTTAGGTGCTTCCAATGGCCTCTCTCTGCTTTCTGTTTGCTGACAGAAGCGCAGCTAGTTGCAATTTAGTGAAGTGTCTAATCGTCCTGACGCCCCCAGATTGCCTTGCAGCAGGCTGCGGGAATGTGCTTACATTCTGATAAATCAGACAGGTCAGTGTGAAAACTGGTTTCAGGAGTGAGTGGAGAGCAGGCCAAGTGCCATAGAGCTGACATCTGGCGAACACAGTGGTGGAGGCTGCCAACTCTGTAATAAGGAGAGCACGGCACAGCTGGCAGCCAGTTCTGAGTGCTACTAAGCCCCCGACTGCTCCCATCCAAAGGCATTTTGGGGGGGTTCCTCTTATCCTTTTATATACTCCTCTTTGCTTAAGCCAGCCAGCAAGGATTCTGGTGCAATTAAGAGCATTAAATAATACATGTGCCCCTTTGCCCCGGGAGATTTGTAAAGTGTCACTTCTTGGGCTTGTCTTCTAATGATCCTGGTAGCCCTCAAGGAACGAAGGGATCCTATTTCAGCTACTGACATTCCGGTTAAAGGAGGGTGAGCAACTCCCAAGAAATCCGCATTAACTTTTTTATCTACCAGTTTTTGAAGTCTTTCACATTGTATAAAGCTGTCTCTGCCCTTTTGGTTCTTACGAGCCTTTGTGAATTAAGCTCTTAGTAAGTCATCTAAGAAGGTGTTTAGAAATTCTAGATACTCAAGACAGCTTGTTGAATAACATCTCTGGAAACTGAACCGTATCCATTAATTGATCCCGATCTAAAATTACATTCTCCCAGAACAGAAAGCTTCTCCCTGCTGCTCCTCCTCACTGGCAGGATGGAGTTCAGGTGTCTTACTCCTCAGCTAACCTTCTCTGGAAACACCCTCAGAGACACACCCAGAGGTACGCTTCTACAGTGTCTTAGGTGATGTTTGTTACTGGTTTTGTTTTGTTTTGAGATGTCTTATGTAGTCCAGGCTAGCGTCATCTCGTTATGGTGAGGAATCTGCCTTCGACTTCCTCTGCTCTCTGAGTTCTGCGTACACAGCTGTGTGCTATCACGGTCAGATTTCTCTTCATGGTCCAGATTCAAACGAGCTGACAAGGTTCGTCACCTTAGTCATGAAATAAAATTAAACGTGTCTCCAGTGGTCCCCCATCTTGGATTATAAAGTTTTCTCACAGAAGTTCTAAGACAATGGTTCTCAATCTGATTAACGCTGAGACCCTTTAATACAGTTCCTCATGTTGTGGTGGACCCCAACCATAAAATTATGTTCGTTGCTGCATTATAACTGTAATTTTGCTACAGTTATGGATCATAATGTAAGATATTTCTGTTTTCTGATGGTCTTAGGTGACCCCTGTGTAGGGGTCTCTTGACCCCTTCAGAGGGGTCGCGACCCACAGGTTGAGAACCACTACTCTAAGGACTCTTCAGTGTCTTTCTAAAACTCAAGCAAAAAAAGGTGTGGGCACCAAATACCACTTCAACCATAGAAACTCCCACGGGTCTAGGCTTAGGGAAGAAGGCTTTTTTGAAGTCCACATGGAAGACTTTGACTTTTTAATTTGGATGGGTGAGTTTGATATCCCTTCCTGGAGTCCTAAGGTCTATCTCCCCCATATCCACAGAGCCTACTGAGAGGCCATATCTTTGTCTTTGGAGACTGTGGTATAGCATAGACTTCTCTTGGGGAAAAGCATATGCTATCAACTCCAGCAATAGCTAAAGGCAGTGCCAGGACCCACATGGCACTCTCCATCCTTCCTGTGTAATGGGATAAATGTTTTATAAACAAAGCATAACCTGGGAAGGGTTGACAGTGTGAGTGAACACTCACTGCCTATAGACCGTGTGCTCAGTCCTAGGCTGGGCTCAGCAGGGCGGGGGGTTCATCCTCCCACCCATTCCTCTAACCAGCTGATACTAACTGCTGTGTTCAAGGCATTACACTGCTAAGCATGTACTGCTCTAGTTTGATCTCTGTTGCTGTGATAAAAACCATATTGGGGAGGAAAGGGCTTGTTTCAGCTTAACATTTCCACGTCAAAATGTATCACTGGGGCAAGTCAGGGCACTAACTCTAGCTAGAGCCTGGAGACAGGAACAGAAGCAGAGCCCATGAAAGAATGTTGCATACTGGCCTGCTTCCCCATGGCTTGCTCACTTAGCTTCCTTACACTCCCTGGGGTACCATCCACGGAAGGCTAGGCTTTCCTCCATCAATTAGCAATCAAGAAAATGTTGCACAGACATATATATTCACAAGCCAATCTGATGAAGGCAATTTCTCAGTAGAGATTCCGTCTTTCAGTGTGTATCAAACTGGCACCCAAGATTAGCCATTAGAGTCACCACCCTAGATACCAAAGCCTAGGAAAAACACAACTCTTAGACATAAAGCTGTGAGAGAGTACCAGAGGTACCTACAGGTCCTAAGTACCCAGAACACTGCAAAGGAAAAGAGGCAAGTGGAGGCAGAATAGGCAAAAGATTTCCTGTGGAAACTTAGTGGGGTTTAGAAAGCTTTGGGAAATGTGGTAGCCTGTAGTGTAGGCAGAGACCGCTTGTTCATTTCCCACCACCCAGACCTGAAATAATCACACAGAAACTATATTAATTACAATAATGTTTGGCCAATAGTTTGAGCATATTTCTAGCTAGCTCTTACATCTTAAATTAACCTATTTCTATTATTCTGTATATTGCCACAAGGCTGTGACTTACCAGGTAAAGTTCTGGCATCTGTCTCCTTTGGCAACTACATGGTGTCTCTTTGACTCTGCCTACTCTCTCTCTCTCTCTCTCTCTCTCTCTCTCTCTCTCTCTCTATATATATATATATATATATATATATATATATATATATATATTCTTGCCTGGCTATATTCTACCCTGCCATAGGCCAAAGCAGCTTTATTCATTAACCAGTAAAAGCAACACATATACAGAAGGATATCCCACATCACTGTAGTAAAGGAATATGTCTTGATGAGAACATATGGTAGAGATAGCCCTCAACCCAGTTCTTCATAGGAAACTGAGTCAAACAAGTTCCCAAGCTAGTAAATAAGGAGTTAAAACCTAAGTCCAGATCTGTGTTCTCAAGGCTCTATACATTTAGATTCAATAAAGTTATAATTAATGGCTCATAGATATTTCTGTGGTTAACCTAGACTGGGAACGTCTGTGAGAGCTGCTGATGGGTGCCAAAAGGTCTAGTAGAACAGAAAATGCTTCTTTGGAAAAGTTTTGTGTGTATAAATGGGAGGGAAGGACTTCCCTAATGTGCACATAGCACAAGGAAAGAACACCACAGCTCTTAAGTGGCCATAGGGTTCTTCCACAAATAGCACTTATCACATTTTCAAATGTAACAAATCTGATACCATTTGTGTGAGAAACTCCAGGATGCACCTGGACAGCACAGAGGACCAGAACATTCTGTCGGGGGGCTTACCTTGTGTTTTACATAGAGATCATCTCCTATCTGCTCCTCCTAAGCCATGGGCATGAACCATACACCCCCAAACATGGGGTCTCTTTTCCTCTCAACCCCAACATTTCTGTACAATGAAGGAGCCTCTTGGGCATCCTCAGGTCCTACCTAGAGGCTCTGCTGTTTCCCAGGAAGTCCCAGCTGTCCTTGGTCAACCTTGTGTACCCCAGACTGTCTCCAGACACCTCATAGAAGTCCGGATCTCATACTCAGACAAAGGGCTCATCAGGTCAAACTGGAGAGGCACTACTGTGCTTGATTTCTGGGTGTGACGTCTTCCAGAGGAGCACTGCCTGCCTTTCTTTTCCCAGGGTAGGGGGACGCCATTCATTCTTCATAAGGACCTGCAGCTAACTGTTCCCCAGGAGGAGCCAGTTTAGCAGGTCCACAAACACAGCTTAACAACCACTACCTGAAGGACCATGAGGTTCCCACCGCTCTTGTTCTCATGGAGTGAACTGAAACCTCAATGTGAACGAATGACTTAGTAAAGGTCATCTGTTCTGTGTTAAAACACAGCGGCAGGGCTGGATAGATGGCTTAGTGTTTTTGGAGGTCTCAGGTTTGATTCCCAGCACCCACAAGGCAGCTTGCAACAGTCTATTGTTCCATTCCGAGGTATCCCGGTGCCTTCTTATGGCTTCCAAGGATACTGCACACTCATGGTGCGCAGACATGCTTGCAGGCATTCACACACATAAAATAAAAAATAAAAGGAAGAAAATCTCAAAAGAAAAACATCAGCAAAGGCAACATTAACCTAAAGTCTTTGGAGGGAGGGTGGGGAAGGGGTTGGGGAGTCTCATTCATCAGAGTTGTTGGACTCTGCCTGCATCCTCTCCCAGGATATACGGCATCATGGGAAGACTGAGCAAGAAGAACACCACCATCACACATGCGCCAGCTCTTGCTCATCTGGCTTCAATCTGCCACGGACACAGCTCTGCCTTCTTAAGTGGATACAACCGTATTACAAGCTTCTGTGGTGATGTGGGGCTGCAGCGAAGCTCCATTTTCCGTTCTTAAATATTCATAAGGAGCTTTGCAACATTAATATCTTAGATGGCTTACAAGAACACTTAAATACTGGGTCCTCAACCCCCCTCCCCAAAAGTCCCAGCCTGCTCTAATTTGTGTAATGCATTGAGCCATTTTAATAATTGTCCAGGGATTTATCTGGTGGTTGGTGCTGCCCCGTCGCATAGGGTGTAATTACGACCCGGGCTTCTCTTATCACTCGTGAATCCTGCTTGTTTCACTCGCTCTGAAGCCAAGAGTGGAAAGGGTAAGTGTGGGCAGGACTAATGCACAGGAATTAAGTTATGGGCCCCAGCCATCTCCGTGGCCTTTCCCTTTCTGCCCAAGCCCAGTTGCGGCACAGCGGGGAATGAGCGGCCGTCTCTGTGTCTGGAGGATGTTTTTAATTAAAGAGTGTGTTTCATCAAAAGGAGCAGATTCAACAATGGGAATCCAGGGCAGTCAATGACTATCCAAACAATAAACTTCTGGCACACACTGCTTGGAGATGAGCGGCTGAGAGACGTGTCTATCCGAAGGTGGTCTGAAACTATCAGTGTGGCTTTGCGTAAAATAAAAGCAAAATGCAACAGAAGATGCCAGTTGTGGCTGAGAGAGGGGGAGACGCTGGGCACTCGGAAGACATGGAAATGTTCTGAGAGGGTTGAAACACCAGGACTTTAGGAATGGCGAAATTAAACTACTAAAAAGCCAGATACTCAAAGGGGACCCAAATGCGGCGGCAGAATGTGAACGCAAGTGGCATTATTTGAGAAGATGGGGCATCTCCCATCACTGGCACCATCTGATCACCTCCTACTTCATGCCCCATGGAATTTTAAGTTCCAGACAAGCAGAAAGAGAGGGACCTGTGACAAACACAGCACACAGATTCCATGTCAATACTGGAAAAAATCCACATCTGCAAGCTGAACCAGACCCACAAATCCTAACTCAAAATACCATTAGTAGGAAGATAAAGCAATCACACACAAAGGAGGTAGGAGAGCCCTTGCAAGGGATCATGAAAACACTGCACACAGCATATTCTGAGGACATGTGCTCTAGGGATAAGGACACTGGTACCAACTGCCATCCTTTCAAGGAAACACTCCTACAGAATCAGCTCAGTCCTCTGGAGCTGACAAAATTGTGAGCTGGCAGGGACCAAAGCTAAGCCTCATCTTTCCCATCTCTCATTCCCACCCCTTCTTCATGCATTACTTCTCCATATGGCTTAATCTGACTAAGCTGGACTGAACCTTGCTGACCTGAAGCGGTGGAGGTGGTGACGGGGTGATGTAGAAGCCATTTTTGATGCCCAGAGAGAAAGTGTTACCTCCAAGCTTCCCGTGTCTCCCCAAAGCAAAATTTGTCAGTGGAGGCTCCTCAGGAAAAATCGGCTATGAACTAGAGACTACACAAGGATGGGTTGATATAAGAATCATCTCAAAACAGAAACAGCACAGGCATAATGCACACATACACACATGTGAGTGCGTGTGTGTGCGCGCGCGCACACACACACACACACACACACACACAGTGGAACGTTGTGCTCTGCAATGCCCAGCCTATCAAGACTGTAGAAGATACAGCTGGAGAAAAGTGAGGCCGGATGTCATCGGTAGGGTAGGGTCCTCTATCTAGTCATCCGGTCTCTCTTGTGACACAGCTTAAACCTGAAAGCAGACTCCTCGGCAGACTAAGAAGATGGCTAACACCAAGGCCAACTTAACAATGACAGCGGCCATCTCCACTTAATTCACCCGAGATACAGACAGAGACCGGCTTCCGTGACAGACCCTCGCAAGCCCCTTGATGCTGCAGTACCGAGACCATGACGTTTTCGTCAGAACACAACTGACAGCACATGGAACAGTTACATACATTTCCACAAATATTACTGAAGCCCCAAACATCACACGGCATGAACATGAGAGAGGGGAGGCGGGGTAGGGTGAGAGAGTGGGGAGCAATGAAGCAGCTCCCCCAACTTCGGAACATTAAAGCTAAATTTGAGTAAGCGTGAGCAGTGCCTCCTCCACTGAGCACCTGAGCGCTAATTACACGCCTGGTTAATTCAGTAATGTACAGACGTTGTGGAGCTGGGCCCAGATCCCTCCTTCCTCCACTTCAGGAGATTAATGATGGGGAGATGGAGGTTGTTACAAACCTGGTTGTGAGTTGTTCTTTGTACCGACTGTGACGACAACCAAAGATGCTCTGAACCCCTCGAATCTGCTGTTCTCATTCACACCTAGAGGCAGATTGTCATTTAGCGTGAAGCACCTCTGTCTGATCTTATTGGAAGGTGGGGCATGGTGACTGGAGTAGAGTGAGCTACAGAGCAATACTGTTGGCGTTGCAGGGGCTTTCTTGTCTGTCTTGTATATACTGCAAAAGTCTGAAACTCAGGAATTGAACGTGACACTCTAGGGTCAAGAGTTGCCCCCAAATAGAAGCCTGACACTCTGAGACATCCTGGCCTCAGAGACAGAGCAGCAACTAAGAAAACAGAGAGGAGGGAGACTCAGGAAGGAGGTCTTGCCTCATAGCTTGAGAGATGGGGACCAGGAAGCAGGAGTCTTCTGACACCCAGGGATCCAATTGGCTTTCATATTTAACTGGGCTCCATCAGCACAGAGCGGGAGAGGTAGCCTTCCTTTTGTGACCCCTAAGGACTGCTCTTAGTGTTCTTCCCTCCCACCTCTGCCCTGGAGTTTCATCCTGTGCTCAATCTACTCTCTCGGGTCCTGGGAAGCCGCTTAGCTTCCTTCCCCTTCTCTGGGCTGCTCCCTTATCCTGTCCTTCCTGACCCCTCCTCACCAAACCTTAGTCACTTTCAGCTTCCCAAAGGGGTGTGAGAGCCGCCTGGAAATGGTCTTCTGTCCTCAGCTAAGGAGGCATCATTAGCTTGGGGAGCCTTGCTTGTTGGCAGGCACTAGCTATCCCCACAGCAGTGAGGTCATGCTCCTCCCTGAAGCCTCCCCATCCCTGTCAGCCCAGGTAGTTCACAGTGCCATCCCAACCCACTTCCACTTCCCAGAAAAGGGGAAGTTCTCCTTTCAAACCATATTAATGGGGTTCCGCCACAGCCGACCATCAACAACACAGAGCTCCCAGAAACCACTTGGCCTGTCACTCCAGAGACCGTGTCCATTACGTCATATTGTTGCAGGGCCAGGCTTTCACACTGGCCCACAGAACTCCATCTGCACCCACCCGGCTGCCACACTGGTCATAGATCGTGTCTGTGCGCCGTGGAGTTCATTATCCCCTAATGCTCCCTTCTTTCTTAGATCATTAGAAAGAAACTTGACCTGACCTGTGAACTCTAAAATTGATTGTTGCCTTGAAATGGTCAACAGCCCATTTTCTAATCGATAAGTAGAATAATTTTATACATATTTAAATTATATATTAACTTTAATGCTTGTTAAATTTATCTACCACTCTCCTCCTGTGTTTCTTTTACATTTGCCTGAACTCAGGTGAGTGTATTTACCATTGGGTAGGGGGAGAAGGGGGAGGGGTGGATAAGAAGAGGAAAGGGGTCCTCAGGCCTGAGCCAGAGGGAGCAGAGAACTAGAATTTAACATGCACATATCTGCACGTGTGTGAGAGCGCGCACATGTGTGTGTGAGGAGGTAAAACTACGAGCGTATCTGAGATGCATATGAGTGCTTTTATGTACAGAAGCATGTGGAGTGTGAAGGTGTGAAAGAACAATCCACGCGTGAGAGTGTGTGCGTATGTGATGATGTGTATGTTTTCTCTCACACAATTTTCTCTTAAGAGTTATCAGTAGCTGGGTGGTGGTGGTGGTGGCCCACACCTTTAATCCCAGCACTCAGGAGGGAGAGGCAGGCAGATCTCTGAGTTCAAGGCCAGCCTGGTCTACAAGAGCTAGTTTCAGGATAAGCTCCAAAGCAACAGAGAAACCCTGTCTTGAAAAAGAAAAGAGTTATCAGTGCAGGGATTTGGCCTAGGATGGCCAGATTCAAACCATAAAAGTTGTCCCTTGTGTGGGTTAAAATTTGTAGTACAGAAAAGGGCCCCAAAGTGCTAACTGCCTGGAAAGAAAGCTGAACTGCTAATGGTCTCTAAAACAGTGGTTCTTAACCTACTGTTCATAAACTCTGAAACATCTACAGATCAATGAATCACTTGAAATTGAAGACAGTGTGTGTGTGTGTGTGTGTCTGTCTGTCTATCTGTCTGTCTGTGTGTCCCTGTCACTGAAGAGGCCTCTTGACCTCTTAGATTCATTAGATTTTTCATGGCTTTGGAAGACTAAGTTGCCACAGAGAAACGATAATTCAGGACAAGAGTGGCTCTCTGCCATCCCTCTACCCCTCACCAAGAATCTAGCAAGTTCTAACAGAGTGGATGAAGGAGGTGGCCTTCCCACTGTGAGCATCCTTATAACCTTATTTAATCCTCAGAAATCCTGCTGAGCTTGGTCTCCAGCTTGATGACTGTTCTCACACCCCAGCACCCGATAACAAACACACATGCACAGGAACACACAGACATGTGTGCATACACACGTCCCATCAGTTCTGCTTCTCTGGAGAACCTTGATATATGCACGCCAGCTAACAGTTCCTGGCTAGTGGTTTCCCCCGCTTACTCATGCTAGGATGGTGTCCTAGCCAGAGTTGTTCCTGAGCGTATCTCAGCATCAGGACAGACTGCAGAGAGTTCTTGGCCACAGAAGAGTAAAGAGAAGTAGAGGAACCAGCCAAAAAACCAGTGACCTGGTTTCCAAAACAGAGAGGGGATTCAGCCCCATGAGTTGGAGGAGTTCTGGATATCAGGTCTGATAAAAATTTATAAGACAGGGAGAAGAAAGGTTTATAAGACAGGGAGAAGAAAGGAAGTTGGGGAGGAGCCCCTCGTCCTGCACTGCCTTCTCTAACAATGCCACTCCTTCCCCAGAACCACTGCCCCCAGCACTGTGTGCTGTTGCTGCTGCCTCAGAAAAAAGGTCAGTGTTGGCTTCTACCTGGAGTAAAGAGGGGCCCAGGAATAGTAGAGTGGGTGTCTGTTGATCAGATGCCTGAAGGTGTAAACCTCTGTGGTTATCTCTGAACCAAGGAAGGGGGTGGAGCAAGCGGCAGGAATTATGGGAAAGCAGAGCTCTAGACCCAATTATGCCACTGAGTAGCCTTGGGGCCTTGGGCAAGTTGCTCAGCATTCCTGGCCCCTGGTTTGTTCCCCTTCAAAATGAGGGGGAGGGCAGTAGCCCCCACTCCAAAGCTCGTTAGGAGGGGTGCAGGAGTGTGTGAAGGAGTACGTGCAAAGTGGTCAGGTCAAGGCCTGGTGCACAGCAAGAACTAAGTGTGTGCTCGCAGCTGTTAGTGTCAGCACAGGTCAGAGGTCCAGCTGGAGGCGATAGGCAGTTTCGGTGCTAGTAGTTAGCTGGTTCCTTCCCACACCTTGGCCTCAGTGTCTTCGTCTACAAAATGGGGGTGACAGTGCGGGCGTGTTGACATTCTTTCAGGGAAACCCTGCTTTGCAAAGGTTTGGCTGCTTTACACAGGACATGGCTCTTAATGAAACTTTGAAAGGGACCCTTTTGTATTGGCTTTCGTGGTCTGTCTTACAAAAACCACAAATTACAATGTGGTCCCAGCCCGGGTTCTACCCTCGAAGGAGAGACTAGTTCCACACGAGGACTGACCACAGCAAATTTCCAGAAACCTCATACATCCCCAAGTAAAGCTGCATGACTAAGAAGCTAGAGGGAGAAACGTGAGATGCCGGAACATTCTCCATCACTGGTAGTGGGGGGGATGGTTGTTTGTTCATTTTTGCAAATACTAAACTTTCCAATTTTCCTCTAACAGTGGCGACTTCATCAGAAAGCTGGAATTGGATGCCCAGATTATTATGAGAAAGGCAGTGGCTTAATCTTCTCGATGTTTTTATATTTGAGAATAAAGAGGCATTCAGCACTTATCTAAAATTACAACAACAGAGGAGAAAAGCCCTCGCAGGTGCTGGGCTGTGATCTGCATACACACGCCCTTCGGAGTCACGATAGAATCACAGTCCAGACGTCTCAGAGTCAGAAGGAGCTTCTATATACCTGTCTCCTAACTCTCTCCTCCTTTTGATGGGGAACTGAGGCCAAAGGAAGGGCGTGACCCAGCAGCCTCACCCAATAATTAGTGTTAATTCTGTGTAGAAAGCCAAGAAAGACTTGTAAGGCCAGGGTCCACTTCTTGTTTTTAACAAAGCTATGCCCTCCACCTTGGCTTTCTGGACAGGAATGAGCCAGCCTTTAGCCTGAGCCTTGCTGAGATCTGACCCTGTCCAGCTGTACTCCTCTCAGCATCTGTCCATCCAGTGGCCATCCCTGCTCCCTGTGTTGTTTGCATGCCCCCCACCTCTGCGTTAGTATGTTCTCTGTCCATGCCGACCCAGTGCAAATCCTCCACTCTTTCTCTAAAAACCAAGTGGGAGGCAATGTCTTTGAAGCTTCTTGTGACCACTGGGCTACCATAGCTGTTGACAGTATTTTATGCCCCACCCAGTCCCACAGCCATTCAGTCCCAAAGAAACACACAGAGGTCTACATTAATTATAAACTGGTTGGCCTGTTAGCTCAGGCTTTCTTATTAACTAATTCTTACATCTTATAATAACCCATAATTCTTGTCTGTGTTAGCCATATGGCTTGGTACCTTTTATCAGTGAAGCATTCTCATCTTGCTTTCTCTGCATCTGGAGTGACAACTACAGACTGATCTTTCCCCTTCCCAGAATTCTCCTGTTCTGATTGTCCCACCTGTACTTCCTGCCTGACTACTGGCCAATCAGCATTTTATTAAAGCAATGCAAGTGACAAATCTTTACAGGGTACAAGACCGTTTTCCCACAACTCACAGCCGCTGTGCCCCACTGGCCGCCACAGCCGTTGTGCACTACTGACCCCCACAGCCGCTGTGCACCACTGGCCGCCACAGCGGCTGTGCACCCCATAGACACAGATAAATGAGCAGCAATGCTCATGTTTAGCATTTACCATTGATCTGAAAATTATGTAAGATTACCCATTATCAGCTAGGGCTGAAACTCAGTGGTAGTACACTTGCCTAGCATGCCAAGTCTAGATTCCATCCTCCAAATTGCCTCAGTTTTACAAATTTATCATAGCATAGCGGCTTCCCTCTCAAAGTGCATTGCTTACTGTCAGTATGTGGGGCACCCTTCTCTCCTGTATTGGTTTTTGTATGTGCCAGGAGAGGTTGTGTTTTTTAATTCCATAAAGGACCCCCTCATTGCTCTGTTTTATCTGTGACACAGAAGTAACACTCTGCACACATTGTGTAGATTAGTGACAATAAATACCTACTTCTCTTTCGTTCCTGGAGAGTTCAGGTACACAATAAAAACACCAGTCCTCGTGATCATATAGTGATTTACAGCTTTCGAAGCATTTTCAGACATAAAAGTGTGTTTGCTACTTTGACACTCCTCTGAAGGAGGGAGGTTTGGTGTTATTTCTGGATCCTACTGGACAGGGAAGGTAATAAATTGAGATGTAGACCCAAGAACATGATAGACCACTTCACGATGACACTTCTAGTCTTGCCATGCCCATCAAGTGCTCATGGAAGGGCCGATTAGCCTGGATTCTGATTTTGATAGACCTGGAGAAGCATTTGATGACCATGGGAGGAGCTCGTGGATTCTAGCAGAGAGCCATCTCTGAGGGTGGTGGTTGGATAAAGGGGTGCCCAGGCAGAAAGCTGGGGCATCAGGAGGAAAGTGAATTAGAGAAACTCTTCCTTCAGCAAGACAAATTTGTGCAGGAGAAATCAGCTTGGCTGGGGAAGCCAACTGGAAAAGAATGATCGTAGGCTGGCTGCTGAGGTTCATCAAAGTCATTTGTTGCAGGTAAGCTCATTTTTCACAGGCCAAGGGGATATTTACCTGGAGTACACCTTTAAGGAAGAGCCGACAGATTGAACGGTACAATGCTTTATTATATTTCACACCCTGGTGATTCAATATGATGGAGGCAAAAGGGGATGTGGAGCTCAGGAGAGTCACAGAGAAAGGCAGAAGAAAGAGACAGGAAAACGGCCGGCAAAGGAATATCTTTCTGCCTTCGGTGGAAGACGCTTGATAGTTTTCAGTCACCTGATGGATGATGTGACCAGAGAGTAGGAGTCCCACACAGGTTGACCTCCTCTTCTCCCAACCTTGTCCCTGTCCAGCCCTCTTCAATTTCTCTGCCATTTTGAAAAACATGTTCATGCAGTGGTTGGAGCTGGAGACCTGAATCTAGTCTGGATTTTGCCACAGCTTTAGCTGGGTGAGTTAAAGCACTCGTTTTGTCTCTGAGCTTTAATTTCTTTCTTGGTGAAGAAGAGAATTTACTCCTGTTTTTGAGTCTTCTTTGAATTCTTAAATGTAAATAGCCCCAAAACCCACCCTCATCACCTGGCCTTCCCAGGGTCAGAAAGCTGAATGAGACGAGGACTGTGAGCATATTAGGAATGAAACAATGAAAAGTCTGAACAGGAGAAGTGACCTCAGGGCCAGGTCTGGCAGGCTGTAGAGACCTCTGGCAGGTGAGTTTGTGAGCATGGATAAGGAAGTAGGGAACAGCCGGGCCATAGCAGCAAGGGCCTGTCAGGGGAGGGGTGAGAGAGGAAGATGTCTCTCGTTTTCACTTTGTGTTGGTTGGGGATGAATGAATATTGCTTGGACACCAGTCTCCTCAGCAAACACCACAGCTTAACCGTTGAGGAAATGGCTATTTTCCCCACATCCACAAAGCCGGGCACAGAGCCCAGCAACCCCAGGTAGACAGCATTTCCTGGGAATGAGTCCAGCAGTAGAAAAAGCTTTGCAAAACGCAGGTGGCCAGTGAGGTCAGCAGGCGATGTGCCCACATACACTCCTTATTGTTCTCTGGGATCACACCTGTAGAGGCCAGTCTTTCTGCACCCAATGCCCTGCACATTTTGGAAACACTGGCTGGTTATCACAACACTGTAGTAATGTTGAAGCCACTTAAGCCCTAGTAAAGAGCCTGAGCTGTCAGCCAGGGCTTCCTTGTAGGCAGAGACCTGCTTGTTTGTTTCCCGGCCACCCAGAACCCAAATAATCACACAGAAATTATATTAATTGCAATACTGTTTGGCCACTAGCTTAAGCGCTTTTCTAGCTAGCTCTTACATCTTAAGTTAACCCATTTCTATTATTTTATATTTTACTACTCGGCTTGTGGTTTACTGGCAAGGTTCCAGTGGGCTCTGGCGGGCATCTTTCTCCTTAGGAAGGTACATGGCATCTCCCTGACTACACCTACTCTCTCTCTCTACATCTCTGTTCAGATGCCTGGCTTTACTCCGTTAAGCCATTGGCCAAAAGCATCTTCTTTATTAACCAATGGCAATAAAACACATTCACAGCATGCAGAGAGGAATCCCACATCACTTCCTGAAGGTAGCACCATGATAAGCACAAAACCTGGACTCCTGCATCAGTGTTATGAACCATCTATTACCACATTAAGACTAGTAACAAATATCCCCAAATGCAGTGACTTAAAGCAACAATTATTCATGGTCATTCCTGAGCCTGTAGAACACGGTTGCAGGCTGGGTCCAAGTATGCACCTTGGTTTCTCAGCCTCCTGGTCCCAGATAGCCAATTAGTACATACTACGCTCTGGTCCTCACAAAACACAAGAAGAGATGTCAAAGAAAGTCATACGGTTAAGGTCTTAGTTGTCATTAGTATTTCGTATCAGAAATATAGACAAACACACTTACATCTTCCCACAATGTCAACATTTATTGAATAACAACAAATTTGCAAAGTAAGTCTATTTCATTGACAACAATTTGCCCAATAGTCCTGATTTCCTGGGTATTCAACCAAGGCAAACGTATTCTTTTAAACTACAATCTTCTACTAATATTTGCACTCAGACCTCACATTGTATGGTAGCTGCGTGTGCATGCATGTGTAAGAGTTACAGAATGGCTGAAAGGGGCTAAAGAGGCAACACCCAAGTTCAAGGGGTCTTAAAGAGACCTGACAGCGGCAGAAGGAGATGGAAATAGCAAAAAGGATTGGGATGGGGGTCAGATAATTAAGTCTTCCAGATGTTGTCTGAGAGCGGTAGAGTCATAGTTTGAGTTGAGCTTTGAGGCTGTGAGGGACAGGTGTGGGGCCACGGATGCTGCAGACATAAGGGGCAGGACTGGGCTTAGATGAATGGATGAGCAGACAGATGACCACCTGAGTAGGGCTGTGTCAGCAGCAGAGGCTCAGCTCAGCTGAAGTCCCTGAAACTGTTGGCTACTTGGCAATCAGGTTAGGTGGTGATACCGTTGTAATTTCAAGCTCCTCTTTCTGGGGTCTAGATAAGTGAGTGGCACTTTTGCCATGGTGTGATATATCTGATAAGTCTGGCTTCCATGATATGTTTTTGATATGTCCTATAGTTCCGACTATTCTGATTTAACTTGATAGATGTATAGGGTGGCACCTTCTCGGCTTTAAGAATAAGTCATTCATCATTAAGTGCCACATAGCTAGCGCGGGGCAAGTGGTGCTGTTCACACATCTACCAAGGTGCAAAGTCATCCCCCAGCCTCCAAATGGAGCCAAATGATGCTTGTTAAGTGGAGGCTCTCAGAGCAAGGCACAGACTAGAAAATCAGTCCTTTGAAACAATGTGTATCTTAGCATCAATCAAGGGACACACTGTCTATTGTGACATTAGAGTAAGAGACATGGCCCAGTCAAGAGGACAAGATAGTGGGGGGCGGGGGAGAATAGGGGTGGTGAGCATATGCATTTCTGATCTACTATGACGTGATGCAGAAAAAGGAAAAGTTATTCTACCTCTAAAGATGAAACAAGGAGTAAGGGCAGAGGTGTGTCTGAGTTTGGTGCGGGATGTAAACCAGAGGAAACGGGTGGATTGTAGCAAATGAGGATGTTGGATGGGCCATAAAGAGTGGAGGCCCACTTGCCTCAGGCAATGAGACTGGAGGCAGAAGCGGGTAGCCAGTCAGCCGATACTCTCTTCCTGGGGGCCCTTGTCTCTTCTTGATGAATGAAGAAATTATGAACTAGAAGTAAGAGAACTCACTCCTGTGGTGTTTTGTCTCAAAAAAAAAAAAAAAACCTGTCTAAACTGAGACTTTCCACCTCTTTCTTTGCAGACTTCTAAGGTCTGTCCAGCTATGGGTCTCTAAGCAGTGAGCATGTGTGCAAACACACACATGCACACGCACATGCACACACATGCACACACACGCACACACACACACACACACACACACACTCCACAGGGGCAATGCCACATAAGCATCCAGGAGTGTCTATACGTCATTGGGTCATTGTGACACAGATGTGTATCTTTACTTTCCCCTAGACCCTGAGGGCTGGGGACTCCACTTTGCTGTCTCTAACTAGCCAGAGCTAAGTTACCAACCACATGCAGGATAAATGCCAAAAAGTAGACGATGCTAAGAGAACCAGGCAACATCACTTCTGGAATCAAAAACTGAAGAAACTAGGTTGACTGGTCCAGCCACAATCAACGCTGTCCTATTAATAGAAAATGCAAACATTATTTAGGGACAGGAGCGTGAAATGGGAAAGGGGAAGGACACTTGAAGGTGGATGGAAACTCAGCCTTGTGTGAAAACACAAACTTGAGAGAAATGAAATTGCTGGGAGATGTCATGCCTAAAGAAATGTGGCTACAGGTAATGACCCCGGGGAAGGCTTCCATGACAGATCAGACCAATTGGCTGCTTCCTGCAGTGCCCACTAGGGTAAAACTTGTGGAACTCTCACCAGCCCAAGGGGAGAGCTAGTTCACAGCTATACCTGCCTTGGACCCAAGATCTAGTGATGTGGGATTCTCCTCTGTATACTGTTAATACATTTTATTACCATTGGTTAATAAAAAGGCTGCTTTGGGCCTATTGCAGCGTAGAATAGAGCAAGGCAAGAATTCCAAGCAGAGATAGAGGAGAAAAGAAGGCAGGGTTGGAAAGAGGCCATATAGCCGCCAAAGGAGACAGACGCCTGAGAACCTTAACAGTAAACCACGAGCCTCGTGGTAAAATATAAAATAATAGGAATGGGTTAATTTTTTAAAATGTAAGAGTTAGTTAACAGAAGTCTGAGCTAATAGGCCAAGCAGTATTTTCACTAATATGGTTTCTGTATGATTATTTTGGGTCTGGACGGCCAGGAACATGCGAGCAGTCTCTGACTACAAATTGGCATGCCAACATGGACTTACTACATCCACATAAAACCTGAGAGAGCTTGGAAAGAAATTCTAGACAGAAAAGAACAGAGTTTAGCACAGCTTCTTCATAGCTGCATTTTTTTCCCAGATGAGCTCTGTTTGCTGGGGGCGAACAGGGGTGCTGCAGCTACTTTAAGAGAGGTCTTCCTGACTCAGCATTGCAGCAAAAGCTACACAGTTTCTTTAGGGGAAGGCTTCCTGGTTCTGCTAGTTACATGAACAGCTCTGGCTCTTTCAGGAGGCCAAGCATTGAATGGAACTTGTGAGCAGAGTTCTGCATGTTGATTGATAGCCAAGTGGACCTGCTGCATCCCTGGAGCTGGGGTGGGAACCTGACTCACAGAGCTGGTGGTGAACATGCCTCTGCCATGTTAGACTGGGCAGAGCAGGCAGGCAGAGCCATGGAGTTGGTCCTAACCATGCCCACTTAACATTAAAACAAATAATAATAAAGGCACTCCTGGTCAAGAAATAATTATAAATATGCAATAAAGACAGATTAAGACCAAAATAAACTTCGGAAGGGGTCATAGTGTGTTTAAAAAGTGTACATAGGCTTGAGAGAGAGAGAAAAAAAGAATATAGAGAGCTATAAACAAGATAATGGTTTTAAAAAATAAAACAAAGCCTTTAAAGAGACAGTAAAAGTAATATAAAAGAGTACAGTCAGTCATAGATTAAAGGAGTAAAAAAAAATAAGCCATGTAAAGATGAAATATACACAGAGAGTCTGGATTATGTATATTATTGTATTTTCACCTGGTGCTGAACACTTCAGTGTGTGCCACCTTGGCTGCATGGTGTCATTTGTGAGTGTGAGTGTGTGTGTGTGTGTGTGTGTGTGTACAAGTGTGCAAAGAGCCAGTGAACAACTATGTCATTTCTCAGGCACTATCCACTTTGTATTTTGAGGCAGGAGCTCTCACTGGCCTGGACTTCACTGAGCAGCTAGACTTACAGGGACTCACATGTTCCTACCTCCCTGGCACCAAGCTTACAAATACACACCATCAGGCTTGACTTTGCTTCCTTGTTTCTGTTTTAAGTTATGTGTATAGGTATTTTGCCACCATGGATGTCTGTGTGCCACATGCATGCAGTACCCTCTGGGACCAGACGAGGGCTTCAGATCCCCTGGGACCAGAGTAACAGAAGGTTGTCAACCACCATGTGGATGCTGGGAAATTAACCTGGGTCCTCCGAAAGAGCAGTCTTAACCACTGAGCCATCTCTATGACCCCAAGCTTGACAGTTTAAATGTGGGTTCAGGGATCAAGCTCGGGTCCTCATGCAAAAAAGGCAATCATTTGCCAGCTGCGTACATTCTCATCCTGTTGATTCCTAAGCTCATATCAATAAACCTAGGCATCCTCCCATATTTTAAAGTAACCGTCCTTTGGTTACTCCCTTTTGTTTTTATTCTGGGTATCACCTCTTTTTTCAGCTTAGAGGAAAAAGATCAGTGGAGTTATGAATAAAGGCTTTCTAATCCCCTAAAGAAATACTTGGCATAAAAGTACGCCAGCTTAAGGAATTAGAAGCTCGACAAGAGCATCACGTTTTCAGGTCAAAAGTCTGATTTTGTGCATCAGTATTCAAAGGGCTGAAGCACTTTGACCCAAAGCAGATGCTGGAAATGGTGTACAGAGGGATCTGGGGATACAGTACACAGATCTCACCCATTGGTAAAGGCAGGAGAAGGGAATGAGGGTAACTTAGCAGTCATGGCCCAGATCTCTGAGAAGAGACTCCACCCCCAGAGTCCATCAGTGTTGTGTCAAGCTGGCCAAGAGAGGCCAGAGAAGGCTGTGCTTCTGGCATTTTGAAGCACACAGCAGGGAGCCTTTCTGTCTGTCTGCAACTCACTTGGCACCAGGTAGCAAAGGTTAGAAAGATGTCTATGCTGACAGGCCTAAGGGTACCACAGCAGGCTCTATCTGTTAGGAAAAAGTCGAATATGCACACACTAGGTAGGGTGTATGCATGCACGCACACACATACACACATACACATACATAGAGAGAGAGAGAAAAAGAGAGAGTGTGTGTCTTCCTTTACCCCAGACTAAATGACTCTCAGAGAAGAAAGAAGGACTGGAATAAGCTCAAATTACAACCAGTTTAATTTAATACTGGCAGAAGCAACCTTGAGAATTATATTTTGAGCTCCTGTGTGGTTGTTCTTGGACAAACAATGTTCATTGCGTCTAGTTTGCTAAGTCTTATCCCACTTGTCCCAGTTGTGTGGACCCCAGACCCTCACAGCAGCTCTGTTCACTGCACCTCTGGTCTCAGTCAACCAATGTGGAATTCCTCTCTATATGCTATGAATGTGTTTTATGACCATTGGTTATTAAGGAAGCTGTTTCAGCTAATGGCTTAGTATAGTAAAGCAAAGTGCAAAATTCAAACAGAGATATACAGAGAAAGTAGACGGGGGGGGGGGTCAAAAAGATGCCATGTAGCTGCCGAGGGAAAAAGACACCTTACCAGTAGGTCACAACCTCATGGTGATTCACAGATTGATAGAAATGACTTAAATTAATATGTAAGAGTTAGCTAGAAATATGTGTAAGCTATTGGCCAAACAGTGTTGTACTTAATAAAGTTTCTGTGTTATTAATCGGGTCTGGACAGCTGGGAAACGAACGAGCAGTCTCTGCCCACAGGAGACCTCCTCCATTCCCTCCACCCCTGTTCTCTAGGCATCCAGTATCCAAGCCAAACCTGCAGGCAGCAGCATCAACAGAAGAGAGGACAGCAAACAGCATGCAAAGGAAAGTGTCTGGATGCCACATGGCTCACACTCCGATGAGTGGTAGCACCACAAGTGGTCATCAAAGCTCTCAGGCTGTCTCCATGGCCTATAAATGTGGACACAGGTGTTTCGGTCTCTGTATACAATGGCCGGCTGGCTCCAGTGATGGAAGGGGTAAGAGCTCACTGGGGAGTCAAATGATCTTCCAAACACCTCCTCTGACTCATTGGATCCTCATAGCAACTCATGGGGGTGGATTGTTCTAGTAACCTCAATTCACAGGTGGGGAAACTGAGGCACAGAGAGTGTTCAGTGAGTTTCCTATGCCACAGGGCAGCAGTCTGATCCTAGACTGCTAATGCTAGTCCTGACCCTCCTACTTCTGTCTAAGGAACTCAAGTGTCCTGGTGTTCTGGGGGTTCTGCTCACTGTGACTGGTGCCCCATCCCAGCCGATGGATCAGTGATGGCCACAGGTCATCTTATAGGTTCTAGCTCTGTGGACTCAGATGAGCTCGAAGTGAAGATGTTTACTCCCTTATAAGTCCTCTTATACTGTCATGTAGACAAGCCAGGGTGAGGCTCATCAGAACAGTCCCAGAGGTTTCCATATGTGAAAGCATTGACCAGATGGAAGATGGTGAGGTCTTGGGCATGAAAGGGACCAGAATGTGGCCAGGGCTGGCCAGAGTCTGGGCAACCAACAGAGAAGCTTTTCAGTGTATCGTCCCCTTGAGGATCCTGAGTGTACTCCAGCCAGTTGCTGATGCTGGATAATCACTGGGTGATGGGCAAGCTGCTCTAGAAGGCTGATCTGCTGAGGACCTGACAGCCTTCATCTTACTGCTCCTGTCAATCATCCACAAGCAACGATCTGAGAAAGAGCCATCAAAGAAGGGCAGTCTGAGCCTCCCTGCATTGCCTGTGCTAATCATCCCTCCAGTGAGACTGCTCGGCAGGCTAAAGGAGCTGCCACCAAGCTTGAATACCAGAGTTCAGTTACCAGAACCCACAGGGTAGCTGAAGAAAACTGACTCCCATATGCTGTCCTCTGACCTTCATATACACAACACAGCATATAGCTCATCTCTTTATTAAATGAATACATTTTTCACAACAAACATGCAAAGAAAGAGATCATGGACACACTCTCATTCATAAAGAGAATTCTAAAAGAAAAGAAAATACTTAGGAATAAACATAGCCAAGGTGAAGGACCTCTAAAAGGAAAACTTTAACCCCTGGAGAAAGACACTAGAAAATGGAAATATACCCATGTTCATGGGTTGGTACAATTAATATTTATAAAATGACCATTTTACCAAAAGCTATTTATAGATTCAATGCAATTCCAATCAAAATCCTCATATTAATTTCTTCACAGATAATGTCAAAAATATTCTAAAATTCATATGGAAGCACAAAAGACCCCAGAAGCCAAAAATAATCCCGATCAGAAAGAACAATGCTGGAGGGATTATCATTCAAGATACTAAAATACATTGCATACCCATAGTCATAGAAACAATATGGTTCAGCACAAGAGCAGGCAAGCAGACCAATAGAACAAAATTGAAGACCTGGACATGATCACACAATCAGCCACTTAATATTTGACAGAGATGCCAAAAACATACACTGGAGAAAAGAAAGCATCTTCACCAAGGGTTATGGGAAACTGAACATCCATGTGCAGAAGAATGAAATTCAACCTGTTCTATCCCCTTGTACAAATGGGTCAAAAACCTAAACGTGAATCCTGAAACTGCAGGACGAAAACAGGGCAGTACCCTACATGATATAGGTATGGGAAAGGACTTCCTGAATAACACTCCATTTGACCAAGAATTGACAGGTGGGACTTTATAAAACCCAAAAAATTTCAGTACACCTGAAGAAACAACCAGGTAAAGAAGCCCCAAAAATGGGAGAGAATCTTTGCCAGCTATACCTCTGACAGAGGATTGCCATCCAGATCTATTCTGCTTTTCAAAGCAGCCAGATGTAGCAGTGCACACCTGTAATCCCAGTCCTGACAAGAACCCTGATGTGTGGCAGCCAGCCTTGCTGAACCAGCAAGCCACAGTTCCACTGAGAGATCCTGACTCAAAAGCTAAGGTGAGGAATGACTGAAGAAGGCATCCAGCGTCTACCTCTGGCTTTCCCACAGATGAGCCCACACAGGCATGTGTCCACACACATACATCTGTACACATGCGTGAGTATTTGCACTCATATACAAACTTATGACTCCATCCATAGACTGATTTTCTGCAAAGGTCAGATCCAACCACTTTCCTAAAGCAAGCAGCCAAGCAAGATCTTAACACCCTAGCCTTTGAGGGACATTCTGAGTTCAAGCCATTAACACCCAGCCTTAAGCTATCCTGCCTCTCCTCACACCCCAAATCCCACACACTGAAGTACAAGTCACAGTCACTAGACTTATCTCTGATGTCACAGCCCAGTCTTAGACTCTCCCTGCTCTAGCTGGAGTCTATCTTCCGGGAACTAGCCTTCTTCTTAGCAGCATGCCCGGCAAAGCCATCTAAACATCCGCTGTTCCTGTACTGAGACTGCCCCATGGCAACCAGCTCCAGTTAGAACCAGCTCACAGTGTGTCTAACTGTTTAGCCTTTTACTGCTGTGAGTGAATAAGCACTGTTGCTAGCACATCTTGTCCAATCTGGCAGACACAGGCCTCAAATTGTATAGCAGGAGGCTTCTGGGAAAGGACATGGCCTCTCTGACAGAGGCAGACAGGCTCTGCTTATTTTCCCACCCCTTCCAGACCAGGGCATCCCTAAGGTATGGGAACTGAGAGTCTTAAATCCCTTGTTGGTGTTCCCATAGCAGGGAGAACAAGCTGCCAGCCACCTCAAGCCACAGTATTAGATAACAGAGAAATGAACTTTTCCCCTGAGTCTTGTGTTTTGTGCAACGGAGTCAGGGCAAAGAAAGGCTATACAGCAATTATAATTGCTATTGCTGTATTATATTTCACAGTGTTGCTGGGAGACACATCTAGATCATATTTTCAGCTACAAGAAAGCTTCTGCTGAGGACAGAGTCATCAAGGGGTTTTCTGTGACTCTCTCAAGTCCCCTTTGGGGCTCCCTTTCCCAGGCACCAAGAGTTTATAAGTAGCTGCTGACATGTACAGACAGTGAACGCCGGGCCAACCGTTTGTTCGCTATTTGGCGGTGTGAAGGCTGACTGGAGTCATTTTGCACCCAATTACTTTGCAGTAAATTTGCCGGATGGTTCTTGTCCTGCAGTATTGATCCAGCATCTCACCTTGAACTTGTTTATTGACACATCAAATTCAGAAGTCAGGCCCGCTCGATTGACCACTTCCCAATTAGGGCATTTATATGATGTCACCAAGGCTCCTTGTCATGTGCCGATGAGAGTCATTTGTCCCGTCAACCACCGCCGCCGCCCAATCGCCTGCAACCATGCTGCCGTTTTTCTCTGACCTTTTTGGAGATAGATGGCAGTCCATAAAATACATCGGCTGCAGCGTGTCACTTTATCTTGCTGCTGTCTCTTCACGTGAAAGGTGCTTCATTCAACAAAAGCTTCTGCAGTCACACACTCCCCAGGCAGAAGCTCCCAGTATATCTGGCAATGGGGGGTTGGCTCCTCTTTCTAGAGAGCACTCATGGGCCGTGCTATGAAAAGAGACACCTGAGCAGAAACACAGGACCAGTTACAAGCATTACTTGGGTCAAATAGACAGAAGCTGGGAAGAACAAGCCCACCCTGAGACCAGTGCCCTTGGTGAGGATTCTACAGTCCGTTTCTGCTGGTCATCTACAGTCAGGTGTTTCTGGTGATCATCTGCAAATGTGCCCATGGTGTGTGTGGTGGTGCCATGGACTCAGAAGCATAGCACGCATGCTCTTAGGGATGGAGAGACTAGAATGGGCCAGCTCAGTCTATGCTGTCTAGTTAGGGGAAAACTCTTATCTGGAGGGAGTGCACTAGGAACCAATGTAAAAATGCCTTTCTCTCTTAGAGTCATGGCCAACATAGTGTGAAAATCAGTGGGAGGTACTCAGTTTATTTTTTTCTACCTGAAAAGGTATCTGTCTATTCAAACCCTGGTCCACGCAACTACGTTCAAAAAGCATTTTATCAAGCCCCTGTCATCTGATAGATCTATGAGTGATACAAACCCAAATGATGTCACACTTGTCTGGAGACACAGAGGAATTAGTCTGAGTTCATCATCCAGTGTCTACTCAGTGCACTGACTGTGTGCAACCTTGAACAGGAGAGCGACAGCCCAGTGTCCAGAGCTAGGCATCTGGCAGGTAGCAGACACATGGGTAGGTAAACTAACACATTGGGCATTCAGAGCTATTACCCTGGTACAGGCAGAGTATCCAAGGAAAGGTAACCTAAATCTTCAACCAGGGACTTCAGGAAATAAGCAAATTACATTAGAGTCAGTAGGAGAGGGCAATATCAGCAGAATGGGTATGCCCATCTGCAGTAGCCCCAGCTGGCTGCATGCCTGAGAGATGCTGTCAAATGGCCTAATATTTCAAGAAAGCCCCCAATTTTTGATGATCAGTCTCCTAGTTGCTAAAATATTGGTGACAATTCAGTTTACAAAAAATACATGGTGCAAAATACTCCTCAGCTGTTAGTTTTCGCCTCTCATATCAGATCATTCACAGTATCTGGTCATGGAACTACCGCCCCCTCATGGCAGCATAGCCAAATTGCAGGGTGGATTCTCTGAGACAACAGATCTATTTTTTCCCAGTGTGGGGGTAGGTAGAATGGTAATGGTGAATCCAATAACATGGAACTATGTTGCCTGAGGAGCAGAGGTGAGGTCAAAAAAGGAAGGATGGAGTGGGAGGCAGCTAATGTTGAATTTTGCAAGTGTCCCAGTTTGAGGTGGAATTAGACCAGATTCCATGGCAAGAAATCAAAATTGACTATGACATCTCAGTATAAAGGTGGCTGTCTTGATGACTCATAAAACCCGAAAGAAATACCCTTGTGCTGAATAGTTTTATGTCAATTTGACACAAGCTAGAATTATCTGAAAGGAGAGAACCTCAAATATCTTCATAAGATCCAGCTGTGAGGCCTTTTCATAATTAGTGACTGACTGATGTGGGAAGGCCCAGCTCATCTTAGGTGTCATTCCTGGGCTGATGGTCCTGAGTTCTGTAAGAATTAGGCTGAGCAATTAACAGAAGAGCAAACCAGTAAACAGCAGCACCTCTCCATGGCCTCTGCATCAGCTCCCTCCTCCAGGTTCCTGCCCTGCTTGACTTCCCTCAGTGATGGAGTGTGATGTAGAAGTAGAAGCTGAATAAACCATTTCCCCGCCCCCAAGTGTTTTGGCCGTGGGGTTTCAACACAGCAATAGTAATCCCGACTAAGACAACCCTAGCACAGTAGCTTTGCCTGCCATCAATCAAAGCTCCCTTCCTCGCAGTGGCATCAAGAGCAGGCTTTGCTGGACTCCGTCAGCAGATCTCAGCATGTCTGGAGTCTTCTGCAGCTGGGGCACAGCAGAGATTGCCCTGAGCAGCTTGTCCCTGCCTCCAGGACTAAGTGACGATAGTAGAAGAGCAAGGTGTTTGTCCATTTGTCCTCCTCAACCAGATGCCCTGGCTCCAGATCCTTCCACCCCCCTCCGGCTATTGACCTCTTGGTCACCTTATTTGTTTGTCAGTTTGGTTCGATTTGTGTTCTGGAACTTGGAGCTCACGATGAAGCCCAGGCTGCTGTTGAATTCACAATCCTGCTGCCTGTGTCTCCTGAGCACTGGAATCATAGGCGTACTTCACCACGCTTGGCTTATCTCTCCCCTCTCCCTTGTCAAGAGGCAAGTTCTGACAAGGCAGAGAGTGCGGGCTCACACCTACATGCTCATATTTCAAGAATGCTCTGCCACTGGTTTCCTCCACATTTCCTAAGGTATTATTCCTTGTCAAGAAAGGTTGTACTAATGTTGTGAAGACATTGGGGTTCCCTTTTAGGTTCCTGGCCTCATTAATTAAAGAATTCAAAATTAGATTGAGAAGGAAGCTTGAGGACCATTATATTATGGTTTGAAAGAAAAAGCAGCAGGGTCTTGGCAGCTTCCAAGAGGAGGGAGGTAAATATGAGGAAGAGAGAAAGTCATGCTCTTTAGGGTTCAAGAAAGCAGCATATTCAGCCATTGGGGTGAGCAAACATGGAAGAAGAGTGGGCTGCCATGGGGGTCAGCGAACATGGAAGAAGAGTGGGCCGACTAGAGAACAAGTGGAGAACTCCCAGATTGTTAGGGAAATCATATCGGGGGGTGTTAATGCATGTTTATTTTAGTTAGAGTTCGGAGAATCAAGCAGACTTGGAAGTTCTGACCTAAGCGAGGCTCTATAGACCCCCAAGTTCAGGAAGGGACTTCTGGGAAGTGTGGTGTGTTATCTCAGTAAGGAGTAATTATTTCCCCCATCTTCTCAGCATCTCTGCAGGTGAATTAGCTTTACTTATGTTCTGTTCTAATCTTTGGAGCAGATCAAATGTCATGCTTCTATCCAAGGCCAGAGGCAGAACTCAGATTCTACATCTTGACCAGTTTCTCCATTTGCCTTTAGGGTCTTTTCAATCCTAAGAAGGAACAGTTGTGATGTTTATCTTTCTGGTATTGCCAGGTGTTTTAGTTAGGGTTATTGCTGTGAAGAGACACCATGACCACAGCAACTCTTATAAAGAAAACATTTAATTATGCTGGCTTGATTGCAATTTTAGAGGTTCTACAATCCTCTATCATCATAGTGGGAAGCATGATGGCATGCAGGCAGATGGCTACATCTTGCTATACAGGTCCCAGGAAGCCAACTGAGACACTGGGCAGTATCTTGAGCATAGGAAACCTCAAAGCCTTCCCCAACCATGACACACTTCCTCCAACAAGGCCATACCCATTCCAACAAAGACCCACTTCCTAATAGTGCCACTCCCTATGAAATTATGGGGGGAGGCAATTACATTCAAACTACCACACCAGGGAAATAGGAGGTGGGTCCAAAGTCAACCATGAGGGAGCAATACATTCTCTAGGGCTTCTAATCCCTTTAACATTAATACTGCATTAATATGTAAATCCTAATAACAATTACATATGTGCATGACACATACACATGACGCATACATCATGTACATGTGCATGTTAGAAACAATAATCATAATGTCACACAAAGAAACACACAAAGTGAGCAAAGCAAATGTCCTTGGCTAGACAATTTCTTTGTGGGGGTAAAAAGGTGGGGTGTTAGAAGCCAAAGTGGGCTAACAGGCCTATAGGAACAGAAAGCCAATTGGTTTTATTCTAATGCAGGTGGTGGCTGAACCTTTTACCTCCTGGCTGCAGTATGGGATGACAATATTTTTCGATTAGTTGGTTTTGAAAGAATCAAGCAAAGAAAATGAAGGAAAAGAAGGCAGTCTTTGGCCGCTCTAGGCCATGAAGTCCTGGGGGCCTTTGCATAAACAAGTTTTACCAGGTAGGGGAGATTAAAAGATTTGAATTCCATGTCATGAAATTTTTGCAAAATGAGGGAGATTTACAGACTATTGGCCCTTGGCAGGCTAGCTACCCTAGCTATAAAAACAAACACTTCTCATCAGATGGTGCCGGAATCTCCTCCCTGCCTACCACGGACCTTCTGTGCAGATATGGAGAGGGGCGTGTTGCCTCTCTGGGCCTGTTTTCTTTCTCAGTCGAGGTCTATGGGTCTTAATAAAGTCATGTGGAGGTGAAAGCTCTCTAGTAGAGGGGCTTTCTTGAGGCTGGTATTTTCTAGAATCCCCTGTGAGGAAGTAGACCTGGGCATTGGCACTGAGAGGACTGGAAGCCAACTTCACCAGTTTTCTGTCTGCTCCAGGCTAGTGCCAGTGCTCTGTGCGTGAAAATGAGGATATGACCACTCCTAAGTGTGGTGGAGGAGAAGGTTTTATTGTAGATATGAAGGAGAATTCAGCCAGGAGCATCTGGAAGGATCCAGACTGAGCATGGCTGTCAGAATAGACCAGGCCATGGGTCGTGTTGGGGAGAGTGAGAAAAGAAGTGGGGGCAAGACAGTGAACCAGGATCCAAGAGTGAGCCCGCCAAGGGAGCTGGCTGAGAGCACATGAGAATCAAGAGAGTACCGAGTGGCAGGTTTATATAGGAATGAGAAGCTGGAGGAAGGGCGGTGAAGCCCAGACCCTGGGTTAGAGAGGTTTAAGGTAGGGGGTGGGTGAGAAGTTCTGGGAGGAGCCACAAGTACTGAGTGAGATTTGTCCAGGGTTCCTTTGGGATGTATCACTGTCTGTCTGTTTATCTTTTCATCTCCTAGTGGAATTCTGTACCTGACTGTCCCTTCCTAGAGACCCCTTTCCAGATCTCTTGTTTCCCTTAACTAGTCTGTGATCATCCCTACAGGCCTTCGTGCATCCCTTAACTAGTCTGTGATCATCCCTACAGGTCTCTGGGCATCCCTTAACTAGTCTGTGATCATCCCTACAGGTCTCCGTGCATCCCTTAACTAGCCCATGGTCATCCCTATAGGCCTCTGTGCATCCCTTAACTAATCCGTGGTCATCCCTACAGACCCCTGTGCATCCCTTAACTAGTCTGTGGTCATCCCTACAGGTCTCCGTGCATCCCTTAACTAGCCTGTGGTCATCTTTACAGACCACCATGTATCTTGGAATTATCTACTTTGCAGTCCAACTCTGATGAATCATTTATTCCTTATTATTAAAGTATTTATAAATGCTCTTTCACTCAGTCCTGTTTCCTCCACTTCCTCACAGTGTATTGACCCAAAATAGGATTGCTTAGGGCAGTGCTTCTGCCTGCCTTCAGACTTTTATTTTTGCAAGTGGGGTGTGGTAGAGGTGGGTGGCTTCACGGTCCACACGGTATCCCAGACCTGTGCTTTGGGGGTGGGGGGGCGGATTCCACCAGCCCCACCCAGTCTGGTGTGCTTGGACTCACTCTATGTGAGGGAGAGAGAGGAGTGACATACATTAAGGAGCTGCTCTTAGCTCCAGGTTCCTAGCAAATGGCTACAAATGTTCGGTGCATTCCACAAATTGTTCAAATGACTGCATGGATTATCTCAGGTTTTTTAGTGACGATTTCCTAAAACTCATGGGTTATTTTTAAGATGCCAGGCTGTGTGTGGGGTGAGCACTTTGTCTGCATTACCTTGCTCTTCCCAACAGCCCAACACTGTTGGTGTTTGTAGTTTTAGAGACGCTGGAACTGAACAGAGAGACTGAATGAATTGCCTGAAGTCACACAGCTAGGAAAGGACAGAGCTGAGATTCAGAAGCAAGCAGTCGAGCCTTGGAGACCACATCCTTACTCACCGCTGAATCTCTTGATAACGGAGACAGGCACTATGCCTTTGTCTGTCTTAGAAATGACAAACTATAACACACAGAGAGTAAACCACTTTCCCCACCTGTCCAAGCTAAAGAGAAAGAAAGAGCCTGCATCCCTAATCCTGGGGAGATTCAAACAAACGTCTACTCACTCCAGTTGGGAATGAAGTACAGACCAAAGAAAGGTTGCACGAAGCAATGAGTCTTATTGAGGTTGCTTATAGGAATGTAAGTGAGGGGTTACTAGCGGGAGCAGAAGCAACTCAAAGCCCATCCTGGCACGAGTGGCAGTTCGTGAAAGATGAAAATCTGCAGCGCGGTGTACAACCTGCGGGCAGCTTGACAGGGTGAAGAACATCTTTCCAGACGGCACGGCGGGTCTGAGCCTCTTCCAGGGAGTTCCCACTTTCTTCTAGGCGGTCTGTCTTTCAGTGGTCTGTCTTTCAGCAGTCTTTGCTGTTTATTTAAGCTTGGGGAGGGAGGGGTCTAGTAAGTATGGTCAGTTTCAGAGACTCCCTGAAGCTTTTGGAAAGTTCCTTACGTCCTAGGCTTTCCTACAGGCTGGATGCCTCGCTTCTCTCCAGGCCATCCTGTGTCTGAAGATTTCCTCCAAGACGGAAGGTTTATCTCAGAGGAAACAGCTACACAACCAGCCCTCTACCAGCTGATCTACTGTTTAACACACACACACACACACACACACACACACATGCACACATGGGTGAGGCAACTGACCACAGAAGGGGCATCTCTTCCACAGAATCATCTGGACCCTACAGGCAAGACTGAGAGTCAGGCTCAGGATTGCCCAGCTCTTGCCATGTTCAGGGTGCTGGGCAGAGAAGAGGAACCCAGGCTGAGGGATGCCATCCATTTTCTTCACGCCTTTCACTCAAGGCTCAGAGGCCAAACCACAAGCCCACCCACCAGTTGTGATGTCACTAGACCAGTGGGGGTTTTATAACACTGGTGGAGCAGAGCCTGAGGAGACTGAGGAGACTGAGGAGAGTGAGTCTC
Source organism: Arvicola amphibius (assembly GCF_903992535.2). NCBI lineage: Eukaryota > Metazoa > Chordata > Mammalia > Rodentia > Cricetidae > Arvicola > Arvicola amphibius. The sequence continues at coordinate 149,769,581 of NC_052051.1, forward strand.
AGCACTGTCCCGTGCTCCTCCTCCCTCCTCCAGACAGACCCTGGCTCTGTCTCTGTTAGCACTCATGAGCACACAGGCACAGAAAGGAAACAAACTATTTAAGAGTATAGCCAGAGTCTTGGCTGAATTTTCAGCCAGAAAACAAGTATTTTTTAAAAATGTAATAAACCCTCAGACTAAAAGAAATCTGATGCCAAGGAAAACAAGCTCTTCAGATGTGTGTTAATTACTGTAATAAAATATACCCTCTTCGAGATAACCTTGGGGAAGAAGGGCTTTATTTTGACTTCCAGTCTCACAGGTAGAGACTACCATGGTGGGGGACACATGACAGCAGAAGCAGAAAGCTGGCTGATCACGAATTTTATCCTCACACAGAAAATAGAGAGAAAGAACAGGAAGTAGAGCTGATCTATACACCTCAAAGCCTGCCCCCAAGTGACGTACTTCCTTCAGGAAAGCTCTACCTCCTAAAGGTTTCAGAACCTCCCTAAACTGCTCCACCAACCAGGAACCAAGTGTTTAAACACATGAGTCTCTGGGGGACATATCTCATTGAAACCACTGCCGATGGCTTGATAAAGACCCGCAGCAATGGTAGAGCCAAGAATAGACATGACCCTGAGCAATTGGGGGGGGGGGAAGACCAAAAGGCCAAGGGGATAAAGGGTAGACAAAACCAGGTCATCAAAATGGTTGTATTATAAAGGGGAGGGCAGGCTCAAGGGAGAGAAGCCAGCCCAATACCTAGGCTGAAGAAGTTTAGGGTAAGTGATGGGGTATACCAGCCATACCCTGTTAACAGGTAGGGAGAACCTGGCAGCCATATCTGCTTCGATAGATTAAGTAAGCATCCCATCCATTTGTCCCAGATTTGAAACCTAACACTTAAACCACCCAGGACCACCCTGCCCAAGGTTAGCATCTCCCACAGAGGGGGGCTGAACGCTCCCTCCCATATCAATCATTAATCAAGAAAATACCATACAGATTTGCCTTCAGGGCAGTCTGATGGAAACATCTTTTCTTCAACTAAGGCTCTTCCTCCCAGATGACTATAGCTTGTATCAAGTTGAAAAAAAGAGAACAAAAGATAAAACAGAAAGAAAAAAATCCCAGGACACCCAGTTAACAAACATGACTTAGTAAATACCAAGGGTCATGTGTTGAGGTCACACTGAGGATGAAGACACTAGTGTGACTGAGTCCTGCCCCAGAGGGACCTCTAAAAATAGAAAGATAGTTGGCTAGACTCAGATGGAAGCTGTAAAGCTGCACAACCATTTATTGATGTCCCTGCAATGAGGGCTACTCTGGGAGCTGGTCCCAAGCTCAAGTCATGCAAACACCAAGTAAACAGAGAAGACTGGCTAAGTTGTGCAGTGGTCCCAATGCTACCCACTGCCTCCTAAGGTCACCAGGCGTCACCAGACACAGGCCTGCAGCTCTGACTATTCGACCTGCTTGCCCTCCCCTTCCGCACATCAGCATCATCTTCTACAGCCACACAAAGAAGAGTGGACATCAAGCTGGTGCCGGCCTGCTTGCTGCTCTTGGACGATGACATGTCGAGTTTAATTAACGCGAGCAAGGCTTACAGTAGAAGTGACACAAAACTCAGCTTCTGGGCCATCAGTGCTCTGGGCCACCCCTTCACCTCCCTGTTGTGCCAGAGGAAGAGCAATTTCGTGAAACCCTGATGCCAAGCAAAGACCTCTCTGGCCTCCACATTCAACTTTGCTTCTGCCTCTCTTCCCTGGTTTGCCCCAAGTCCCTCTGAATGTACCAACATCGTCTAAACGCTGTGTGGCAGCATCTGATGGATGCCAGTGAAACCTCATGACATTCACTGTGCAGCTTATTCTTGGGACAAATTATTTATTCTTTACAACCAACTCCTAGCCACTGGCTGCCCAGCTGACGTCGCTGCCTCTGGTTTAGCCTCTGTCTACTGCCTTTCATGCTTTTCTTTATCAGATATGAGAGCTTTCCCCCATCTCCCCTCCCCCATCAGCAAATGCGGCATCTTAGTTGCCCCCAGCTTTTCCTAATAATGGATACAACTTGGACTTGCTTGACCCATGAAAGGAAAAAGCCACAAAAGACTTGCTAAAATACTCAGCATGTCTCATTTTGGTAATTGATTACTAAGAAAGCATTTGCGTTACAAAGCAGGGGTGGTCAGCTTTCCATTTTGCAGCAAACCCCCAAATTAAAATTCACCTCCAGGGGATAATTCCTTTGAAAATAATGTGAGCTGGGCTATTTCTGTTTGTGTCAGGTGCTGTCACTCCAGGCTGGGGTCTCATATGTTATTCTGGCTGCACGAGGAAAGCTCCTAATGGTAGCATTTGGCAGCAACAGATGACAAGAATTGCTATGTTGGTTTATGATCTTGAAATAAGTCGAAAGCCAGACTCCTTGATGAAAGGTTGACTCCTACTCGAGACAAGAGGAAACGATGAAATAGAATCCCTTCCTCAGAATGGTGTATTATACCACAGTGAGTGGGTTGATTTGGGGTATTGTGCTCAGCTGTGGTCACATAAAGATAGGCCAGCTTCATACAGGAAGCAAAGGCCTTGAACTCACTGAATGAGCCCAGCATGATGGTGCATGACTACAAACCCAGCACTTAGAGGTGAACCCCAGAGGGTGAGAAGTTCAAGGTCATCCTCAACAACAGAGCAAACTGGTAGGCCAGTTAGCCTGAGCAACATCAAACCCTGTCCACATAAAAATAAAGATAAGACAGAGCATGCGCCCATTCTGCTGCCTTGTCACCTTCTGTTAAGGTCCCTGCGATCTGTGGCCATGCACTTTAGATGTCCATCTTTGGTTCCTGATGACACTTATGAATGTTGGGACCTCATTACCCTTGGCACATAGATTACTCTTCCTCAGTCTTCAAGGTCTCCTACAAGGGCTGCCTCCTCCAAGAAGCCTTCCCAGGTTTCATCTAGATCTCATCTCTCTCTCTCTGTTCCTAGTGCGGTGGTAAATAGCACAGCTGTGTAGGTACCGATGAGACACTCAGCCTCTCCCCTTGAATTCCAGTTCCTAGTCACCAGGCAACATCTTCCTTCCCTTGTGATGTCCAGCAGCTCACCCACTGCTAATCCTCAGTGGAATGGACAGTGGAGCCTAACACCGACGACCTAGCCACTTCGTCGAGCTGAGGCAAAGAGCTAAGTTAGAAAGAACTGATTATGTGGAAGTCAATGTATTGGACTGTTTTGAGTCTTTCGGCAAGTTCTTCCTGGTTCCTGACCTTGTATTAAGCCAGCACTTGGCTGCGGTGGAAGAAAAGGGCAGAATCCAGTGTTTGACAATTTGAAGGCAGAGCCACACATTTCTACCTAGATTAGCAGGCAGTGTTTCATGCAGGATTCTGTAGTACACTGAGTGTGGCTGTGCTAAGACAGTGGTGAGAGTTTAAACCTGCATTCCCTTCCACAGTCCTGCCACTGAGTCCTATGTCACATAGGACTCATGTCACACATGGGACGAGTGGCCCGCCTCTTTGGATTTCCATTTTGTCATAGATAGTATCAGAGGGCTACTGAAGCAGGTGACAGTTTGCACACAAGATTAATCTTCTGCCTCAGTCACACAGAAAAGTGAATTCCCCATGTGCTAAAGAAGCTTTTGGGATGCACCAGCATGACGTCATCTAGGAAAGGTTCCCTTAGAACGTATGCAGAGCTAAACTGGCCACAGAGGTAACATGGGACAAACTGTACTGATGTGGGAGGTGATGTAGGCTGTGAATATGTTTTATTGTCATTGGTTAATAAAGAAACTGTTTTCAGCCAATAGCTCAGCAGAGTAAAGCCAGGGTGAAAGAGAGAGAGGGAGAGAGAGAGAGAGAGAGAGAGAGAGAGAGAGAGAGAGAGAGAGAGAGAGAGAGAGAGAGAGAGAGTCAGTGAGAAGCCATGTAGCCACCGCTGGGAGATGGAGAGAGGCTGACAGAAAAGCTAGGAAAACTCTGCTTCTGCTTTCCTAATACATAACAGGGTTGGTGGTCATGCCCTGTGAAAACTACTCCCATTGAACATTTAGGATGGATCCACCAAAAGTCCAGGAAAGAGCAGCCATCAGACCCACTGTCCACTTCACCTACTGCCTGTAGTTTCTCGAGAGTTTAATCCACCATGGTGAAGTCCTAGGCAGAGTGGCACTAGTCCAAGAGAGAGTATCAGTCATGAAAATGGGTATACGTGCACAGGCAGACATGGCTCCAAGGTGTAGCCCGTTTCCATGTTGGCCATCTCAATGGAGAATCTTGAACCCACTGAAAAGGCTCCTGGAGTATAACGTGGAAGAAACAAGGCCATGCTGTGCCGAGCACCAGCAGACAAACCCAAACACGTGAATGGAACAAGAGTCGGTTCGCTGTGCTGGACTCATGGCTATCTGTGTGCAGATAGCCACTCGAGTCTCCTTGCCACATCTTCATGGTCCAAGATGGTGACATTTTATTTTATTCATCCGGACTCAGGGAGGGGTGATGAAGAAATGCTCTGGGAAGCTACTACGGAACCTCCGTTCATATCCCTTTGGCGATGGTGTAACATGGCAGGCACAGACGGCAGTGAAATGAACTTCCACTTCGTGGTGACGCTGAACCCGTAAGAAAGCTCTGTGGTGACCACACAGGATGAGAATTGCTAGCGGGGTGAGCACTCAGTGGCCACCGCCTCCTAGTCTGTTGATCTATCTCACACACATCTAAATGAGTTAGGAGTGACAACTGCCGAGTGATCCCAGCTTATTAGATGTGGGGCCGCCACTTGCATTGGTCTGTAGGCTCTGAGAGCAGGGCAGGCACAGGCAGAAAGCCAAGGGAGAGGGGATGCTACATCCTTGCTTTCTCCATGGAGGAGTCTGTGACACCCACTCTTTAGAATGCCCCTAAAGGCAGATTCTACTTGGGGTGGGATCCTAAGTCATTATACCTCAATATCAGTGGAGGTCCTGGGTGCAAGAAGAGGCATAGAGGGGAGCAGAAGGAATGAGACTCATCTACTTGGGCACAGACCCAAGCCTGCTCTCAGCCCTCAGCAGTGTGGTGACAGGCTGTCTACAGAGACAGAATGAGGCATGTTTTAGAGGCGAGTCTATCAAGACCTCTTGCCCTTCGAAAGAGACCTGCGTATTAACAATGAGAAGATGAAATCCCGTGACTACACCCAGTGGCGTGTTCCTACAGTTGATGCGTGGGACCTTTTCACACCACGCTTTCAATGTATCTCTGTCTAGAAGAGAAAGCTGACAAACCCAGAAAGACGTAATGGGAAACAGAGACTAATACTGCAAGTCAGCAAAGCTTGTCAGCACAGGCGCCGTCATCCCTCACCTCCGCCTTCATTTTTATAGAAATGGCTCAGAAACAGAAGAGAAATGTCAGCCACCAAACAAGAAATCAATACCGTGGGAGATAACCCAGCTTAATACAAAAGCCGGGGAGGGCTTCTTCTTCTGAGGACTCGGTGGTGCCATCAATCACATGCCTTGGATGGATTTGGAAGGCCACCTTTCCCAGAAGCCAGCAGGATCCAGTTTAATTATAAGGCCAATAGAGAGAGTGGCAGGAGGATGGATGCAGTCCCCAGCCTTGGGTGACCTCTGTAGGAGCCACATTCTGCAGGCCAAGACCTAAAGTCAATGTGGACAAGGAGAACGCAAGTCTTTGAGTGAGGAGCCACATCGTCAGGAAAGACGAAGTAGGAAGTACCTTTTAGACTTCAAGGACCACCTGTGTGCGTGAGCTTGTGCCACGTGTCCGCATTCAGGACCATCCAATCCAAAACCAGCACGCTCCAAGCTCAAGCAGCCACCCATCCAATCCGAAACCAGCACGCTCCAAGCTCAAGCAGCCACCCATCCAATCCGAAACCAGCACGCTCCAAGCTCAAGCAGCCACTTCTCGTGAGGTGGGAACATAGCATCTTCGAGCCAGCCCATCCCTAGGGAAGACACAGAGCAGGCACCACCCTGGCACACTCTCCCTCACTGACCTTCACCCCCATTCCTAGGACCCATCTGAGCTAGTTCGTGGAACTCCACAAACTTTCCACTATAAAGCTTCCAGGATGGGGGCCCCCTTCTCGCTCTGCTTTTCTCAACTTTACTGACTCTTTGTCAACTCCCCAGTCTGCACCACAGGCTTCCCTTGTCTGTCCTTTCAAGGAAGCCCCTGCCTTTCCACACAATTACAGATTCTTCCAGATGGTTCTTCAGTCATCTCTTCACAGCTCCTCCTCCAGTACCTGCCCAGACAGAAACACTTTACCTGAGCAAAAGCCTCCGGAAGCCAGCTTCCTTCCAGACTCTTCCTTCTGTATTTATTGTCCCTGTCTCCCGACTCCCAGACTTGAACAACCTAGCGGGTCTGTGGGCAGACAGAAGGTCAGAGTCATTATAGAGTAACTCAGAATGACTCTTAATCATTCATCTCTGAGGAACACCCAGGCCCCATTCTAGAATGCTTATGTTAGAATTGGTCCAAGGGCAGGCTCCACAGAGGCTGAGATCTATGGTCTCATCCCACCTTTTCCTGGAACTCATGTGTGTTCTGGCAGGCTGTGTTTTATACAACTACACAACTCTAGATGGTGCCAGGCACCTGTCATCCAGGATGGCAGTGCCCTTAGAAGAGCTGTGAAGCACATAGCCTAACCAAAGACACTTTCCAGGGTGACGCAACTCAGGGAAGGTTACACAGCTGTTAGTGCCCAAGCTTGGTGGAGTACCCAGATATCCTAGCTACTCACTCGGGGCAATCCGAGTCTTCCACTAGCAAACAGCATGGCTCTTACTCAGGCTTGTTGACAACAGACTCTCAGGCGCCTCAGCCTTCTGCATTTGCTAAGGCCTCTGGTCTATCTGAGAATGTGTCACCTTTAGGGAAGCCACACCAGTCACCCCAGAACCACAAGAAAGCTTCTTGGAGGCTAAGCCATCCTTCATATCTGCTACTCCTCGTGAATCTTTCTTGCACATAGTAGGCGATCAATACCTCCATGCTGATTGATTGATTGAAAACTTGTGGTTTGCATTAGACACGGGCCCCCCTGAGTGTTGCTGTATTGGAAATGACCTACTTCCCAAGTTCCTGTAATCAGAGATTACTGAAACAAGGGAACCCCCTCACCACAACAAATGTTGACCCTTTGCAACTGTTGAAGCTATGATGTGCATAACAATGCCATGTCCTTCTGTGCATGCCCAGGGCCCAGGGGATGACTTCATCTGCCTCTGTTCCCTCTGTAAATAGTATCTAGGGGAAAAAACAAAGAAAAATTTAAAAGAAGAGAGAGGAGGACATAAGGGTTCCTTGACACGTCGACTGTCTTGGCTTCAGTTTTGGTACTGACACTCAATATTTTCCACCAGAAGAAGCAACACAGACCAGGGGCGCTCTTTCCTCCGTCCAAAGCTCCAGCTCTGACCTGGCCATTAACTGAGTTCACTGCACTCCTTGGTGACTATCTTAGATGACTGCTTACAAGCTGTGTGTGTGTGTGTGTGTGTGTGTGTGTGTGTGTGTGTGTGTGTGTGCGCATATAGGGGAAATGCACCTGTGCTAGTCTGTGCTAGTCTGACCAGCATGTCCCAGGGATCTGCCTGTCTCTGCCATCCTGGTGCTAGGATTAGTAGTGTGTGCCCAGCTTTCTTCCCCATGCTAGGAGGCATTATTGGTGTGTTGTCCTTTCTCTTTATTCTTTCCATTATCACTCAAGGGTCTGGCTCTGATCTTTAGCCCAAACACACATGCGCACTGAGCAGCCACTCTTTCTGTTAGGGGCTAGAAACTCCAGCCCCGTTCAGCCCGGTGACTCGTCCTTTAGCAACAGACAGATGACTTCATCAAATAACACACTCAGATTTCTGACCAAACAGATAGAGCAGACAAGCAGTGGTCAAGTGGTGACGGAGCTACTTCTCTCTAGAGGTCTGAACTTTGAGAGAAAAGTTATGGGCCTTCATGCCAGAAAAAATGTGCATAGCATACACCCCTAAATTTGCATGCACTATCAATTGTCCCTGCACCTCAGAAAAGACATTTTAAGAACCTTGTGTCAATATTTTAAAATATTTCCCTGCCCTGAGCTAACAATCAGGAGCTGGGGGATGAAGCCATTGTCCTGGGGTCATTGTGGAGACACCCTAAGAGAACAGGGTCCACTCAAGCCATTTCAGAACCAGTCCCATCTGCTTCCCTCAGATGACCCAGCTGAGATTACTGCCCACTTCCTGTCTGGCTTCTTCCTGACTCTTTGAAGCTCCTTTCCAGCCTCAGTGACAGGCAGCCGATATGCCCCACTGTGCCTGGCTCAGTTTTGTTTGCCAGAGATACTGTGAACCTTGTGCTCCTCATTTCTTTCTCTGCACAGCCACACAGCTATCTCAAGCCAGCTCGGAGCTTGAAAACGTGTCTTCTGGAGGTATTAACCTTATTTGGAGTATCAACCTCATCTGGAAGCCATGGTTTCTTAGTCACTGAGGGGTTTGTGTTCTTCTTTTTCTCCTTTTGCCAGTGCAGGGGCGTAGAAATAGAACCATTTACAACTGTTTCAATTATTCCTACCTTATCCTCAAAGATTAACAGAAAGACAGAAGCAAAAGAGATAAGTGCACCATAAGCAAGGTGAGTCTTGTGACCTCAGAGGGAAGTGACAGGCTGGGAACCTGAGACGGGGGCACACATCACGTGCAGTAAAGGAGGTGACAAAGAAGGGTCCCTAGAGAGAGACTGGGTCCTGAGTGGGCAGCGCTCTCTCACCAGGGACAGCTGTGCCGGCTCCCCCACTGTCTGCAGGATTAGAGGTTGGAGCTGTGGTCTGAATGAGGACAGATGTGTCAGAGGAAGTACAGGGTACTGCGATTCAGGAGAGCTCAGCAGAAGGAAGAAGGCCGCTGACCTGTTCCATAGTGTCTTCAGACATTCTGTAGAGAGAACTGCCCTGCCTCTCTGAAGAGACAGAGAGTAGAATTACTAACAGGAATTTTTCATTGCTTTACTGCATGTGGGAGAATGCCTTTCTGCAGGGCGGAGGGAATCCAGAGCAAGCCTTCACTGACGGACAGAAACTTTCCTCTCTGCCAAGCCCCTTGACTCTACAAGAGGCAGTTCCACCACAGTTCCTGTCATTATCCCGACCTTTCCGAGCTCATCTTGGGGTGAGGAGAGGACCAAGTACTCAGGGGGCCTTCATAAGGATGAACCAAGAGCTCAGATGGGATGGGCGGAAGATGTCGGATGACGAAGGCTGAGCATTGTTCATTTGGTAACTTCTTTCCAGGAGAATGGAAGTCTTGCCCAGGTAGCAGAGGACCAGACCACACCCACTCTGGCCTGCCCAAAGCGTCTCAGTTCTCCTAGCTGGTTATATATCTTCCTGACCTTCCTGCTAGCGTGAATGACCATGTGACCCAGTGGCCACCAAGGAGGTCGAAGAGAAAGTCTGTAAGGGAACTCAGAAACGTTCTTCCTCCCTGCTGAGAAGAGCCCCTTTTGCCAAAGCTGCCTTCCTGGGTGCTGTTGAGAGGCCGTAGAGCTCAGAGCACAGTGGTCCTCCTGTGGCCACCAGACAGCAAGCATGGAAACCAGACCACACACTAGGATGGAAAAGAGGAGGTACAGGGAGCCTGGGTTAGGATTTCTGCCCACAAGTCCAACAGCCAGACCTCCAGAAAGCCTGCCTAAAACTAAAATGAACAGACAAATAAGCAGCTCCTTGCTTTGAACTACTGGAGACTCCATTTCCTCCTGGAAAGCGTCTTCACAGAGGCATATAGAGACTTAGAATGAGAACCAGCTTGATTCTGAGCTGAAGTGTGTGATGCAAGGGATGAGCATCTCACAAGAGACGTAGGGAGCCTTAGATGTAAGCAAAGGTTGCCTTGGACAGAGTCCTAGTCCTGTTTACCAGCGCTGCAAACAAAGCCCCTTCCATAAAAGCCTGACCTGCTGGATAATGATGGAGGATGGTCATCTGTCTATGTGTTACTTTCATTGGTTAATAAAGAAACTGCCTTGGCCCTTTAATAGGACAGAAAATTAGGTAGGTGGAGTAGACAGAACAGAATTGTGGGAGAAAGAAAGCAGAGTCAGGCAGATGTCTCAGGCAGTTGCCATGCTTCTCCTCTCCGAGACGGACGCAGGTTAAGATCTCTCCTGGTAAGCCTCCCCTCGTGGTGCTACACAGATTTCTAAATATGGGTTAAAGAAAGATATGAGAGTTAGCCAGTAAGAGGCTAGAGCTAATGGGCCAAGCAGTGTTTAAAAGAATACAGTTTCCATGTAATTATTTCGGGTGTAAAGCTAGCCAGGTGGCAGGACGCAGCCCCGCCGCTCCATCTACAGGATAAAGTACAAAACTGTGGACACTTGACTTCACTGATCTAATTTATTTAAATTAGGGACCAGCAGGAGGAGAGCTGAGAGGCTAAATGAAGCCTGATAAATACACTATAGACCTGACCATAGGTAGAAAACTTAGGATAAGACCAAACCCTTTGGCGCAAGTGAAAATCCCTGAAGTTGGGCTTCATGTTCAATGTCCACTTAGGGTAAACTATGAGGGGCTAGGGGTGAGCATCGAGGTGCCCCTTTCAGCCTCTCAGAAGCAACCAGTTCCAGTAGGACCTTGGCTTCTTTTTAAATGTCATCAAGTCACTAACTGGCCCGGACGTTGTTTCTACTGAAGTCCACTGGGTGCTGAAATACAGTGGGTCCCGGCTAGGCTTGTCTCTGAGACATACAGAGTATGTAGGTACTCCCTGTCTTCCCCTTCTGGGGTCTCCTCAGTGCTACCACACAGGACCTGGCTGTATTGTGCTCAGGATAGTTTTCCTTCTGGTCACTAAATTCCCCCTCTTTCACCAAACACTTACCAAATAATCCCTTTGAGCCAGCTAGTCCTTGCCACCTGTCCTCTTAGGTCCAAATTCTACCTCAGCCATCCCTCTAGCTCAGGGGTTCTCGACCACCCCAATGCTACAACCCATAATACAGTGTCTCATGTTGGGATGACCCCACCAACCATAAAACTATTTCATTGCTACTTCATATCTGTCATCTTCCTACTGTTATAAATCATAATGTAAATTTCTGATGTATAGGATATCTGATATGCAACCCCTGTGAAAGAGTCTTTCAGCCCCCATGGGGTCATGGCCCACAGTCTGAGAACCGCTGCTGCTCTGCTTTCACGGTTAACTATACCTCTGAGTGTCTTCATTCTCCCGAAATCAAACTTTTCATCTCCAAGGTTTCTCTAACTGTACATGGGAGATATTAATGCTGTGTCTGGCCTAAGGATTAAAAAATCAAAACACAGAAGGCTTAATAAGCCCTCCATGGCCATATAGCATGCTGGCAGAGCTTAGGTCAAGGAAGTAACTTTGACCCTAGGTGTTGACTCAGGAAGAGCATGAGACTTAAAGTTATTCTCACAGTTGTTTGACAGTAGACTGCTTCTCTGAAGGTTGTTATGAGAAAGAAAGCTCTGGCCATGACATTTGCTATGCAAACTTTGCTGAGGTCAGGAGCCAGTCACCTTGGTGTCTATCGCGGGATCACTTATGAGGTCTGAAAAGAAAAGTTTTATCCCCTTCCTCTTTGTCTTGCTAACATGTGGTATTACACCTGATAAGAAGGGGGGTTTGCAAATGAATGAGAAAATTAAGAATTGAATGACCGAGTAAATGAATGCAGAACTGGGTTAGTCTTGTCTCCAAAGAATGCAAACTCATGAGAGTTACGTCATAGAAACACATAACTCACGGCCCAAATCTTCCCATCCCCTGCTCTGCATCTCCAGTCCTGCTGCTCCACACACTCCGTTCGTGATGAACACCACACCAAAGGTTTCAAGGTGCTGTGTAGACACACATGCACAAAAGACATAAGCCACATGGCTCCTGAAATTGCCATTGATGAGAGCGGGATGGAGATGGTTCAGACAGTGCCATAAAAGGAATGCACCAGTAGTTACAGCTAGAGGCATCTGCAAGAGCTGTTACCTGATTGCAATGAGCCCCTCCAGGTGGAGGCACAAAAGCCATTAAGCCTGTTAGGGTGGTTTATAGCCTTTGGGCCTTATGTAACGCTCACCAGGCAGGTGCCTGAATTACCCTGAGGGCTGGCTGGAGCTCCCTCCCCCCCTTGTTCTGTTTCTCTTCCTGAGGGAAGGTTTTCCACCTGACAACTCAATCCAGTGTGGGGGCAGTGATGTGGCTGTTCCCCCAAAGCACAAAAGGATCCGTATAAAAGAGGTTTCCTGAGACTATGTAATATATGCTCTCTCAGCGATTCTCAGAATGTATCCTAACACCTCAGTCTCCACAAGGAATAATAGCTCTCTAGGCTGCTAACGGGAACCTTTAGCTCCAGTCTATTGACCTCACTGTCCAAGGGCCTGGTCACCACCGTTCTGCTCTCTGCTTATTGAATTTTGTAGACACTGTAAATTCTGAGATCATGAGTGTTCTTTTCTGCATCTAGATTATTTTACCCCATACAGCATTCCACAGGTTCGTATGTGTGTAAAGACAATATGTAAAGGTGTGATTGAGTGTGTGTGTGTATGTGTGTGTGTTGATTTAGATTGATTGCATTTTCTTAGGCATTTTGAAAAGTACTACAATAAACACAGATGTGTAGATCTCTCCGTGACACACTGCCTTTATTTCTTTGGCTATACAGCACTGGTGGGACTGCTGGATCATACTGTAGTCTGTAGTTTGGGGGGAACCTCATGCTGCTTTCTATAAGAGCTAATTTAGACACCCACCAACAGTGCACAAGTGCTTGCTTCTCTCCACATCCTTGCCAACACTTGGTAACTTTTCTCTCTTTGATGAAAGTCATTCTAATAGGTGTGAAGTGATGTTTCATGTGGTTTGAATTTACACTTCTCTGATTTATGGTGTGGAACATTTTCTCATAGACTTATCGGGGCTGCTTGTATAGCTTCTCAGAAATAGCTGTTCTGGTCCTGTGTCCACCTTTTTAAAGTCAGGTCAGTTTTATTGTTGTTCTTGTTTGTTTGTTTGCTTGTTTATTTTTTTACTACTGAGTTGTTTACATCCTTTATGGTTTAGATATTAGATACCCTTTGTAGGTGTGTCTTTCACAAGTATTTTTTCCTGATGAGCAGATTGCTTTCTGCTTGCTGACTTTTTGTTGTTGTTGTTGTTGAACAGAGCTTTTCTGTCTTGCCTATTTTTCTTATTGTAGCCTGTGTTTATAGAGCTGTATCCAAAATACGAAGTTTCTCCCTTTCTTTCCACAAGTTTTACAATTCAGGGTCTTAAATTTAAGGCCTTAAACAATTTTGAGTTGATCTTTTTTTTCTCTGAAACTTCTAAAAGACATTCATCTTCATTTTAATGTCACTACAACATATTCCAACAATGCTTTTTAAATGATAATATGTGGTAGCAATATAGTATATTGCATATTAAATGCAATTATCTATTAAATTATAATATACAGTTGATAATCAAAAAATTTAGTTCAGGAATTATTGTATTGAGTTGACTCTCCTTAACATGTTTCTCTACATATATTTCTTAAAGTTTCTCTGTTGGTGCCCTGCCTGAAACTTTTGAATAACCCTAGATTTTGATTATTTTTGTCTCTAGTTTCTTAAAGTTTTAGACTTACACTTTTTTAAAAACTACACTTTAAAGTAGTTCTTTGGGAAATTAGCACAATGTATTTTGCACTCAGCTGTTCCCAGACCCAGACCCACCCCCTTTCTCTACCCATCCCCCTCTGTGCTCTCTTCCTTTTCTGTCTCTTTTCCCTTCCAGAGCACCTTAAGTCCAAGTTGACTACTCATATACTCTCTCGATGTGTGACATCCACTGGCATGTGGCAGACCCACCAGTGCCACACCCTTAAAGAAACTGAGCCTTTTTCTCCAAGCATTCAATTTATGTTTAGAATTATGATCAATTTGAAGTTACATTTTGTATAAAGGGTAATGTTTAGGTTGCGAATGATCATTTAGGAGTGAAAGTCAAGCTGTTTTTTTGTTTTTTTTTAAAGTGTCCCTCTTCCTCTGGATTTCTGATGCACCTTCCTTAAGTATTGATTTATCATATTCATGTCAATATATTTGAAGATTCATTGAATTGATCTTGTAAGACAAAAGCCCAATTTAATTCTTCCACTTATGGCTATCCAGCCTTCCCACCACCATTTCTTGAAGATTATCATCTCTGTTATGCATTCTTGAAACTCTGATGAGATCAGTTAGCTAAAATCAACTCAGTGCATAGTTCTACTTTGGGACTCTGATCCCGGGTCTAGGTATCTCTTTTTATGCCAGGACCATGCTGTTTTGATACCTATAGCTTTGTAATTGATTTTGAAGTAAGATAACATGATGCTTTCAGCTTTAATGTTTTTGTTCAGGGTCAATTTGTCTATTTGGAGACCATTGAATTTCCATACAAATTTTAGAAAGTTTTCTGTATCTGTGGAAAATGATGTGATAATTTTATAAGACTGAATTGTATCTATAAATCACTTTGATAGTATAAATATGTTAGCAATGTATCTTCTAATCAATGAACATGGGATGGGTTCCCATTTATGTCTTTTTCAAATACTAACCAATGTTTAATAGCTTCCCATATATGCATCTTTTAGTTCATTAATTACATTTTTGCTAAGAAATTTTTGATGCTATTAAAGATAGCACTGTTTTTTTTTACTTTTTTACATAGTTCATTTTTTGGTGTTTAGAAATGCTATGGGTTTTTGTTTGTTAGCTATGTATCTTGTAATTTTATTGAATTCGTTTATTAGTACTAAAAGTTTAGGTGTGGTCTTTAGAATTTGCTCTATATAAGACTGCACAATCTGCAAATGAAGACAATTTAACTTCTTCCTTTCCATGTCGGTGTATTTTATTACTTTCTCATGACTAACTGCTTAGCTAGGACCCGTGTTGCTATACACAATAGAAGTAATGAGGTTGGACTTCATGACAAGCCTTCAGCTTTCACTATGGATACAACTGTCAGTATGGATGTACACACAGCCCTTGTTACACTGAGGTACATTTATCCTATACTCAATTCCTCAGAGCTTTTTTATCATGGGGGAATGTTTATTCTATCCAGTATTTTCTCTGCTTTGATTATATGACTAGGTGGCCCTTCTTCTTTCATTCTGTTGGAATGGTGTATCATGAGTATTGATTTATATGTGCTAAACCATCCTTGCATCCCGGGAACAAGTCTCCCACACCAATACCATGTACCCTTCCCCCATGATCATGGTGCTATTAAATTTAGTTTACTAATATTATTGAGGATTTTGCACCCTAGTTCCCCCAGGATATTGGTTATAGTTCCCTTGTCTGGTCTTGATGTCAGAGAAATAGTGACCTCATAAAATGTGTTTGTGTTTCTTCTGCTTCATTTTTGGGGAAAGTTTGAAAATGATGAATAGTAGTTCTTTAAATGATTGACAGAATTCACCAGAGAAATCATTAGTCTCTAGGCTTTTCTTTGTTGAGAGATGTTTATTACTTGGTAAGTGACCTTAGTTGTTATTGGTTTGCTTAAATCTTCTATTTTTTTATGATTTCGATAACTTTGGTGGTGTATGAACATGCAAGTACACACACATACACACACACATACACACACACATACACACACACACAAAACTACATACTGTATGCATGTGTGTGCCAGAGGTCAACATAGGTATCTTCCTTTTTTCTTTTCCACCTTGCTTTTTGACCAGGGTCTCTCACTGAACCTGGAGCTCACGCACTAGCTACACGAACTGACCAGCAAGCCTATGGAATCCACCTGTCTATGCCTTGCCAGCACTTGGAGTTATAGATGAGAGTTACCGCTACACAGCTTATACATGGATGTTACATTTTTCTCAGCAAGCACTTCACTAGACATCTCCCTAGTCCAAGGTTGTTTTTTTAATATAGAAGAGGAAGAAGACAGTCGATGCTCATTTCTAAATTTGTACATGCCTTATATCAGTGCCTCCCCCAAATAAACTCAGAAATGGGGATTTACAGGAAGTATTCCCACCTGAGGGAAGAAGCAAGGGAGCTCCACTGTACAAAGCACAGAACTGAAGGACTTCCTCTTGAGAAAGGCACTGCACAGAGAACTCTGACCCCAGGAAAGCCCTCGGTCCACACACAGACACAGCATCAGCTGTCCCAGGAGTGGGCACAATGGGGGGACAAGGTGGACGAGAGCAAACTCTGTTGAGAGCCATCAGTGGGCTGGGACTGTGTGGAGAGGTGAGTGCTTCGAACTAACAGGAGTAGATGGGGCCTCCACAAAGTGTCCACCGCACATAGTCCCTCTAGAAGACAGGGAGGCCAAAGAAACTGGCCACGCAGCAAAAGGGACCTAGCCAAAGGACAGGGATGCCCATTAGGCTGCTGGAAATTGAACGTCGACGCTTTTATACTCTGTAACAACTTCTGCAAATGTTTTTAATCTTCACATTCAAATTAATATGGTTTTGGCTGCCTGGTATGGATCAATAGTGTACTAAATATGGATTTACACACAAATAGCTCCACAAGCCTATGTGGTCAGTAATATGTTATTAAAGCTCCCTAAATACGTATTTACAAACTAAACCAAGGAATCAGCCTTTTAGGGGTCCCCTTGTACCTCCTGGAGCACTAATTCACAGGGCAAGGACTTACGGTGACCAACTGATCAGTTTTTTGTTTTGACTTGGTTGGGTTTGGGGTTTTACATTTGGGGTTTTTTGTGTGTGGGGGGGGGGGATTCTGTTTTGTTTTGTCTTGTTTTGCAGACCAAGATATCTGCAAAAGGAAGGGCATCAAATTATAGTTTTGTTCTCTAAATATTAATAAAACTGGCCCACTGATAGAGTGTACTCTTGACCCTATAGTTGTATCCTTGACGCGTCTAAAGCTTTGACGAACAAATGGGCTTTCCTTGATAAAAACACCATGGCCAAGGAAACTTAGAAAAGGACTTATTCGGACTTACAGTTCCAGAGGGTTAGACTCTATGATGGCAGAGCCAAGGCGACAGAAGCAGGAAGTTGAGAGCTCACATCTTAAACTGCAAAGGAGAGCAGAGAAAGCAATACTTGCAATGGCATGAGTCTTTAAACTCTTAGAGCTTGCCTCCAGAAACATACTTCTCCCAACAAGACCACACCTCCTAAACCTCTCAAACAGCTACAGTAACTGGGGGGCAAGTACTCAAATGCCCAAGACTATGGGGTACATCTCACTGACTCCACCACCTTTATATAACACAGATAAAGATTCCCAGATTCCAACTCCCTTCTCAGGGCAGCATACCTTGTACAGTCAGAAGAGAGCGCCTGAATTTCCTGATGCCCTTACTTGCTCTGTAAATTAGAGCCAGTTGGTTTGCTTCTTCATATTTCAGTTTTCTCTGCTGCAAAAACAGAAATGATAGATACACCTACCTACTGGAGCAGTGAAGAGTGAGAAATAGAGTTCTCTGAAAGCATTCAGTCTACTGTCTGTCTAAAGCATTCAATAAAGGTGACCCATCAGTGCTAACACTGGGGACCAAGGCGACTGACAGAGGAAAGAGTTTACTTGGGCATATGGTTACAGAAAGTTAGAGTTGGTGATGGTTGTGCAAAGGTTTGATGACACGGGCGGGAGGCTGAGAGCTCACTTCTTGAGCTGCCCGCACCAAGAACAAAGGAACACCAGGCTGTACCTTAAGCAGTGGTTAACGGTTGGTCTCAAATTCTGTGTGTGTCCAAACCACATACGCTGGAACCTAATCCTTGTGAGGATGATATTTAAAAGTGGGTGCTTTGAGAGATAGGTGGGTTATAAGGTGGAACCCCTGTAAACAGTATTAGTACCTTAGCAGCAGAATAGGTGAACTTGACAGAGACTGAGAGCAAGCAGGCAAAGGGCAAACGTTGCCTTTCTCCACATCCTTTTATGTGGACTGCTGCTGTAGAATATTATTTTTTAAGATGTATTACATCTGTTTTTGCTGTGGAATAATTGCTTAATGATGCAAAGATGTGTCGTGTTCCTTTATGTTGCATTATTGTTTAACTCTGTGAAGGCTCTGTTACTTTGCCTGTTTAAAACACCTGAGAGTTCTAATAAAGAGCTGAACAGCCAATAGCAAGGCAGGAGAAAGGATAGACAGGGCTTGCAGGCAGAGAATAAATAAAAGGAGAAAAAGCAACCCTCCCTCTCGATGTTTCTGCTTCAGCATTTCTTGCAGGACATCGATCTACTCTGGCTGTCTTTCTCTTGAAAGTAGGAATGAGAAACTGTTGCAGAATGGGCCATTCCAAGGCTTCCCGGGAGATATTAACATCCATGTACATGCATGCTGGCTTTACAGTATATGTGGGGGAACATACAAGACCCCAAATGTTTCCTGAAGTTCTGAATCCTAGTGTCTCCATTACACCATCTGCATTTGTAATCTCCATTTGTTTCTCTTTAGTTACACTGTCAGCTCAAAACTAAACAGGGCCCTGAACTTGTGGGGCCTTCCTTGGTGCAGAGGAAATGCCCCCCAGATTAGAAATATGTTGTGTTAATGTTCATGGGTTTTCACCTAGCAAAAGAAGTTAAGAATTTAAGATTCTCATGATGATTTTTAACTCAGGTTAAGACTCTGCTGTCTCTACTCAAGATCCCCGGGACACAAGGGACCCTGGGAAAGTTGCTATTGTACCAGTGACTGGCCACTGCTGTCACTCCTGACCGCATGTAAGTTGTGGGGAGCCAGAAGTCTACTCGAGGTTCCCTGCATGCCTCCATGCCTAACCCAGAAGCACTGGCCCCACCTCCACATGTTCTCAGAAAGAGCAGCACAGGGCTGGACTGGGAGGCATATTCCTGGACCAGTCTGTGCTCTGGGACAGGCAGCTCCAGAACCCTCACACCTGCTTCCCCGTCTTTGAAAACCTTCATTGAAAGAGGGAGATACTCATGAAAAGATCTTACCATATCAACTAGGAAGCATCAGACAAGTACACATGGGGTTTCTGCTCTTGGCAGCATGCAAATACAAATTTGTATGTGTGTGATGGTGGCATCAATTTGATTCATATTGTTGTGCCTGATTACAATAGTTTTTCAGTAATAATCCAAAAGGCTATTGGGAGGCAAAATGAGCTGAAGAACATGGAAGAAAAACTTCAGGTTCCCAAAGACACACAGTACTACTTAAAGGCCAATGGTGCCCATTTAGAGAGGGGGTGTCTATACAAAGACCAAACTCTTTCTCAGCATCTCACTCACATCCTCAGAAACAGCTGCTCCCTCCCCAGACTGCCAACCACCCTTCTGTGATTAATCCATCCTCTCAGGCAAGGGTGGCCAGGCCAACGGTGCCCCACCCCCTGCCACGGGGGGCATCTTGAAGCCAAGTTTCTCTGGGTGAACTCCAGGGTGGAGTGCATTGAGGGGGTTAATTACACCAGCCCCGGTACTACCTCCAACTCAGCACAATGACAATTTGGCAACTGTGTTACTGGTACAAAAACAATATGCCAAGCAGCTGGTGGCAGAGAAGTCTGATTTATTAACAGAAATCCTGGGATGGCAGCCAATGTGCCCCTCTTTCCAGAGGCGCAGCAGGGCCCAGCAGTCAACTGATGCGCACCCTCCATCAGGGCCCAGCTCCCATGCAGACAACTGAAATGCCACAATTAGAACTCCATGGCCTCATTCTTTGTGTGGTTAAGTTGTGTCTGGAAGACATGCAGATTGTCTCCTGCTGGAAGGATAACAGGTTAATACTGGGCAAGGGCAAATCGTATTTACCTAGGTGGGGGGTCTTCCTGTACTCAGCAGGCTGAGGCAGGTGTGGGGATGGAGCCCAGCACCAGGATGTCTGGGTGGCACTTCAAAACCTTGGGATGGCATACAAGGAGTACACAGAGTAACTGAAAAGCCCACTGGGATGAGAGATGGGATCCTGAGAATTGAGGGCGGTGGTGTGCCAACACAAAAAAGCACTAGTATTGTGATTTTAGCTCTGCCACTGTCCTTGTCATCAAGGACATAGTCACTAGCATCTCACATATACCAGCTAGCCAAAACCCCGGGACATCCCATAGCTAACTGTCCTGGTGGACAACCAGTAGATGAGAGGCCAGGTTGAGGAAGCTATCCTCCATCCTGCATCCTTCCATCTGGACTTCACCACCGACAGGAAGAGTAGGAGCTACCTCTCCACCTCTATGAGATGAACACTGAGATCCACTGAGCGTGAGCTACCCATGGGGGACTTGTGGACCCAGATTAACTCTCTTTAATTCCTCTCTCCGGGAAGACAGCCCTGGGTAATAAGAGGTGGGGGACAGATTTTCAATTAACCTCTCTACTAGCAATCCATTTAATTCTGTAAACTTCTCTAGCCTATGAATTGTGAGCATTAGCCTCTCTCACAGAGATGTTGTATCACATAAGACGGTACGTGAGAGGCCTTTATGGACTGGACTCTTAGGTTCAGTGTGTAAGAAGGAACCATATTGTTACTGTGTACTCAGGAGTTAGGGAATGAAGCAATGCCACCCTGGTGGACAGAATAAACAGCTTTGAACTGAGCTTCAAGTGCCCGCAATAAAACTTCAGAGTAACCTGAGTCTCTGTGAACCTTGAGGGAGGGACAAAAGGGATATGCTTGCCTCTGAGGTCATCATTAATGTCTAAAGCATATAATCTTCAGCAGTAGTGTGCCCATGAGTGACAGCTGTATCAGCCACTGTGAGTTTCCACGAGGAACCTATGTTCACCCTCAGCCCCTACCACAGACATGTGAATTGAACTGAGTCACGCCATGTCATCCCCAGATGTCTGTTTCGTTTATACAAGACAATGCCTGCCCAACTCACTCATGAGTTATTATAAGATGTTAAATCTGTTCAAGTATTTAAATCCACTGTAACATAAGAATTATACAGTCAGTCTTTGTCCCTGGCTTTTGACACAGGTTTCCAAAAACCCATGTAATTTTCTAAGTGGTTGGGGTGATAGATTCCTTTTAGTTCTACTGATGTGGCTTTTGGCAGGCTACCAAAGAACCTCAGAACAGAGGCTAGTCTACACACACACACACACACACACACACACACACACACACACACACCAGAATTAGATGCTTGAAGTTTTTTTGTATTAAAAATTTCTGCCTCCTCCCCGCCTCCCATTTACCCCCCTCCCCCCTCCACTCTCCCTCCCTCTCCTATCCAGAGAGCAGTAAGGGTTCCCTGCCCTGTGGGAAGTCCAAGTTCCTCCCCCCTCCATCCGGGTCCAGGAAGGTGTGCATCCAAACAGGCCAGCCCCCCCCCCAAAGCCAGTATGCGTAGTAGGATCCAAATCCAGTGTCATTGTCTTTGGCTTCTCAGCAGCCCTCATTGTCCGCCATGTTCAAGGAGTCCGGTTTTATCCCATACTTTTTCAGTCCCAGTCCAGCTGGGCTTGGTAAGCTCCAAATAGATCAGCCCCACCATCTCAGTGGATGGGAGGACCCCTCACAGTCCAGCCTTCATTGCTCATGTTTTCCTTCCTTCTGCTCCTCATTTGGACCTTGGGAGCTCAGTGTGGTGCACCAATGTGTGGCTCTATCTCTATCTCCATCCATCGCCAGATGAAGGTTCCCTCATGGTCCTGACTTTCTTTCTCATGTTCTCCCTCCTTCTGCTCCTCGTCAGGACCTTGGGAGTTCAGTCCGGTGCATCAATGTGGGGCTCTGTCTCTATCTCCATCCATCACCTGGTGAAGGTTCCGTCCAGATGGAACTCCACCGCACCGGATCAGGGATTCCCGTCCAGATGGAACTCCACCACCAGAAAACTTTTTTTTATTACTGATTTTTATTGAGCTCTACATTTTTTTCTGCTCTCCTCCCTGCCCCTCCACTCCCCTTAAACCCTCCCACAAAGTCCCAAGCTTGAAGTTTTTAACTCCAGCCCCATCCTCTAGAAGAGGACAGGGGAAGAAGAGACCAGAGATGAAATTACTAATCCATAATGCCTGTTAAATTCCATCAGAATCCCTGAACTACAGGTTTCTGAGCTTCCAAGTAACAAACACATCCCTGTGCTGGTGGCACAGCCGGACCCCATGGGGACAGAAGCTCCTGTCCAAGAGACCCTTATAGACTTCACCCTATGGCTCCCCCTCTAGCTGATCATTTGTATCATTTATCATATACTTCCCAATTAGCAGGTGTATGCAAGTAAAGCGCCCTGGTCCTGCCATCATAGCAGATTAACCTAAGAGATCCCTGACTTCCCAACAGTACTCTGAGCAACTGGTCTCTTGTGATACTAAGACCATCTCCATTGGGGGTCTGCCCCAACGCCCAGCAGTTAATGTCAGAACTGAATTACAGTGTGGAACAATCAGTTGGTACCTGAAGGGTCCAAAGGAGGTTCCTGTTAAGGAGACCCTAAACATATGGTATCTGAAGTTATTTGTGTAGAAACATTCATTTATTATTTTATCCCCTGAGTGTGTCCTTAGTGTCCAAAGACACACTCGCTCCTAATTCTCTTGAGTGCTATGAGCTGTGTCCTGCTCAGAAGTCAGCATAAATAGCCAACCAGCACACAGTAAAATTCCAGACTGCTGGAATCAAAGCTGCAAACCAGAGGCAATATTTTCAAGGCCAATGTTTTCCTCCCCTCCATTTCTCCCTGGGCTGTTCACATCTGCACTCCTGTTCGGCTCTGTCCCGTGGAACCCAGGTTCCTGAGGTCCTAACCAAGCCAGAACCGGAGCAAGTGCTCCTTTAAAAGCAAGTACAATAAACTTTGAGCCCAGAGCATTTGTTCATTTTTAATGCAGGTGATTAAATAAGTGATTTTTTTAAAAAAGGAACTCCAATGCCTTTGGTTAAACACATTAATATAAATGATTTAAGAAAGCTGATTTCCTAATGAGTTGAGAATTTTATATTGATTCAGTAATTACAAAGCATATTGCAAAATCAATGAAATACTCCTGAAATTCACATTGATTGGCTGGCTTCAAAAGCATCACATTGAAAGAGACAATGTATTTGCTAGTGTGAATGGGTGCCCATGTTAACACATTCCGTGACGAATGGTGGCACTCGGGTGGACCTCGGGCCCCTTGGAAGGGACCTGCTCTGTGCCCTTGCTTCTGCTCTTTTTTTCTCACTTGGTTCTGGCTTCAAAGCTGCTGGTTAATGAAACATTAGATTATTACTCCCTTGTGCATTCAAGTTTTCAGGTCTTTATACAATAATTAATTAGGATTATGTGACAAGGAGAGAATTTCCACCAGGAAAAGAAAAACTAATGGTACTGCTTTAACAAATGATGCTTAAACTCCTATTGACTCAACTTAATTTATTTAATCTTTCTACCTAGACCACCCTGAAGGTAATTATTCACATTAAATACTTTTAAACTAGTATCTTTTAAGTCTGGGATTTCTCACGTAGCCACTTAGTGTCTAATAAAGTAGGCTTCTTGGGAATGAGTGTTTCAAATTATATTAGAAATGAATAGGTCCTCAGAACACATGCCTCGGTGTTTCTTCCAAGTGTGATGGATGGACCACCAAGCTCAGCATCACCTGGGATCTTATGAGAAACCCAAATCCTCAGGGTCTAAATCAGACCTGAGCCCGACCCGGGCACTGGGGAGTCTGCTCCCGGCTCAAGTTCAAGAGCATGGGCATCAACCCTTCCAGTTTCCCTGTGTCGTGTGTTGCAGGGCTCCAGAGAATACGTGGCGCCTGTTCTCAAGGAGCTTACACTCAGGAATAGTGTTGCAGGCTTTCTTGGACCTCCAGCCCCCAAATCATGACACAGAGACTTATTATTGATTATGAGTGCTTGGCCTTATCTTAGGCTTGTCTTATGCCTTATCTTATACTAGCTCTTTTAACTTAATTTAACCCATTTCTCTTCATCTAAATTTTGCCTCAAAGCGTTTTACCTTTCTTCCATTTTGTATGTTCTACTTTCCTGCTTCCTCCATGTCTAGCTGGCTGGCAGCTACCTGGCTGACTGGCCCAGGCATCTCCCTCTCTCCCTCCCTTGTTCTCTTCTGGAGCCTAGATTCTCCCCCCTACATATTCTCTGTGTCCATCAGGCCCACCTATCCCTCCACTGCCTAACATCTTTACATAGTTAAACAAACGCAACATAAACAAATGCAGCCCACCTATGCATAGTTAAAGTAATATTCTGCAGCATAAACAAATGGAACACACCTTTATGTCATCAAAGTAATATTCATAACAGTGTAGGGTAGAAAGGTTTTTTATGGTACTTATTTCTACTACCAGCTAGATTTAACATTGTCACAATACTTAATGCTCCTGGACTTGGTTCTTCACCCAGAAAAAGACAAAGTTGACTTAGATGATTATTCAAAACCTCTTCTGGCCGGGCGGTGGTGTCGCACACCTTTAATCCCAGCACTCGGGAGGCAGAGGCAGGCGGATCTCTGTGAGTTCGAGGCCAGCCTGGTCTACAAGAGCTAGTTCCAGGACAGGCTCTAGAAACTACAGGGAAACCCTGTCTTGAAAAACCAAAAAAAAAAAAAAAAAAAAAGGAAAACCTCTTCTGTCTCAGGTTATCACTCTATGGGCAGCCTTGAAAGGAGTGGATCTGTTTACAGAACTTCCTCATCAGCTGAAGTGACTTGAAACACAGGAACTGGCCTCTCCTGTTTCCCCAGGTAACTCACCTCTGGAATGCTGTAGGGATTCACATGAGGGAGGACAAACCCAATGGGGGATGGAGAAGGGGACGATGGAGGGGAAAAAAAAGGAATGAGTCATTATGGAGTCTGATGAATGCGAAGAGCTAGACAAGCTGGTGCTGAAGTTTAAAGTCTGTGAGTCTGGGGGTCAGAGGGAAAGCTGGGGGAGTTCCTATGAGCAGGAACAGTGTCTCAGCTGAACAAGTCCAGCAGGGACACACTTCTTCCTTCAGCCTTTGCTCTCTGCTGGTGTCCTTGATGGGTTGGCTGAGGCCCAGCATCCAGTGTCATTAGCTTCATCCAGGCCATCAACTCAAACATAAGTCCCAGCCAGAAACACCCTGACAAGATGCTGTCTTCTGAGTTCCAGATGCAGTCAGCCCCAGGGAAGTCCCCACAACTCTGTTGTCTCAGGCCCTCCATCCCCTCTCGCATCCTTTGGGAACCAGCTGCATCCGTGTTTGATGCAACGGGCTTCCATGTGAAGGATGGGCTCCTTGTCCCTCCTCAAGGGGATGCACATATCAGCAGAGCGCATGAGCCTGGTGTCTAAGGCAACCAGTTCAAAAGAAGTTATCAGTAGAGAAGGGGTACCCCGGTGCCTCTTGGTCATAGGGTATGGCTGATCTGAACTCAGCTGGGCCACTTGTCCCCTTTTGACAAGGGTTCCCTTCTAAATGTCCCAATCAATACTCATTAGGCATCGCCAGCTCCTTGTCTCTTCCTAACTGATTTATCCGCCATGCTATAAAACCCATTAAAAATTAATCTTCTAATAGATGAGGCCTCAAACTGGCTGTTCCAAGGTTCCTGACACAGGGCAGATGCCCATTGCCTCTAAGAGGTAAGACTGAGAGGCCAGGGTTAGACAAAAGAAAGAACCGTGCCCAGACCCACAGTGCAGAAGACTCTAGGGACAGCCCTGGGAGCAGTCACCTGCCCCTAGGAGAGGCTGTGTGGCATCATCCTAATGGGTAGAGAAAGGCTGTGGATGCAGCTCCCTGGCAGTGCTTGCCTGCTGTGCACAGGCCCTGGGCTTAGACACCAGATGGAAAGGGGCTTATCTTCCTAACAAGGGGAAGGAAAATAAGACCTCGAGCAGTTCTCTGCCTCCAGTTGCACACAGCTGGAGTGGCGGTGGTGGCGGCTGATACTCCTTACATGGAAGGCCTAGCCCTACCATGTGGCTGGCACTGCCTGACCCATTGG
Source organism: Arvicola amphibius (assembly GCF_903992535.2). Classification (NCBI taxonomy): domain Eukaryota; kingdom Metazoa; phylum Chordata; class Mammalia; order Rodentia; family Cricetidae; genus Arvicola; species Arvicola amphibius. The sequence goes on from NC_052051.1 coordinate 149,795,544, forward strand.
ACACTGTTTTCTCTTGCGCATCATTCTCTTCCCAACCTCTGGGTGCAGACATCATCTGAGTCTGCATCCCTCGGCTTCCTTTCCTCCTAAGCAATCTCATCACTCTAGCTACCAGTTTTTATAAATTCATTCACTCAGCAAATAAAGCGGTGTCAACAGTGCTGTGCACCAAACTCTGCGGTCAGAGACGCTTGACCCTCCCCTGCTTCTGACAGTCTCCAGTTCTACAGTGCAGGAAGGGGAGATTTAAATATGTGATCCCAGGGAAGTGTGGCGGGGTGAGGACCTGAGATCATGGATCAGAGTGAGGAGAGGCATGGAAGGAGAGCAGACATTAATTACATCACAGACAGTGAAATCCGACCAGCCACACCTCTCAACCCTAAGAGAAGGAAGAAGAGAGTTTTTGAAGCCTTGATTGGATGGCCATCAAATGTCCTCTTTCAGGGGCATAAGACTGGGTGAACCAACCAACAGCCCATAGTGGTAGCCCCGGTACAAATTCTACCATGAGGTCATGGTGGGGTTTCTTCATCACCAACATAAGATTTATGAGCACCAGTTCTATGGGGTCTGTATATCTCCAAGTCCGTGTGTGTTGGTGAGCTTCCTCCTGAATCTCACCATTACCATGGCATTGCTTATCCAATTATTCCAGAGCCTGGTATTAGGCAGGTCCCCACACACCACAACCAGGGTCCTTAAAAGAAGATAGCAGGGTTGGGTGGGGAGAGAGCTCTGTGGTTAAGAATATTTGCTGTGCAAGCATAAGGACTTGAGTTCAAAATCAGCACCCGCACAAAAGCCAGGCATGGTGGCACACACCTATAGCCTCAGCACTAGAGGAAGTGGGGCACACCGGAGGATCCCTGTGGCTTGCTGACTATCAGCCTAGCTGAAACACTGAAAGCTCCAGGCTCCATGAGAAACCTGTGTCAAAGGAATAAGTAATAGGGTGATAGAGAAGGCCACCCATCTTCCTCAAGCCTTGGCTCATGTGCCATAAGCACACGCATGAGCACACAATACACACAAACACACAGAGAGACACACACACATAGCACATGCCTACGCACATATCAGACATGGCTTTTCACTTACTCCCTGGCTCAGAAGCTGGTGTGTGAAAAACCCTTCTTTCCCTTTGTTCCATCCTCACACTCTTGCTAAAGATGGGTACTCAGTTCATGGGTTCCTGGGACCAAGGGTCCTCAAAACCTGTGACAGAGGGGCTGGCTCCCTGGACACCTTCCTCTCCTCCCCTGTTCAGCCTTAGACTCTAGCTACCACCCCTACCTTCCCTGCTGCTTTCCTGATCCAATGTTGCAGGCATACAGTGGCTTGGCTGGTTGGTGGACTTTCTGATCACCCCTCCTGTGCTGCATGCATTTCTTGGTGACGTGAGAAAATGCATCAACCATCTCTTCCCAGATGAGAGTTCCCATCTTTTCCATAGTGGTCAGCTTTTCTGCTAAGACCACGAGAGGCTCTGGCTTTCCTTCCCAGGCAACAAGGCACCTGGCACACACCACGCTACTGTGGCCAGTTGTTCCTGCCAAAGGCACCCATCCAGCTTCTACTGCACTGTACTGACCACAGACTAGGGCAAGCCACCCCCAAAAGACACTCTGACCTTTTGCACCATTTTACATAAGGACTCCAAGGCCAAGGCTCGCCGGCTCTAAGAAAAAAAAAAAAATGGAAGAATTTGAGCCTCCAGGGCCTTTCCCGTCCAGTGTCAATATTCTTATATAGTTCTCAGCATCTCCTATCTTCTTGTTTATTTACTCAACAATACGTTTTAAGGACCTACTGTGTGCTGGGTGTTGGAAATGGCAGACAAGCATGGCGGATCTGCCTCCTGCCCTCGTGGAGTTTATAGGAAGAAAGGGAACAGGCTTGCTTGCCTTTTGCTGATCAGTGTTCAGGAGTGAAGAGTGGTTTATGGAAGTGTTGCCCCAGAATTTCTGGTCCCCACTGCAAAGGAGACTTGAGCAAAAGGGTCATTCCAGGACTTAATCTCTGTAAGTAATCCCCAGTGTTCAGTTCTGCTTGCATCTGTTTCCCCTTTCCCCTGGTCTGCTCTGCCAGCCCCTCCCTCCTCTGACCACCACAGCCTTGAGCTATGCTCCTGCCATCCCTGCCCCTCCTGCACCCTTGGCCTTCAACCCACCCCTAGCTCCAAGGAAGAACAGCAAGACTAATTTCATTTCTTTTCCTTTGGTGAGTCGATCTGTGACAACCCTTTTTATGCATTTAATTCATTCTCAATTTCTCATAATCAGGAGGAAGGTATCCCCTAAGGTTAGGCAAGAGCTTGTCAGAAAAGGAAAAAAAAAAAGCCAGTGTAAATTCACAGAGGTAATCATAGTCTATCTCCACTCCCACTGCCCGTGGAACTATTAACTAATATCGCTCTCTAATCTTTTTTGTACTTATTTATTTTGTAGCGAGAAACTAGCGTTATAAACACCCCTACTGTCAAAACTTGTCATCCCTATTACCTCTAGGCGGGCTTCATCTCTGTTATTCTAATTTCAGAGTTTCTCAAAATTCACAGCCGCTGGAAATTGAGTACAAAATCCATTATCATTTGTATATTTTAATTATGCAAATGAGGCAGCTCAGCTGCGATGTCCGGGACCTGCAGGGATGCCTGACTTGATTCTGGGTGATTACAATTTATCCAGTCGAGTCACTTTAATTGTAACAAGCTAATTACATTGTTTCATTTGGCTTTAACAAAAGAAAAGGAGACAGGAAGCTAGATGTGGCTCCAGGCCCCCAGAGCAGACCACTGCCTGTCTCTTCCCAGGCTGAGGTAGGTGGCCTGGAGAGTGGGCACAAGCTTTCGTTGCTCAAGAGAACACTAACAGGGTAACACTGGAGTAAGGGCAGCCAGCGTCCAGGTAGTCAGGGGCACTAGCAGTCTCTGATGGCAAGCGAACTTCCATTGCAGCTGGGAGTTTGCCCAGTCGTAAGCCTGGCTGTGGAGAGATCAGAGTATCTTGCAGAGTATCTTCCATCCAAGCTTACCTGAACCCCAGTCTCATCTGTGGGAACCCAGCTACCTTCCCCTGGTGTAAATTGGAGTGTAAAGGTAACAGCTCTGACTATGTCTGCTCATTCCTCATAGCACTAGAGGCCTTTGAGACTCCAGTGGATGTGTTTTCCACAGTCAGATAGAAGATGCGGACATGGGCAAGAGACACGAAGACAGAGATGAGAGCAGACAGAGTCCATTTGGCCGAGGGAGGAGGAAGCTTCCAGAGCCCATTCAGGAGGGTTACATTTTTATATCTGTGATCGATGAGAAACATTTACACATTGAACCAGTTGTTGCCTCTCACAGTCATTACTGCCTGCCAGCGAGAGAGAAGGTGCTTAAGCTTACAAGTGTGCTCGATATTTCAGCAGTGTGACGGTCCCAGGAAGCACCAGGCTCACTTCCCTTAACAAAGGACTATTCCTCCAAACAGAGTACAACAGAAGCATTAAAGTTCCTACGAGGGAATGACTCAGGGCTGGCTACAGTCTGGGCTGCTACCAAGTTCATTCTTCCTTCTCCTGCACCAGAACCCACTCTCCCCGAGTCTGGACCTCAGTCACCTGCTAAAAGATAAGCTCCACACCAAAATGTAGAAACCGGATCCACGGCCAGTGATGTCAGCTAGTCCGTTAACCAGCAACCGTTCATTGAGATGGTATTATAACTACCGTCTCTGCTTTCAAGATAGAAGTTAGCTTCATAGATTTTCAAAGGGGCAAAGTAAGTAGGCTCAAAAGAGGTCTGAGGAGAGAGAAGGATGGACAGAATCTCTGAGTAGTAGCATGGTCCGACTCATTTCTGAGGGAGTTCAATTCCAAGTGAGGCAGACACCGAACCAGGTCAAGGCTGACTGAATTCTGTCATGATGGGTGTAACAGTTCAGGGCTCTCCTAATGTCTGGAAAGAACAGCAGAGGTGAGAACTAACTGAGCTAAGCCAGGGATCAAAGGCAGAGGGATGGAGTTTGCTGCCAGCTTCTGAGAACTAAGCCAGTAAGGTAAAGGGCATTGCCCATCAAGTCCACTGTACGACAACTGTGTGTGCCCCTGCAGTGCACGTGTGGATATCAGTGAGAGAGGAAAGAGATGGGAAGTGAGTGAAGGAGCCACTGAGCAAGGGGGCCAGCCATCAGCAGGATGAAGGCTCCTGTGTTGGTAGAATGGGGAGATGCTGGGTGCACAACGAGAAGAGCTTAGACAGCACGTTACTCTCCTCAGGTCAGCCTGAGAAAGAGATCTGAGGAGGAAGGAACAGAATGGGCAAAGATGTAGAAAAAAAAGCTGCATGAGACAAAGTCAGATACTGGAGGGGAAAAGACAGAGAGAGGAATGTTGGAGAAGCCGAAGCCAGCCACCGTGCCTGCCTCTGGAGTGCTGTGGATACAGCCACCTGCTCTGGGTTAGAAATTTCTCCTTCTTCTTTGTTTGCCTGTTTGTTTTGGAGAGAGGGTCTCTATATAATCCTGGCTGTCCCAGAATTCATTATGTAGCCCAGGCTGCCCTTGAACTTGCAACAGTCCTTCAGCCTCTGCCTCCCCAGAGCTCCTGCAGCACCACAGCCAGGAGCAATTCCTCTCTGTTGCTCAACAGACAAAAAAAAAAAAAAAAAAAAAAAAAAAGACAGTGCCACACCCAGTGTAGGGTTGCAGGAGTAGAAGACACTACAACAAATAAGTAAGGGCAGAAAGAGGGGAGGGAAGGGGAGGGGACAGGAGAGGAGAAGAGGGGAAGGGAAGGAAGAGGAGGAAGAAAGCAGCATGTGGTTGAGGTAACATGATTTCCTACTCCCACTGCTACCTGGATAGTTGAGATGTGTCATTTAAAGGGTCAAAGCCCGGCCTGCTCAAGAAGGTGGGGTAGGGGTTGGGTATCAGAGGTTCCTCTATGCTGTCCCTTCCAGCTGGATGTCTTCAATGACCTGTGTGCTCATCCCTCTCTAGGTGGTGCCAACCTCTGCTTAGATATTTAGTGCTGTGTTGAGTGTGTGTTTGAAACAGAAAGAAAAATAAATAAATCAAGGCTGCTGCTGCCGCCTGGATTCCCCAGCTCTAAGTAAATGAGAGCCAGATGCCCAGTTCCTCGTCGCTTTATCAGATGACTCCACGGAGTAATTAGAATACTTTATGGCATTCACTCGCTGATTCTCACCGTGCCCTAGGAGGGAAGCACTCAAGATCATTACCCTCCCCAGGCCCAGGGAGGGCCATAACGTACTCTCCACGTGCACATTCTGACAACACCTGTCCCCAAACATACTGGAAGGGGAGAGCCAAGCCCAGCCGCACACTTGGGGAAGATAAAAGAGCTGGAGCCAGAGTTCTAGGAAAGGGACCTTAGTGATGGAGCAAAGGTCCAGTGAGATGCAGAGATGCCTCAAGGCGGGGAGGGACTGAGTTAGGCATTAAGAGAAATGGAAAACCAACGACAAATACTGGAACTACCTTGGCATGGAAGACTCAGAGAGGGAGGGGGACCATGCAGACTGTCTGAGGCCAACCTGGGCACTGGGCATGGAGTGGAGATAGAAAGACATCATAAAGAGGAGATAGGGATAGGCTAGACCCAGGGGCTCTGCCTGGGAACTTCAAGAAAGCATCTTCTAACCCTCTATTGCTCATCAAAGTCTTCCCCACTTGGGAACAAATCTTAAGCCCTCTTCATCCCTGGAAAAGATCACTTTAGGGCTCATATTAATCTGCTATTGATCAGTAGTTGAATTCTGGAGAAGGAAGTAAATGGCCTAAGGGTTCATAGTGAGGAGTCTCTGGGACTGGATTCCAGATACCTAACTCTCACTGCTAAGGTACCTTCATCTCTCCTCTTCAGCTTCTTCCTCATACTTGACAGGAGCCATATTAATGGATCAGCAGGCCCTTGTTTTTATGCACACATTCCACTCACTTATTCTCTGGTCCAAGTAAGTCAAGAAGCTATTAAGTGCCATAACCACACTGAGGGCATCCTATGGAGCCTAACACAGGATTGACAACATTATGCGCAATGCACTATGGCATGGCCACGAGATATGGAAATTTTGGTACAAGACACAGCAAATCTTCCAGGGCTGTTTATGGAAGAGGCACTGGGAACTTGCCAGAGGAGAGGGAAGGAGGAGGGAGGAGGGAGGAATGAAGAGGAGGAGGAAGTAACAATTAGCATCTGTTGCCATTACTGAAGGTTTCATCCACTGTTGCAGAATATTTATTTAACTATGCAAAGATGTGTTCCATTTGTTTAACTATGTAAAGATGTGTTGCTGTTTTACCTTGCCTATCTAAGGCACCTGATTGCTCTAATAAAAAAACTGAACAAAACTGAACAAAACTGAACAGCCAATAGCAAGGAAGTGGGTATAGGCAGGACTTCTGAGCAGGGAGAGTAAGTAGAAGGAGGAATTTAGGCTCAGGGGAAGAAGAAAAGAGATACCAGGGAGATGCCAGGGGCCAGACAAACAGATACAGAAGAAACAGAGAAGTAGGACATTCAGAATGAAAGAAAGATTTAAAAAAAGACAAAACAAAGATGATTAGAAACAGGTTAAATTAAGTTATAAGAGCTAGTGGGAGCCAGGCGGTGGTGGCGCACGCCTTTAATCCCAGCACTCAGGAGGCAGAGGCAGGCAGATCTCTGAGTTCGAGGCCAGCCTGGTCTACAAGAGCTAGTTCCAGGACAGGCTCCAGAAACTACAGGGAAACCCTGTCTCAAAAAACCAAAAAGAGCTAGTGGGACAAGCTGAAGCTAAGGCTAAGCAATCATAATTAGTAATGAGTCTCCATATAATTATTTGGAAGCTGGTTAGTGGCCCAAAGAAAATCCCAACTACCAATGGCTCCCAATGTGAGGCCCAAACTTCCACATAGGGTCTGAGAAAGCTGGAAAAATGGACATGGCTCCTTTAAGATGTGCTGTTGTGCAGCAGAGCAGTTGTGACTCTGGCAGCTAAGTAGAAACAACAAGTTAAGTAAAAAGGCTGCCACAGTGCAGGTACCAATGTCCTACAGCTGGGGCAGTTAAATGCAGCTCCCAGTTAAACACAGCTCTCAGCCAGACCGGCAGGTTTAGGGCTAGTCTCTCACAGAACCCCAAGGAGAGGGCGGAGCCAGCCACCAGAGCTACGTGGTGGAAGGCCTAGCTGCCACTTAACAGTTTAAGGTTTCGCTCACATGTAAGAGACCTCTGCAGGTACACAGTAAAAACAAGTAAGGAAAAAAACCCTTCACATAGGTTACAATGTGTGTAGATGTTTTAGGAAGAAAAGGAAATGGGTATAGACAAACACAGGAAAAATAAATAGCTTAAAAATAATAAAGTCTTTAAAGAAAAAGTAAAGTAATATAAAAAGAATAAGCCACATAAAGATGGGCAATAAATACACAGGGAGTCTGGACCCTGTATGGCGCTTTGTTGACTGAATTTTTTGAATGCTGATGTGCAAATGGAAGCTGCTGGGAGACTTGGGATTATGAAAGGAATTGGTGAGTTAAACCAGCCTAGATACTTCAGGGATTTTTTAACTTTAAAATGGAATTGAGGGGCTGGAGAGATGGCTCAGAGGTTAAGAGCATTGCCTGCTCTTCCTAAAGGTCCTGAGTTCAATTCCCAGCTACCACATGGTGGCTAACAACCATCTGTAATGGGGTCTGGTGCCCTCTTCTGGCCTTCAGGCATACACAGAATATTGTGTACTAAATAAATAAATAAATAAATATTTTTAAAAAATTTTAAAAAATGGAATTGAGAAAATGTATTGAATTGGGGAAGAGGTTGTGCTTTTATTTACATAGACAATAAAAGGCTGTGGATTCCTTCAAATTAATAGAGACTAGATTTGGTTGAGGGAGACCCCCTGAAAAGTCTTAGCTACAGACATAAAGAAATAACCCTAGAAAAACTACAGGACAGGTGACATATATGATGATACCTTGATATAGGAACAGCTCTGAGACTGGATGAGACAGAATAAATCTTGTTGGCTCCAGAGTCCTCATGACTTATTATCACATGCCATCCTTTCATATGGCATGGAGAGAGGTTTGGTTATACAGTCCAAACAAAGTTGACAGATGTCTTTTATCTGCTCAAATATAGAACAAAAAATAATCTTTGGCTGGCTGTGTACAATGCACAATCCACACCATGTTAGTGCAGATATGTATGTTACCTTAAAAGTTCATGTGTTTTCCAAGCAAGGGGACCAGGCACCAGGTGATCCAGTCTCTCAGAGTGCCCTGTTGCAGTTTCCTCAGAGTTCTGTGCTCAGAACAGCTTCAAGGTTGCGAGCTGAGATGGTCCAGTCTCACAGACCGTTCTAGCCAGGACTTCAGATAACCCTATCACTTTTCCATTACACGGAGACTGAACAACAAACGCCATATCTAGTTTTCTTAGAACTTGGCCATTGTCTCAGTTTTCCACTCCTGCACATCTGTGGACTCAGCTTGGAAGGAGAAGCACCTGTGCTTGGCATTCCTTAGACTCTGAAACTCAGCAGCATGCTGCCAAACCCTGATAGACTCAACCTCATGCAATCACCACAAAGGGTATCTCTCCCCACACAAGCATGACTTGAATGGTTTACCTGGGAACTATGTGGGCATTTGAATTAACATTGGCCATGAGCATACCTAGGAAGCATTAACCATTCATTCCGCATGACAGAGTAATCCACAGCACAGCGGACAAGGGCCAGAGTTGTTTTCTTTTCTCTTCCCATCAGTTTACATGGGACCCAGGAGGGAGGGACCATGTCAAATGGAATAGGGTACTTGAGGACCCTGCTGCCAGCCAGCAAATGCTTGCCAGCAACTGCTCAGGGTCCAGGGAGCTTTGTGACTATTTCTTCTCAGCTTGATGGCATTTTCACACAGATAAGTGATTGTGTGGCTGTCAAAGGGTATGTGACACAGGATGTGTCCACCTTTCCACCCCTTTTTTGAAAGATGAAGACGAGGAGACATATGGGATCCTAGGGGTCACCCAGCTGGCAGCACCCAGGCCAACCAAGCAGGTCTCAAGATTTCCACAGTCAAAGGTCCTTTTGCTCAGCAAACACCTGTGTCGTGTAGGTGCCTTGTATGTTTGCTCTTCCAGATGCCCGTCCCCAAGAGAGACTAGGATTGGAATGGCCTAAAGGAGGAAGGACATGGGCTCAGCCAGGGTGCCAAGCACTACTCAAGTACTGGCTTCAGAACTTAGGAGACTTCTCCCGTCACTGTTTCCGTCAACCCTCTGCATCTAAAATTCCTTTACCGGGAGACGGAAATGTCCCCAGAGGGAGATAACTGACGAGGAAAGCACTTGCCACTGCTTCCTATTGGGGACTTTCCTGGGACAAGAGGTCACCCAAGCAGGAGTAGTGCCCCACTTGCATGCTGCCTCCGTACCGATCTCTTACCATACGTGTTCGTTTGGGCCCCACTTCACAGAGTAGACTACTGAAGCCAGCATAGTCATTGGTGAATCTGCCAGAGTCGCAGCTCTCCACTGCACAGGCTCAGAGCGTCTGACCTAGACTCATGCAGTTGGCCATCCAGCTCAACGGACCCAGCTCCTCGATCAAACAATTTTGTTCTTCTGAGCTCTTTTCTGTTCTGTTTTCTCCTCAATATCTTCTTCCCTAGTCATCATGACAGCCATTTAGCTGGAGCCAAGGAGGGGTGGGGGAGATTATTTGGACTTCCGGTCTACCTGGCCCCATGTCAGAGAGGCTCTTCCTGGAACTCAACAGGTGAGGTAGGATCATGAGCAAGGAGAGGGCAGAGACCACGTTGAACAGGCAGGACACCAAAGAGCAGTCAGATTTGGTTTGTGAGAGGGAGATAATGCAGAGCCGGCAGAGCAGGTCAGGTGCTTCCCCCTCCTCCCCTGGAGAAGACAGCTGGGCCACAGCTATGGCCTCTGGAACACTGCCTCACTTCACACTGCTGTTGGAGGTGGTTTTTCTCCTAGCTGTCACCCTACCCAGAGCCCACGAGTCAGTGCCACCTGACACCAATGGCAGACCTCTCAGAGGTCAGGCCTTCTGTTCAGTTGCTCCCACTTCCTACAGAGATCCCCCTATCAGAGCCAACCCTGGACCCACCATCCAAAGACTAATGCCAGATGATCTCAACTTCCCCTCCCCCAGCGTTTCAAACTTAGGCAGCCACGCCCTCCTGGTCATCCACACCTGCCATCCAATAGATGGCAGTTCTAAATAATTAAGGAGAATCATTTTGTAATGATCTGACCCCTACACATTGCACATCACTCACTCTGATACCCCTGCTCTCCCTGACCCCTCCTCTTCTCTCTCACTCCGACAGCTCAGTGTTCCCTCCTAGGCTGCCACTAGACACCCCATCAACCAACCCCCTGAGTATTTCACGGCTGAATCATCCTTTCATAATACAGTGGAATCGTGCAAACAATCGGGACAGGGTGACGTTGACGCTCCTACTTCAGCCAGGCAATTTCCAAACGCTCTGCTGTAGAAGGCCACCCCAAAGAGTAGTGGGCCTGGAAGGGAAATGCTATGACAGTTGGGGCAGCCCTTCCCTCCAGGGTCTTTACTCTCAGGAAGAATAAAGAGCTCCCTGCAGGAAGCAGGAATCCATTCGTACAAAATAACCAAATAATCTTTCTGTCCCCGAATTTTGTGCCATGTTTTAGGATGGGTCACCTCCTGTGTGCCCAGGCCTGTGACAGTGAGGATGGGGGGAAATTGAGCCCTGGAACCCAGGGCTTTGTGACCCAAATGGGAGAAGAGGACTCTCTCTCAAAGCTATTAGAGAAAATGGCAGAGGTCTAGAGCTGGTCTGTAAGAAGCACCCAAGAGCTATTACCAGCTGCCTGTGGAGACCGTCACAGGTGGGGAAGGTTGAACCCCCACTCTTCACTGTGTCCACTAAGGACCATTTGCAATTTATCACCTCCCGGTTAGCTCAGGCTTTTATATATCTGCGTGATAGAATAGACGAGTCCTAAGCACGTTACAGAATCCAGTTTCTCTGTTACTTTCCATAGTTTTAACACTTTGATTAAAAATTCACAAGAGCAAGACTGGAATACAAGCTGCGGAGGTAAGTTCTGTCAAGGGTCTGTTATCTGGTTGGGGTCTACAGGATCTAGAACATCACCTGAGCAATGGAGATGCTCAATATAGTCACTTGATGTGGGATAAAGATGATGCTATTGTTGGGTTTAAGTTAAAAGCATGAAAGACTTTTGGGGGTGGTACAATGCTCAACCAAAATTTTAGAAAGAAGCCAGGAGAAAGTGCAGTAACAAAGATAGCTGGCTGGCTGGCTGGCTGGCTGGATGGATGGATGGATGGATATGGATGGATGGTGGACAGATGGATGGATGGATGGATGGATGGATGGATGGATGGATGGCTGGATGGATGGCTGGATGGATGGATGGATGATGGATGGATGAATGGGTAGATATTGTGAACAAGATAGAAAAACGGGGAAAAAAGAAACAAGACAATGGGAGACAAGAAAGAGCATGAGATAAAGCAGGTGGGGAGCTTGGAGCCTTGAAAGACAGGCAACCTCTGCTTCAAGGTTATCATCAGACATGCCATAGCTGAATGACCTATCTACAGCCCCGCAGGCAGCAGTCAGGGCTGAGACCTGGCCTCCTCATTCCTCCCACTGCCTATACAGCACTGCTCTGCCCCTGAGCCATCAACCACAGCCCCAGCAGATGAGCCCCAGCTTCATCTCTTCTGAGTCCAAGCAGGGATGGAGTCGGGGACCAGCACATTTCTAGGCTGTATTCCCTCGGAGTCCAATGTCATAAATTGTGCCCAGGAAACTGTATACTGTTCAAATTGACAAATAATTTCAAATTTATGAAGTGGTAGCTTGGTATTTGTATGTCTACATTATGGGATGGTTAATCCATCATCTCACATACATAAACTATTTTGTGATACAACCATTTTGTTGCAATGTATAAACATTACTGTTGGCAACTTAGAAATACACGTGCCATTATCATTATCATCATCACCCAAGGGTTCTGGTTTCCTTCTTAGAAGAAACGGGAGGACCCGAAGCCACATGATCCAGCATGTGGTAATCCAGGGTAGATACGGAGTTCACATTGTGTACAATTCTTTATTTTTGAAAGGTTTCCCAGTTTGAGGACAAAAAGCTCACATAATAAGTGGTCTTGAAAAGTCATCAATAGTTGTGGTCACTCCCAAGGGGCATCTGCATGAAGCATCGAACAACGTAATGCAAATGGCTGTCTGTGGTCAGAATTACCTGAGAGTTTCCTAAGCGCCTGGAGATAAGGGGAACAGAAGCCCACAAGGAAAGGCTGGCAAAGCTAGAGACAGAATACCAGCTGTGTAATTTTGTTAAAATCAACTTCTTACAGCACAGTTACAGGCATGCAACTAGTACTCAATAAATCTCTGCAGTGGGACTAGAGGATGTAGTTGCCTGATTCACACTGGTCCTGGGTTCAATCTCCATCACCAAGGAGAAATACTGAGAGGCAGGGAGGGGAAGGAAGGAGGACAGAGAAATAGAGGGTGGGAGGGTGGGAGGAGAGGGGTCCTAGCTCTGCTGTGGATCTGACTAACTAGGACCTGACTGGGTCTGTGGTCACTTCCAGCATGTAGCCCAGGACCCTGCCCACAGGCATCTCAGGTCTAGGCATTGCTGTGAACTAAACCCCTCCCAAACCCTTACAGAAAACAGGAAGTTACCTTCCCAGTCCTTCACCTCCCCCTTCTTCTGGGGAAGTGGAAACCATAAAGCGCAAGGCTCCTTGGGGCGCAGCCCAAGTGTGATTATGAACTCTACTCAGTAGTTTTTGAGTAAGACAACAGGAAAAACAAATTGCTTTTCCCCCAGTTTGAGCCCAAATAATGCCAGCCCCGAGATTTGAAGACTCTAGGCCCTGGTGAGAAGCTGGGATAATTATTCTGACAAGCTTCCAGAAGATTGCAGAGAAGTAATGACTCCGTAAACAATCCACAGCATCCTTCCCTCCCGGGCCCTGCTGATTTTGGTGAGGTTCTTATTTCTGTTTTGCGGATCCCACCCTTGGCAGAATTAAAACCCCAAAGCCTGGGCTTCAGGATTTATTTTGGCCTTTATAAACCCACCTGAATTCTCTAACCACCTCTTTCTAGGCACCCGGCACAGTCCTCAGCCTCGGCCTCTCCCCATAATACAGGAATGAGATAATAATACTTAATTTTCATTCAATTCTGTGTTTATCTAGCATGAAAAACCCTGTGCTCATCACTACTGCAAGAGTGATAAACATGAGTGAGGGCTAGTTCTGTCCTTCATCAGCTAACAGACTTGGTGGCAGAGGGACAAACTCCCCAGGACAGGGAAGTCAGGCAAAAGCCATAGGAGGAACATAAGGAGCGTGTAGGCAGGAGCTGGAAGAGACATTATTCTGAGGAAATCTGAGGAGATACGCAGTGGAAGATAGGCTCTTTACTTGGGCTCTGTGGGGTAAAGGGCTTTGAGGAGGACAGAGAGGTTCCAAAGAGACCAAGGTCGGCCCTGCATGTGGTAGAGCTGGGGTCTGAATTCACGTCACTCCAAAACCTATGGCCTCCCCATTGGTCCTCAGCTGCTTTGACCTTCTGCAATATGAGCAGCCCGGAGATGGGCTCAGAGAGAGAGAAGAGAGGGGATGGGGAGAAGGAGAGAGAGAGAAAGAGAGGGGGGAGAAGGAAGGGATTCGTGGACAGCTGTGGAGGTCTCTCAAGAATACGAAGCTATATGACATTGACCAAGGTGACTTACCTCTGGGTCTTCCTCACCAGGAAAACCCAGTCTTCAGCTGTGACTAGAGAAGCATCATGAGGACCGCTGGGGTGTCCCAGTAGGGGTGCTTGCTGCCAAGCCTGACCACCTCAGTTCTGTCTGGGGAACCCACAGGGTCCAAGGTCCTCTGACCGCCACGTGACATGTCTGTGTCCTCCACATAAATACAAAGAGTGTCTTAAATAAATAAAACAAAACAAAGAAATAAAAATAAATGTAAAAGGAGTTTTTAAAAGAGAATTATTTTTTTAAACCAGGTATGGTGGGTGAGGTTAGAGAGATAAGTTCTGCTCTTGCAGAAGACCAGATCCCAGCACCCCCATGACAGCTCACGGCCATCTGGAAATCTAGTTCCAGGGGATCAGATGTCTTCTCCTGGTCTTTGCAGGTACCAGGCATTCATGCGGTAGTGGTACAAACACATACATGCAGGAAAAAACACTTATACATACACATAAAATTAAAGGTCTGTCAAGACATACATGGATCTACACAGGAAATAGAAAACAAGATCTCCTGAGTAATTGGGAGCATGGGCATCACAGGAGAAGACAGAAGGGACAGTGGAGTGGAGAAAGTAGGAGATTGGAGAAAAATGTATAGCTCAATAAAAACAAAAAAAAAATGTCTTTCTGTCTTAGGGTTTCTAAAGCTGTGGAGAGAGGCATTTAATTGGGGTGACTGGATTACTGTTCAGAGATTCGGTCCATTATCATCATGGTGGGGAACATGGCAGCATGCAGGCAGACATGGTGCTGGAGAAGTAGCTGAGAGTCCTACATCTTGCAGGCAACAGGAAGTTGACTGAGACCCTGGGCGCTATCCTGAGCATAGGAAACCTCAAAGCCCACCCCCACAGTGACACACTTCCTCTTGCAAGGTCATACCCATTCCACCAAAGCCACACCTCCTAATAGTGCCACTCTCTGAGATTGTGGGAGCCGATTACAAAATGAGACTTACTGGTTGGTGTTGGAGTGACACATAGAGAGGGACAAGGTCTTCATGCTACAATTAAGAAGTAGACATTTAGGGAACTGAGTGAGCTGGGCAGAGCACATGGCCACCCAGAGGCTGAACCGGATGCTAAACCCCAGCATGGCATCTCGCCCAAAGCCTGTGATGCCGCCATTTGCATCGTCTTGTCTTCTGAAAAGGAGTTTGTCTAATGCTTCATTTCAGATGGCATATTTCCAGCAAGCTATCAGACACAGCAGCTAAGGTTCATGGTGGCAATAATCCCCCACATTGGCCCGTGGTGAAGGGGGAGTGCTAGGTAGGCAGATATAAACCCAGGCTTTATTACACCACAGCACAAGGCGAGAGAGCTAATGGTGCCGGGAGAACATCCATCCCCACATTTCCTTACTTTTGCGCGTCTTAATTTGCAACTTAATGTGGCATTATCATAATTTTTTGCATTATGTAATGATTAAAGTGAGGCATATCATATTTATTGATTTATTTGATTTATTTAAAATGTAACCACTGCCCCAGGGCAGGTGCATGTACAAAATACAAATGCAACAGTTAAATTGAATCCAGCAAATAAATTCCCTATTAAGAAAAGACATTTTAGAATTGTCGATATGAGGATGAGAAATGCATTCCTGGCAACATCTGGAGAGAAAGGATCTTAAGAGGTCATCTAGTCCAACCCTCTGCCTCAGGCAGAGTTGCTCCTAATCTCCCAGGACTGAGAACCAACTGGTTTCTCTAACAATTCTGGAAAGAACCCCTTCTTATCCCATTCTCTCACCTGCCATCAACCTTGAGACCACCATCCCTGGCCTGTGTCTATGAAGCCTCTTTTTCCTCAGAATTCCTGCTCCCAGTAGCACTCTGTCTTAGTGTATAATCATCGCGTTCTTAAAGTCTGTTGCTCAGTTCATCTCAGCTTACCCCTTCCTCATGCCTTGCATCCTAAAAGGCTCATATGAGAGCATCGGCTTCTCACTATGCAGTCTCCATTTTCCAGGGAGAAGGCAGAAGACGCATACTCTGCTTCTCCTTTGGTGATTCACGACAGCTGCCTGCGCTCGATTCCTTGAGCAATCTTCTTCCATTTCTGAATCTCACTTCAGTCTCTTCTCACAAGAGCATCTGTGCTGTGACTGTTTCCCTCGCTGTGACCTTGTCCTGAGTATTCAGCAAAATGCACAACTCTTAGTATATCAGCTGTGCATATGGAGGGGGAGAGAGGGCAGCAGGGAAGGAAAAAGAGAAGGAAGAATGGAGGAAGGAAAGGTGAGAAGGAGGATAAGGGAGGGAGAAAGAGAGAAGAAGAGCAGGGAGTAAGGGAGTAGGGAAGATGGGAGACAGAAAGAACCAAATTCTCCAATTATGTCCTCCCACTCCTTCTCAAGAAAAATCCCAATTGGCTTTTCTCTCCTGCTGAGCATAAGAGGTTGGTGTGCTCCTTGTCATCGGTAGTAGTTATTGCCTTTTCTCAAAGTTCCTCCAGTCTGTTAGGAAATGTCTTATTCTCCAGGGCACGGTCTAGCCAGAGGCAGCATAGGTGCAGCCTTTAGGGATAGATCCTTCTTTCTGCTAGGATACCAGGACTGGGAGAGCATTTGATGAGCTGGGGTCTGTAATGGGCAGCTGCATATCTCTGTCCACCGGCTTTCCCAGGGATGTCTGGTCTGGCCTTGGCCGTGCAGGCTTAGAAAAGTCAGTCCTTTTCCTTGAGTTAGGGTAGTAATTATCTCAGGAAAGGCTGAGGGTGGAGTCTGGTGAGAAGGAGAGAACCTTCTAGGTGAAGAAGTCATAGGCAAAGAGAATACTGCTGCTAAGTGAAAGGATCTAAGACGGTATGGGTGGGGAGGACTTGCTGGCTGGCTACGAAAGTGAGACTGAGGCCCCAGGCCAAAGCCTCCAAGATGAAAGTCAACAAAAAGAAATAGAAAGTATTACAATTGAGCTTTGAAAAAAATAACACCCAAAGAGGACAGTTGCACAAGAAAAACAGCTTAAATTAAAAAGATTCAGGGGTGGACAGGTTTTTCAGTTCATCGCAAACTCAGTATGAATTAATAAGGCAATATAAAATGTCCCCCAAAAGCTAATTAAAATCTTTATGTGGTATTAATACAAAGTTAACTTCTGTATTGAAAAAGGTGAAACTCCCAGTGTGTGGTCTGTGCATTGGAGAGTTTCCATGCTTCTGCTCTCTTCTTCTGGCCTTGCTGGTTTAGAAGACACACTGCATTCAGCACACATTTGGAGAGATGAGGAAGACACTGGGGGCTTCCTTCCCTAAGCAATACTGGAATTAGAAAATCCTGGGGTTCCTAAAGGAATTTCAATATTCTTTGATTGAGGTGATTCTTTTGGCTCCCACTGGCCTCATCGCTCCTCTCTGGCTTCTAAGGACCTCACTGAGGTAGATTGCAGGTGGTGTGTGTGGTGGTCAGAGCAGAGGGGGTTAGAAGCCTTGCTCGGGCCACAAGTCCTCTTCTGCAACAGTAGTCCTCTGCTGGAGGAGGTCGCTGCTGCTGCTGCTGCTGCTGCTGCTGCTGCTGCTGCTGCTGCTGCTGCTGCTGCTGCTGCTGCTGCTGCTGCATGGCCCCTCCCATCCTCTGAACGTGGCTCTCAAAGCTGCGTGATCAATGAATGCTCCCAGCTTTGACTTTCCCCCAACTTGCTGGCTTATTGCTTGGAAAAACCTGGTGCAAGAAGGAACTTGAGTTCCATGTCATTGCAGTGCCAGGCTCTTCTTTCACTGTGAGTGTTTAATGGAGTGATCAGGAAACCCAGAGACAGAAGTGGGGCACAGCCTCCTCATGCAAAAAGAACTTTTGCTCTGTAATTCTGGAGAAATCTGAGCAATCTGACCTAATCCATATATATATATATATATATACATATATATATATACATATACATATATATATGTCTCACAAGACAGCCTTTCTCTCTCTGATCATTCAGCAGGCATGTCTTCAACACCCTGTATCTACTTCTCCCTTTGCCTGGAGTATAAAAGAGAATAAAACACAACCCCTACACATACCTAGAGATGCTATAAAGTTATTTGATTGCTTTGAAAACCCAACAAAGCTGACAAACACACATCCTGTGACCCAGGCAAAGGCCAGGAAGAAAACATACATGTGTTGACCAAAAGGCATGGGCTAAAATATGCTATAGCAATGCCGCTTGTAATGACTAAAACCAGAAACTGCAAATGCCCATGAGCCTCGGAGTGGGTAAGTAAATACATGTGGTGTATTCCCACAGTGGACTGTCACACAGACGAGAGAACGGGTGGCCTTTACAACTCACAGCCGAAGAAATGCACTTAACAAAATCCTGAGCAAGAAAATGCCACACACAGCAAAGTGCAAGTTGCGTGACTCTACTGACTTACGGCACAAAAGCGGAGAATCCGTCCATGCTTGGGATGTAGATTGCTGATTCCTCCCGGCTCTTCAAGGCTGCAAGGGGACATGCTGGGGACACCTTGTGCCAATAATATTCTGTTTCTTGTCACATGGTGCACCCAGTTAATGACCATGCAACTTCATTCTTCAGACTTGAATATCTTTCTAGGTGCCTGTTCAAAGTCAGTCCAAATTGTAGAACACAGCAAGCCCGGCCCTGGTGGCACAGGTTATCGAGTAGGTTAGTATCAGCATTAAAAGATGTCATCTTGATCAGCCTGTGCAGCTGTGACCAAATGCCTCCCACTGTGTGGCTTAAACATCAGATGCTATTTTCTCACAGAACTGGAAGTTGGAAGTAGAAATGCAGATCGGCGGAGATTCTGGAGAGGCTTCTTCCTGCCTTGGAGCTGGACACTGCTTGTGCGTCTTTGTCTTTCTGACTCACTTAAGGGTCACCTTGTTGGAAGATCCCTGCCTGTGTAAACTCACCAGAATAATGCCTGTCTCTGCCTGTTTTGTGGTCTTTGCACTCCGTCTGAAATGATTTTGCTCATTTGTCTGTTCTTTTCTTTCCCTCTCCCCGCTCCTCTGAACACGAGTTCTGGGGACACAGACTGACTCTGGCCCATGCAACACTCTATTCCAAGTATCAGGAAAAGGACTGACAGGCAGATGGAGCTGGGTGACTGCTGAGGAATGAGTGGAGAAGGCAGAGACAGCATCACCAAAACCCACCTCCCTCAAGTCACCATGCTTCCGGGACCAGTGTTCCCTTGAACATGCTTGGTGGGCACACAGCCTGTGAAATGCCAGGGGCCAGACACTGCCAGCCTGATTGGGGGAGTCTACCACCTGGGGTGGGCACAGCCTCTAAAAAAAGGAGCAAAGACACCGAGCAGGCCCAACATAATAAAGAGAGTCATGCTGCTGTCTTTGTAGTCCCAGGGGATCATGGGAAGAGAAGTTTCATACACTTCCCAAGCAGGGCTTTGTACCTTTTGTCTCTTGCCCCCCAGAAAACCTTCTTCCTGAGCCGTTTCCACTCCCAGAGCGTGGAAATGGCATCAAGGCCCAAGCCCTAGAACTTGTCAGAGTCACCTTGGGTTAAAGAGGGTCCTTGCGGATGTGACTAAAATATTTTTTTTGAATTATTTATTTTTTATGTATACAACATTCCTTCCAAGTATGTATGTATGCCAGAAGAGGTCACCAGATCTCATTACAGATGGTTGTAAGCCACCATGTGGTTACTGGGAATTGAACCCAGGACCTCTGGAAGAGCAGTCAGTGCTCTTAACCTCTGAGCCATCTCTCCAGCCCACTAAAATATCTTGAGATGAAGAAAGAGATGTGGGGTGCTGGGTGCAACCTGTATGTCCTGTACAGAAGGCCTAGGGTCTGAGTCACATCCAGAAGATGGAAAGCAGGAAGACATGTGAAATCGGGGACAGAAACTGGGATGGTGTGGCCGTGGGTCAAGGAAAACAAGTGAGAAGTAAAGGACGGTTTCTCTCCTCCATCCTTCTCTCCTCTATCCATCCTCCAGAAGGAAAACAAGTGAGAAGTAAAGGATGGCTTCTCTCCTCTATCCTCCAGAAAAAAAATCAGCCCTGCGAACCCAATGACTTCAGCCCAAGGATGCTGATTGCAGACTTCCACTCCCAGAACTGAGAAATAAACTCTGGGTTTTTTGTTTCATTTTTTTAAGCCTCCAACACAGCAGTGACTTGTTTCAACCATCACAGAAGTCTGATTCGGGTCTGTCAGTGTGGTCTCAAATCCCCGGGGTCCCTTCTGCCACCACTAGTGAAAGAAGCAATGGCCGTGTACTAGTGCCCAAGTGGAGCTAAAAAATGTTTGTCATTGTTTAGCTGTGTACATGTTTCTGTTAACTTTGTTGTCTTTGTGGGGAAGAGTACATGTGAGTACACGTGTATCCGTGTGTGTCTTCCTTGGGGATGGGGGAGGCCGGTAGTCAAGGTTGATGGCTTCTGTCTCTCTCCACCTTATAGGCTCTCATTGGATCTAGAGCCCACCAATTGGCCAGGCTGTGTGGCCAGCGGGACCTCACTGCTGGAATTACAGGCACATGCCACTGCGTGAGGGTTTTCTTGTTTCATTAACGTGGGTGCTGAAGAGATGAACCCAAGATCCTCACGTTTGTGTGGCAAGAACTTTACCAACTGAGGCATCCGTCCACTTCCCTAGTGACTTTTAATGCTCTCTGGATAATTCTGAGTTAGGAAGCACTAATTTGGGGTAAACACATGAGTAGCAGGGAGGGAGGTGGTTCATAATAAGGGCTCTCCTTGCCGTATAGTCAGGACCCCAAGATAAAACTCATGCTAACCCATGAAGGAGGTTTTCAAAGGCCTGCATACTTCTGGGTAGCACATCTGAGATCTCTCACCTAAGGAAGTACCTATAAGCCTCACAGCA
The DNA here is from genome assembly GCF_903992535.2 of Arvicola amphibius. Classification (NCBI taxonomy): domain Eukaryota; kingdom Metazoa; phylum Chordata; class Mammalia; order Rodentia; family Cricetidae; genus Arvicola; species Arvicola amphibius. Next base: position 149,816,206 of record NC_052051.1, read on the forward strand.
GAGCTGGCCAGAACCAGGACAGGAGAGGCCCTGGGAGGACTCAGGATGATCAGAGTGGTTTGGGTATTTTTAGGGGCAGCCCTTCTGCCAAGCGGCTTGAGCATTCAGCTCATCCTGGAAGCACACAAAACATGTCTTCAAGTTCCTCTTTCTGCCTCTGTCTTGGTTATGTCTCTTCTCCTGCCCACCCCAGCTGCCATCTCAGCCTGTCTCCATTCCTTCCCCAAGCTACAAAGCGATGCCCAGTCACCGAGCTGGTCAGCTGGGATTCGGGCTGAGAGAATTACCCATAGAAAGAGAAGAGCCAGAATGAAGCCCTGAGGGCTCAATCTTCCTATTCTATAGCAAGAGCAGATGGGGGAAGGGCTGCTTCATGAAAACCAGATTAGCTGGGCCCTGGACCAGTGAGGGAGGGGGAGGGGTGAGGAAGGGTGGAGAGGTATAAGCAGGCTAGAGGAGAGGCACAAAGTACTGTACTAGCTCTGCCTCCAAAGGCTGTGCGCAGGAAAGCAGATCCCCTCCAAACTCATGTTTACTCGCCCTGCCCAAGTGCACCCCATAGACAGAAGAGCACACTCACAATGAGACACTCCCAAACACATGAGTGCACACAAAAGCACACAGCCTTGAGCCAGTGGGCTGCAAAGGTTCCTCTTAACTGTTGGCTTGGTTGAATAAAGAGGTACACATTAGAAAAGGCCATTAAAAAGGCGCATGTCTGGAAGTGTCTGCCTGAGTGTTTCCAGAGACTAAGGTAATAATTGGGAAGACCTGCCCAGGAGGAGGTACAGGGGAACCCAATGGAATAAAGGAGAAAAACAGGGAGAGCCAGCTATTCCATGCGTTTGGCCACTCCTTGATCGCCGGCCACCATTGTGCGAGCTGCCAGACTCCACCCCACTCTCCCCGCCTTACTGGATCAAAACCTCCGAGGCCATGAGCCAAATCAACCCTTCCTCCCTTTAACTTTGGTTCTGTCTGGCATTCTGTCACAGCTGACAAAGTCTGACTAACACACAGGTGCATCCCACAGAAGGCAAAGGGGACCCCAGAAGCCGGTCTCTTCCAGTCTCTCCTGGTCCTGTCTGCCAAACGGATCATTATTTTTCAGTCCAAACCACTCTCTGATCCAGTCTCATTTGTCATGAATCATGTCACTATCCCTTCAAGACACCCCAAGTCAATGAATCCTCCCTTCCTGTTGCTATAACCTGGTCCCAAGCCAAGGAATCCTCAGAGACGGTCCCTCCTCTCCTTGCTCCATCATTGGCTTTCTAGATACCAATTACTTACCAGTCTGAAGGATCCTTTTAAACCCAAGCCAGGCCATGCCACTTAGCTCAGAGTCCTGCCAGGCCTTTAGTATTCCACTCATGGCCCCCGTTGTCCCTCTGATCTCTTACCTAACACTCCCATCATCCCCATCTCCCTGCTCTGGCCCAGGCCTCCTTGCCTTACCTCAACCCTGTCAGTCTGGGATCTACCTCAGAGCATTTGCTAGACTCCCTTGGGGATGAATGACACCCCACTCCCGGCCCCATGATGCTACAGGACTCTCCCTTTACCAGTCTTGCATCCCATAAGACCCTTTCCTTTCCTATTTAAATCCCCACATCCTTCCTTCTGGTCCTCTCTGGTCCCCTTACCTGCTTGGTTTTTCTTTACATGACTGTTGCCATCTAGCATGTGCGTGTGTGTGTGTGTGTGTGTGTGTGTGTGTGTGTGTGTGTGTGTATGTGTGTGTCAGAGAAAGAGAAAAAGGGAGAGAGAGACAGAAACCTGGTTTATTATGTACTTTCTGCCTTCAACCACTGTGTGATTCCCATGAGAACAGACGTTTCCTTCTGTATTATTCATTGTAACTCCCTGATTCTAGAAGAGGGCTGGCACATGAAGACACTCCAAAAACACTTGCTGAATCTTGGTTTGGTTCCAGTGAAGAAAGAAGTGTGACAAGGGTCTCTCTAGGCACTCACTAGCACTTGCGCCAGCTCCATCCAGCTGTGAGCCAGTCTGAGGACAATTATGCTGCTCAAAGCCCTGTCCAGGCAACCTGAGCAAGGGTTGGGACATAAGAGAACAGAATCACCATCCCAGGCTGATCATGCCCAGGGTCACACACTGCCACGATTCCCAGAACACTCTAGGTGGGAGAAGGAGCAGGGCAAGACAAACAGGTCAGAGAAACACCCCACCAGAGCAAGCAGAGGAGGGTCCCAGGATGGCTTTTTGAGGACAGAGGAACCTGGTACATCTGAGTCACACCATACAAGTCACATGCTTGTCATTTTGCATTTGTCTTGCAGGGATAGAGTCATGTTATACCAAGCCTCACTTCCACCAACAGAGGTGATGGTGGCACTGTTCAAAACTCTACAGACTTTTGCCCTTTGCTTTTTGTCTACATAGCTGTTATGTGTTTACTTTGCAATAGTCTTGTACAAGAAGCAGAAAGGAGATATATTTTGCTATGTTCATGTATGTGCGTGCATATGCACGTGTATGTGTGTGTGTGTGTGTGTTTGTGTGTGTGTGTGTGTGTGTGTGTGCGTGCGTGCGTGCACACACTACAGACAAGGATCACTATGGTTTGAGTCTGAAAGGTCCCTCCACAGGCTTGTATTTTGAATGTTTGTTCCCAAGCTTTGGAATCCCCAGATGAGGCCCAGCTGGTGGAAATAAGATACTAGACAGGACTGTGATGGTAGCTTAGACCCTGGAACAGCTTCTGCCTACTTCTTGGTACCCTGATGTGACAAACTTCCACCACGAACTCTGGTCACGTGAACTGAGCTGCCCAGCCATGACTTTCCTTCTATGATGGACCAAAAGTCTCCCAAACAGAGTCTAAGTAAACCTTGTCCTGCACCCGACCTGCATCACAGGCCACATCAGATTCCCACATCTGCTCTGAGTTAACCATACTTCAAGCGTACACCTGCAAAGGCCAGCCTGATGGACACTCCCTCTGCAGCTGGGATGTGTGATAGACGCTGAGCCTCCTACACTGCTCACTGAAGACAGAAAACGACAGATGAGGTGGTGTGACAGTTCTCTGCTCAAACAGCCCTGCAAAAGACATTATCATGAATTAAAAAAGGAGGTAAAGGTGACATCCTTGGAACTCCTGGGAAAATGTTTGCAATGCAGACTGTAAGCCCCATAGAGAAGGGCTCCTGCAAACAAAAGGAGATGATTTTGAAGATGAGAAACTCTCAGGGGTGGCAGGGGGAAGTGTGGACAAAGAGATGGACCACACAGACCCCTACTCAAGGACTTATGGCCTGGCTACCAGAAACAGAAGTCATTACTCAGGAATAGTTCTCATCAGGACAGCCTCAGCTGCGGAAAGTCACCAGGCCCTCCAGGGCTGCCATTTGTGAAGGTAAAGTCCAGGCAGGCAGTACTGGGCATTTCCAATTTACTATTTCAGTCACAGCGATCCCTATGGGCTTAGCCAAGTTGTGGTAATCATCACCAATGGACTGATATGGGATTCCCTCTGTATGCTATGAATATGTTTTATTACCATTGGTTAATAAAGAAACTGCTTCGGCCTACGGCAGGGCAGAATACAACCAGGCTGGAAGAAATATGGAGAAGGTGGAGTAGCTGCCGAAGGAAACAGACACCAGAAACCTTACCTGTAGGCCACAGCCTCGGAGAGATACGTAGATTAGTAGAAATGGGTTAATTTAAGATGCAAGAGTTAGTTAATAAGAAACCTGCGCTAATAGGCCAAACAGTGTTACAATTAATACAACTTCTGTGTAATTATTCAGGTCTGGGCGGCTGGGAAATTAAAGCGTAGTCTCTGTTTACAATGGACTCTCCTACAACAGGATTTCTTCTAACAAAATTCACCAGGACTATCAGGTAGAATGTCACAGAGACGGAGTGGTGTGGCTGGAACACCACAATGGCCATGATCTACCGAGTTCTCCTTCCTCTCTGACTAACCTCACAGGTGCCTGTGATCTTGGCTCTCTGGTGTTCTCTTCTCCACGCTGCTTCCTTCCTCTCAGTGGGGTCCTTGTTCTTTGTTTTTTAAGTCCCCCCCCCCAGGAAGTAGAAAACACCAGTTACTGTACAATTCACTGGAATCAATTGTTCTCATTACAGAGCTGAACAAAGAAAAGACAGGGTAATAATATCTGTGTCCAGATGGCAGCCAGCCCCAAGTCAAGGAATTGGGTTTCCCCTCCAGACCTTACTAACTAGGAAACCTTTCACCTTCTCCCCAGACTCCCCAGATTGACTTTGAGTACCTTTGGATCACAGGGGGAAGACCCTGATGGCAGGCGGGAATTAGATGAAAGTGGCAGGGGAGGGGGTGGGAAGTGGAGTCAGGATCAGAACACTGGTACTCTTTTCATCCATCACTCAGTGGATGGAGGACCCAGGACAGCTCGCTCACTCTTGTTATTTCTCCCTTTGTAAAAGAACTTAACGCTGGGTGCCTGTTTCAGTAAGGCCCGCTCTGGGAAGTTCGCATCTGACTCGGGAGGGTCAGAGGTGGCAATTTCGAGTCTGGGTCAGTGATGTCACTGAGGCTGCTCAACTCTGTCTTCCTCACATCAGACTCAACTTGACACTCGCTCCCTTGTGTTTACAAGCCTGCCGGTGACAACAGGGCTACGTGCCTCTGTATTTCCACCCAGCAGGAAGAGAAGAGAAACCTCTTTCCCTCTTTCTTCTGAGGGGTTCTGGATACACAAGGAACCTCACGTAGAAGAAAACACGAGTGCAGATATGCCACTGAGATCCTGTGGCCTGGCTGCCCCCATTGTCGCTAGCCAGGCCAGGAAGTCTGCATCACCAGCCTTCCTCACAAGGCACGCCTTCCTTCTCGTCTGCCTGCGACACTTGATTCTTCGTGCCTGCTGCTACAGGTCTAGGACAGTCACGGCTTTCTCAGTCCTTTAGACAATTGGTAGGGTGGACGTGTGACCCAGTCTTCCCCAGTGAGACCTGAAATAACATCTGGTGGAAATGTAGGCTAATTTAAAAATAAGTGGGAAAAAATACTCATTCTCTGGCGGTCACTCAGTCTGTGTGCAATGTTCAGAAGGCCAGAGTAGTGTGTGGCCCTGGGAGACCTAGTGGGGTGGAGTTGTTCAACAAACTGCAGAGACAGGAATGTCATGGAGCCGCTGAACTATCTACCACACAACTGCCCCTACTCTGGAAGCCCATCCCATGAGCTAACTAACCCTCTGAGTGTTAGTTTTAACATATTACCTTGAATCTCTCACAGTTACTTTCAGCCACAAACTTTCTACTGATAAAAACTCAGCAGCAGGCCTCAGGTGCCCTGGTCCTAAAGTGTGTGGTATTCTCTGTCACACCACAAATGAGTGGCCTCGGTGGGCACCCCCAAAAGAAATCCTGAAACACTCAAAGAGTTAACTTATAACGTAAATCAGGAGAGTCAATTTGGCTCCTGTATTGTGTTCAGGAGGTGTTAACAGGGAAAGTGGGTAGATCATCCTGCCAACGTATAGAAAGCATAGATTAGAAGTTAGAATAGTGAGGTGAATTCTGAGGGCTGAGAAGATAGACCTGCTGGTAAAGGGCTCACCAAGCACGAACACCTGAGTTGCAGTATCTGCATACAAGGGCTGGCATAGTGGTGTGTGTCTGTGACCCCAGCACTAGGCAGTCAAATAGTGAGTTCCAGGTTTGGTAGAAGACCTTGTCCCAAAACCTGAGATAGGGCATGACTGAGGGAGACACTGAACAGGAAATGCCAAGAGATGCCCGTCATGGGCAGGGTGAGAGTGGACACTAAAACTTCTCTCTGACACATGTGCACCTGACACTGAGCCCCATGGGGCACAGGTTTCTGTGCCCTTCTGTTAAGTAAAATGTTGTCCTGCGGCCACATGCTCACTATCTGGGGACTCTGTTGCCTCAGTCAATAGAGAAGTTACATCATTCATCTGCGTATCCCTTCAGGCTGTTTTGAGATCAAATGACTGGACAGTGATAATGGCTGACATTTCTAGATGTGACTTTATACCCACCCAACACTTTCTCAGCATCTATACATTCATTAACTCATGAAATCCTAGCAATGCCCTATAATGTCGGTGTATCATTTTCCCACTTCCCAAAGAAGAAAAGTGAAGCCCTATAAGGCCAGCCAGTTTGTCTTGGGTGATCACCAATAAAGAGAAGCCAGGTGAACTCAGGCATACAGAGGCTTTGTTCTGTGTCGTGGATCTAGATAAGGCAGCACCCCTATCAAAAAGCCCCTCAAGAAGATAGGCTCGCCCGTAACTGCAATGGTAGTAAGCCATTGCATACTTTGTGACTTGTGTGTTCATGAGAAAGGTCAGCTGAGAGGGTTCGCCAATAATGAGTCCCTGGAATCCTGTTTTCCAGAGCAAGTGGGGTACCCACAGACCCACCTCTCTTTCTTCCTCTGCTCGTCACTTCTCAGGAAACTGTAGTGAGGAGCTGCTGGCCGCGTTCCTGCCGCCTGGCTCCCGGCCACATGCTAGCTTAAGCCCCAAAATAATTACACGGAAACTGTATTCTTTTAATCACTGCCTGGCCCATTAATTTCAGCCTCTTACTCACATCTTGACTCTCCCACATCAGGAAACAAAAAAACCTGACGTGAAGTCTCAAGAGCCTTCCCTGATATCAGCATTGCTCTCAGCCTCTCTAAATATTCCCCTGAACCCACATGCTCCATGCGGCCTCATATTCACTGTTAGCCCAGCATAGAAGTGGGGTGAGGACCAAGAATGATGCAAGTGGGTGCATTCTGTAGATTATGTTCTCACAAGCTGAAAATTAGCACATCCCAAGCAAATGCCATAAAGATATCTCCCAAGATCTAACATTACTGGAAAGGAAGAAGGCTAAGGTACATTCTGGGCCATTTGACATTCTGCTTTCAAAGGGGGTGATAGCAAGAATTCCTCTACCTCCCACAGCCTGCCTGAAGACCTTGTGCCACACTCAAACACTCTCACACATGCCCTCACACCTATGCACACATGCACACACTCACACATGTGCTCTCACACATACTCACCCCTCCTCTCCAAGTAGGGACTCCAGGCTCCTGTGGCCAAGTCCACCTACCCTTGCCACCTGAGAACTTGTCCTGCACATCCCTCCCCAGACTCCTGAAGACGCTCTGTGAGAATCTTCTAACTCTACAGTTCTGCTCATGGGCTCAGAAGCTACACTTGGCTCCAGCTGAGTCAAGATCCCATATCCCATTCAAACATCAATATCAAGATGTCCCAAGACTGACCTTGAAGCCCCATTCAACTGTCCACAATCTGATAAGTTGAGGTAACAGCAAACAGAGATCCAAACATCTAGCTGACAAAAGACCAGATATCTATACCAAGAAACAACAATACCAACAACAACTTAACCTACGTCCCATCACAAAAATACAAGCATGAATAACCAGCATTTATTCAAAGTAGTACTCCCACAGTAATGTTTCCTAGGAAAGCAACTTAGATGCCATGTTTGATGGCTACTCTTGGCTACATCTGGAACCAATTAAAACCTGAGCAGCTGGGTACGGCTAGAAGAATTCCCTGATCGAATCATTTGAGTTCAGAAGACCCATCCTAACTCGTGACTACACCTTCCGTGGCAGGCCTCTTAAAGGGACATGGAAGAAGGAAACTTTAGCATCTTGTCTGCTTTTTCTCCGTCTCACCAGCAAGTTCATCCTTCCTGTTGTGGAGGCATTTCTTCCCACTTCTATGGGCGTCCAACATGGGCTGAACACCAACAGCTCTAGGACTCCAGCTCCAGACTGGGACTGCAGAGACAGCCAGTCTCTCGGACTAAACAGCAGCCATTGGGAGACAGCCATTGTTAGACTACTCAGGCCATAGCCTGACCGCCACTCTAATAAGTCCCTAATGAATCATTTTAATATATATATATAATATATATATAATATATATATATTCATTCTATCAGTTATATTCCTTTTGAGGACCCTGACTAAATATAGCATATAAGACAAAAATTTTAAACGACAATAATATGTCTGAGATTGAAAGAGGGTATGAGTAAGTTCCAAAATGAAGACTGTGAAGACAAAATAAGTTGAATGAAATTATGAGAGCAATCCAAATTATGAAAATAGAATTTAACAAAGAAATGGAATGTGTGAAGAAAAGCCAAAATGAAATAAAACTCAAAATGAGAATTTCAGGAAGTCAAATAAAATATTTGCTCAGAGGGACAGCCATACCAATAGACTGGATCACATGGAAGGAAGAATATCAGATATTGAAGACAGAGTAGAGAAATTAGATAACTCTGTCAAAGAAAATGTTAACTCTATAAAAACTTACAGCTATAACATTCAAGAACTGTAATACACCATAAAAAGATCAAACCTACTAATTATAGGTATAAAAGGACAGGAAACCCCGGTCAAAGATTCTGAAAATGTTTCAGCAGAAGAGAATTTCCCTAATCTAAGGAAATCAAGATGCAATTTGACAGCATACAGGCTGTCAAATAGAAAGGACCAGGAAAAGAAAGAATCCCTCATATCACATAATAGTCAAAATATAAAAGGAACAAAACAAAGAAAGGATATTGAGAGCCATATGAGAGAAAGACTGAGTTACATATAAAGGAAGCCCCATCAGAATAACAGCTGGCTTTTTAATGTAGACTTTGAAAGCCAGACGGGATTAGAGAAATCTTCTCCAAATTATGAAAGTCCACAGATGCCAGTTTGGACCACAGTAACCATCAATGACAATTGGGATTGAAGGAGAAAAACAAACTTCCGTGATAAAAGCAGGGTTAAGGAATTTATGAGCACTAAACCAGCTATAAGAATTTGGGGAGGGAAACTTAAATCTTAAAACAAGGTTGGTTAAACATACCCAAAGGTGGCATAGAATTTAAACAACTCCTGAACATTTCATCAAAAGAAGTCTAAGAAAACACCACTAGAACAAAATGACAGGAATGAATACACATTATTCAATAATAAATCAGTATTAATGGTCTCAATACCCCAATAAAGAGACACAGCGTAACAGATTGGACTAGGAAACAAGGTCTATGCTTTTGCTGCCTCCAAGAAACACACCTCACCCTCAGCAATAGACACCACCGTAGGGTAAACTGTGAGAAAGGTACCCCAAGCAATTGGAACTAAGAAAAAAGTGGGGTTTACAATATTAATCTGACAGAATGGGCTTCAAACCCATAAGGAGGGACACTTCATGCCCATGAAAGGAAGCCCACCAAGAGGATATTACAGTCTTCTACAGAAGACAGAAAGAACGCCCATGCTCAGGGACTGGCAGGGCTAATGCTGTGAAAATGACTGCATGACCAGAAGCAACCTCAGATTCAATGCAATCTCTATACAATGCAACGCTTCGCATAAGTCAGGGAAATACTAATAATTTTCATATGGAAACACAGAAAATCCAAGACAGCAAAAACAATTCTAAACAATAATTTTTTAAAAAAAATGAACTGGAGGTATCACCACCATATATTTTAAGCTTCACTACAGTGCTACAACACTAAAAACAACATGGTACTAGCATAAGAACAGACACTTTGATCAGTGGAAAAGGACTCACATGTTGAGATTACACTTCTACAGTCACCTGACCTTTGAGAAGGAAGCCAACAATAGGCATTGCAGAAAAGACAGCATCTTCAACAACTGGTGCTGGTCAAACTGGGTAGCTACGTGTAGAGGAATGAAAATAGATTCTTATCTTTCACCTTGCACAAAATTCCAAACGGTCAAGGACCTCAACGTAAGACTTGAAACCCTGAATCTAATAAGAGGATAAAGTTGGGAATATTCTTGAAAGGACTCTCTGACCAGGACCCTGGTAGCCCAGGCATTAAAACAAACAGTAGATAAATGACCAGGACCCTGGTAGCCCAGGCATTAAAACAAACAGTAGATAAATGGGGCCTTGTGAAATAAAAGGGTGTCATCATTTGAATAAAGATGCAGCTACAGAATGGGGAAAGATTCTTTACCACTGTACAACTGACAGAGGGCTTATATCGAGATGATTCAAAGAACTTAAAAACTAAACACCAAGAAAACAAGCAACCCAATTTAAAAACAAACAAAGAGAAAAGCAGGGCATTGACGAAGAGATGGTTCTGCGATTAAAAACACGTGTTGCTGTTACAGATAATCACGCTTCGGCTCTCAGCACCCACATGGTGGCTCATGACTACCGCAACTCCGTTTCCATGGGAGCTGACACACTCTTCTGACCTTTCTGGAGTCCAGGTATGCTCATGGTGCGCATACATACACACAAAACATTCAAACACATAAAATACAACACATAATTTTAAATAGGGCATAGTACTAAATAAAGGATTCTTGAAAGAAGAAATGCAAGAGGCTAAGAAATACTTTTAAGTGTTTTTACTTTATTTTTTTATTTTTCCATTCAAAAAATTACATTTCCTCACCTCCTCCCAATCCCCTCCCACTCCCCCACTCATCCTCCTCCCTCCCCCTCCCTGCTTGATAGAGGGCAGGGAACCCAGCCCTGTGGGAAACCCAAGGCCCTAACATCCTTGACCACCAGAAAAATAAAAATCAAAAACACTTTGAGATTTCATCTTATACCAGTCAGAATGGCTAAGATTTAAGAAACAGGATTACAAAATTCTGGTGCAAATGTGGGGAAAGAGAAACATTTATTCACTGTTGGTGGGGTTGTAAACTGACCTAATCACTCTGGAAATCAATGTGAAGGTTTCTTGGAAAACTAGAAACAGATCTACCATGTGGTCAAGCTGTATCACTCTTGGGCATAAACCCAAAGAACTCTACGCTGTTCTCCAGAAACACCTGCTCATCCGTGTTTATTGCTGCTCTATTCACAACAGCCAGGAAGTGAAAATTACATAGATGTCCATCAAAAAAATTATTTTTTAAATTTATTTATTATGTATACAATATTCTGTCTGTGTGTATGCCTGCAGGCCAGAAAAGGGCACCAGACCCCATTACAGATGGTTGTGAGCCACCATGTTGTTGCTGGGAATTGAACTCAGGACCTTTGGAAGAGCAGGCAATGCTCTTAACCTCTGAGCCATCTATCCAGCACCCAAAAGATTCTTTATTTACTGATAAGGAATAAATGGAATATCATTAAGCTGTTAAGAAAAATAAAATTATGAAATTTGCAGATAAATGGATGGAATTGGAAACAGTCATCCTAAATAAAGTAACCCAGACTCAGAAAGACATGTTTTCTCTTATGCATGTTTTATTTGGAATACCTACAGAGATCGGGAAAGTATAAAAAGGCCACCAGGGGTGTGGTAGCCTTGAAAGGAGGAAAAATAGGATGCAGTGATATAAAGGGAGAAAGGGAATAATGGAGAAAGAAGGGTTAAATGAACCTTTTGAAAAGTCTACTACTGTAGATGCTTTCTAAAACACATACTTATACACATATAAAATATTTTAAATGGAGTTACTCTATAACGGATGAACAATTCCCTACTAGAAACTACAGGATAACAAATTAAAAGTCTAGGACCAGAAATGGATTATCTCTTTCGGACTTGTTGTTGGCCAGTGGGGTCCCATAGACACCCCAAACAGTATAGGCTATTGCCAATACTCTTGTTTACCCTCCAGAATTTGATGATAAGACCCTGTTTCTAAAGACACCACATACTTAAGTCACAGAACATGGAGCTGGTCCTGGAAGAGTCATCCTTATTGGCTCATTTCCACAGTGCTGGAAGGTACTATGCACAAGGCAAGTATGGAAATGTAATCTTTAATCTTACTGGCTATGAACCCTGTGAACTACAATAATGAACAGCCTGGCAAATCATACAGTGCTATACAATAGTGGCACAAATGTCATGGGGGTAACCAACTACTTTCTGAAAGGATAAGGACTGCTCTAGAAGATGGAACCCATCCATACCTGTCACCAATATTGAGGCCAAGAACCTGTGGCTAGACAGGTCATAGGACCTAGGGGAATACCAACAACTATTGTTCTGCTAAATGAATTTTGAATTAATTAACCAACTCCTAATGACTTATTGATATACCCATGGATGAACGCATCTCTCAACCCTCATCAGAGAAGCTTCTATTTGTAGGAGATGAAGATTGACACAAAGACCTACAACTGGCCAAGGTGCAGAAAATAAAAGTGCAGAATTCTCAGCTCTAAATGAAGCATCTATACTACACCCCCTCTTCCCAAGGCCCAGATACCCTTGCAGAAGAGTGGGAAGAAAGAGTGCAAGAGCTGAAGTCAGCAGGTGACGATGCTGAAACTGTGTTCTGCACACATGGCAGCTGAACATGTCAACTGCTCTAGATTGCTTTCCATTGCTGTAATAAAATGCAAAACAAGTCCACACCATGTTTATTTGACTTACATTCTTATGTCATAGTCCATCACTAAAGGAAGATAGGGAAGGAACTCAAGAAAAAGTACTGAAGGTGAAAACAGAAGCAGAGACAGTGGAGAAATGCTGCTTGCTAGCTTGCTAAGCTACCACACACAATCTTGGCCCACCTTTTCAGAGACGGCGCTACCTACAATGGGCTGAGCCCTCCACATCAATTCATAATCAGTACCCCACAGACATGCCCACAGTCCAATCTGACAGACACAGGTCCTCAGTTAAGATGTTGTCTTCCCAAATGTGTCCATGTTTGCATGAAGTTAACAAAAATTGACTAGCGTGTGAGCTCACAGCAGTTGTGACAGTACACATAAGATCTAGACAAGCAGAAGCTGGAGGAGAAGCCAAGCATGAGATGGGAAGGGAATCACAACGTCTCAGCCCTAGCTGAAGAGCTGTTGGTGCCTGAAAGCTGCTAGGAGGAGGACAGCCAGTTTCCTTTAAGGGTGTGGCTCCTGGTAGATGGACCATGCTCTAATGTATGGCCCCCTACACACAAGAGAATACAAGCATTACAAATTAGACTCAATGAGGTTTTCTAAAAAAGAGGACCCAAAGTTGTGTAGTTGGACAAAGGGCACAGATGGACTTACGAGGAGTTGGGAAGGTTAAATGTAATTGATCAACATATACTGTATAAAATTATCAAAGAATTAATCAAAATGCTTTTAAAGGAACCAAAGAAAAAAATATCTAATAAGAATTTACTTTCTAGACACCCGCCAAGTCTTCTTACTTCTCCGTTCTCAGGATTCCTGCTCTGCAGGCCAGAGCCAACCCTGAAACTTTCTGGACCCAGCAGGCTGTAATGAGCCCAACTGAACTTAATGAGCTTGTCATTATTCATCTCCACCACAGCCAGAAGGAAAGGCACTACATGGCAAAAAAAATTTCACACACGCACATGCACTAACTAAATAATAATAAATATTTCTTGACTCAGGTGCTGCAAGAATCAATCAGTCGGAACAACACAAGCCCATCCTAGAGGCATCTGACAAGGGGACAGAGAAAGGCCAATGGCTTCCCCACCCCCCAAAAGTGGGAAGCAATTGGATACGGGCCATGTTCCTGGGCTCAGGTTACCCATCCTAATTTATCATCATCCTCCTATACTCTTATATAAGTAGTAATACAGATCACCCCAGCCAATTAATCAATCTGTAATTAGGAACTGACACCAACATTTACTACCATCAGGCATAATTTATATGATTACAGATGATTAAATAAAACGTAATTGAGTGAACAGGCAATTTGTTAAGCGCATCTAGACATAGCCATATCACCTAAGGCTGGAAGTGCCGAGTTCCCTCCAACAGCAGGTCAGGAGTCTCGTCCTGAGAGGGGGCTTCTTGGGGTAGCCTGGGGACAAGGGAGATGATACTGGCTTTCTCAAGGGCCTGAGTAGGGGCAGTGGAGGGAAGCCAAGCCACAAGGACCTTGGGGCAAGTAAGTACTCCGATATTTTCCTACGTGAGGCCCCCTGGATTTTCAGAACTCCTCAGAAGATGAAGAAGGAGGAAGAAGGGTCATTTAAACGGCATGCCCTGGAGCAAAGCTGAGCCTACTGTTCTCATTAGAATTGTGCCCACTGTTTGAGAGAAGCACCCCACCTCCATACATCCAACAACATCGTCTAGAAATATTTCTCACTGTGAAAAAAGAGTTTGCTAAAGACAAAGCTGGTACCCAGTAGGAAATGCCATCTGTCCTAAAAAGGTATTTCCCGAGGACACCAAAGGCCAAAATCTGCCCGTGCTGTGTCAATCTCCTCTCTGAAGGTTCTCTTCCTCCTCCCTCATTCCAGCAATAAACTGCTTAAAGCTGATTTTGCCTCAGCATTGGACGGCCAGAGTCAGCAAATACAAGAATATGGTTCCCAGTTTAGTTTTTTCTCAGATGAACAGGGAGTTTTAGAATACGTTTGTCCCTAATGTTCCTTCCACGGAGCCTTCCCAGCTCTCCTACCTTTCCTGACTAACCCTGCTCACCCACTGAAATTCAAGGCAAACTTTCTTTACTTATACCCAGGAGCCAGCATCTCCCTGTCTCTGATCCCAGCCCCAACTATTCACAAGTCTGTCTCGGCATTTAGAACAATGCTCAGTTACTGAACTTATTGTAATCCCCGCCTTTACGTGAATGGAATCTCTAAAGTTCTGGCTGAGTCACGTTCATATTTACGACTTTACCACCTAGCCCCGTGCCAAACACACAGTAAGTGCCTCCCAGATTAAGATTTACCCAGGTTCAGATAGCTGGTAAGGTGAGATGGATCCTGGACTCAGTCTTGTTCATTAGCTCTAAGTATTCTGCTTCTTTATACAGAGTGGGAGGTCTTTGCTCTCTCTCTCTCTCTCTCTCTCTCACACACACACACACAGCCTTACAATTCAACTGAAGAAGCAATGGGGCAACAAAGAAAGGAAAGAATAAAAGAAGGCAGTAAAGTGCCTGTCCCACGGCACAGCAGGGCGACACAACAGATAGGCTGAATCCAACTGAGGACTAGTGATAAAAATATGAAACTTGATTTCACACTGTACACAGAAATAATTTCAGATAGATCTTAAAATTAATATTAAAACCTAAAAAAAAAATAAAATAGCCCTGAGAAAGCACATAGGAATGTCTTTATAATTTGTGATCAGGTGACATCTGCTTACACAGGGCACAAAAAGCAATAATTATTTAAAAAAAAAATATTTGACAAGTCAAACCTTATTAAAGCCAGAAATTGGAAAAAATGAACAAACAAAAAAAACTAGATGTCCCTCAACAGAAAAACAGTTAGAGAAAATGTGGTACATTTATACAATGGAATATTACTCAGCTGTTTAAAAAAAAATGACATCACGACATTTGCAAGCAGATGGATGGACCTAGAAGAAAATCATCCTGAGCTGAGCAGTGGTGGCGCACGCCTTTCCTCCCAGCACTCAGAAGGCAGAGGCAGGAGGATCTCTGTGAGTTCGGGGTCAGTCTGATCTACAAGAGCTAGTTCCAGGACAGCTTCCAAAGCTACAGAGAAACCCTCTCTTGAAAAACAAAACAAAAAGAAAAAAGAAAACCATCCTAAGTGAGGTAACCCATACCAGGAAAGATAAATACGTCATGTACTCACTTATAAGAGGATATTAGCTGATAAGTAACAATAACCAAGCTACAATCCATAAACCTAGAGAGATTAGGTACAGAGGAGAGGTGGGGGGGGTCACATAGATCTCCCTAGGAGGGAGAAATCAATTTTATAAGTGGACTGGGGGTGGGGAGGATGGGAGTAGGGCAGGGTTGGATCCGATTGGGGAGAGATGGGATGGAGAGAGAGGGTACAAGCAGAGGCAGCTGGAATTGGGGACATTTGGGGGAGGGGTAGAAGCCTACTGCAATGGAAACTTCCTGGGACATATGAAGGTGACGCTAATGAGGACTCCAGGTGAGGGGGCATATGGAGTCTCAACTGGCCTTCTCTAGTCACTAGGTGTGGCTTCCAGCGGCAGGACTGGGTTGCATTCGATTAAGCTGTTGACCAAAGGGGTCCCATGGAAATCCCCAAACAACCCGGGCTGTTACAAAGACAAAGGGTTACTCTCCACAAACTGAGGCCAGAGTCCCACCGCTGAGGACAACACCCACACAGTTCATTGAATACTGAGAAGTCAAGCCAGTGCCTACATGGTACCCTCATTCCTATGTTCTAGTCTCTTTGGTACAGAAAGGTACTTGGCACACTATCAAAAAATAAACATGAACACCAACCCAGCCACAAAACCCTTGTCCTACAATCTGTTCTGCCTGGGGCAATCAATGATGGCACAAAACTTGCAGGAATAGCCAACCCATGTCTGATTTGACTTAAGGCCCACTCCACAAGAGGGAACTCATACCTGACCCTGCTTAGACAATCAAGAACCAGAGACTAGATAGTCCAGAGACCTAGAGTAAAACCAAAAAACTACTCATCTAAAATATAAGTATCAATAAAATGACGTGCATTACCCAGTCATCATCAGAGAAGCTTCCTCCAGCAGCAGACAGGAACACATACAGAGAGCCACAGCCAGACATTATGCAGAGTGTCTAAATGGGAGGTCTCCTTCAAATCTCTCCCCTCAGAGCTCAGGGACCCCACAGAAGAGCAGGCAGAACGATTGTAAGGGCCAGGAGAATAAGGCCCTCTGAATCAGCTAAGGCAAAGCACACATGAGCTCACAGAACCTGAAGCTGCACTCAGGGCCTCCATGGGTCTGCACCAGGTCCTCTGCATATATATTACAGCTTTCACCCTAGTATGTTTATGGGACTCCTGACTGTGAGAAGAAGCGGGTCTCTGACTCTTGTGCCTGCTCTTGGGACTCTTCCCCCTGTTGGGTCATGAAGCCGTGTCTGACTTCAGTAGTTTTTGCTTCGTCTTATTATATTTTATTTTGTTATGTTTGGTTGCCATCTCTTAGAAGCCTATTCTTTTCTAGTGAGATACAGAAAGGGAGTGAATTGAGAATGGAGAGGAGGTGTGGAGGAACTGGGAGGAGAGGAGGGACAGGAAACTATAATCAGAATATATTATAGGTAAAGAATAAATTTTTAAAAATGAAACATAGACCCCAGAAATTCTGCTCCTGGCTAGTCTCCCAGCGGAAATGAAAACACATTCATAAAAAGACTCATATCCATGGCAGCTTTACTCATAATACACATGACAGTTTCACAAATACATATGGAGGCTTTCTTCACAATACATGCAAAGTTCCATGACTTCAGCATTATATTAAGAGCAAGAAAGAAACTTTCATAAAATAATAAAGTTCTACAAAAGACAAAGGAATCTATGAGAGGAAAAAAAATCAAATAAACACTCATCCTTGGTGGGGAAGGGGACTGGGGCTGTAGGGAGGCAATGCCAGTCTGCCGTAAGTGCTGTGCTCGGATCACCCGAGGACCCACCACCAGCACAGGATGTCATTAAGACGCTGATGGTGATGACTGAGGTGAGTGGAAGATAAGAACGTCTCAGGCCAAGGGACCTCTGCCATGCAAAGCCCTGGATGGACAAGAGAGACTCATTAGCGAGTTTCTTACAAAGCAAGGCAGTGTTTGCGAGAAATAGAGAGAGAATGGGCCCGAGTTTGTTCTATATTTTCCGAGGGAGAATAGTGAGAAATGAAATCGAGAGGGGTAAATAGAGAGGAAGTGAATTATAGAAGGCTTTTGACACTACGGAAGGAATTTAAAATGCGCTTAGGGACGAGATCAACTGAATGGCTGTGAACAGGACAGTAACCGCAGAGTTTCAAGATGGACTTTTGGCATTCTACTTGGATATGAAGAATGAATTCAAAGAGGAGATGTCGGGCAATAAGAGCTAGGAGACTGAGTGGAGTGAGGGAGAGAGGAGTGTTGCCTGGTAACAGGCACAGCATTTGGGACACTTTCAAGCGATGTGTGGGAGGCAGAACGACTGACTGATTAGACAGAGGTAGAGAAAGAAATAATGTCTACAATAAGAGGATGAGAAATTATACAACAAACAAAATGAGAACTCTTGCATCTCAACAGCAGAAACAAAACAAAACAAAATAGACCTCATTTCAAAATGGGCAAAGGACTTGAGAAGACAGTTCTACGGAGAACACACCTACATCACACATATTAGCACTGGGGAGGTGTAAGCTGCATGCCTCTGCAGAGGACTGCGGGAGCTGGGCACCTGTTGAACAGAGTCCAGGACAGGAAAGGCTCCAGGTTGTTCGAGCTAAGCTGCTCCACTCTTATGCAAGCTCGCTCTATGGAAGGACCGACTGGACTTTCCCCCTTCCTAGTCTCTCTTACTTTCTGTTTTCTTCCTAAAATCATTTATGAATTTCTAGTAAATTCTCTTCTGTCCAAATATGCCAGGTTTACTTTGCTTTAAACTGTGTAGAGAGCTGAGCTTTGGGGCTCATGCCTGTGATCCCAAGCACTTGGGAGGAAGAAAGTTAAGGAGTTCAAGGCCATCCTGAGGTAAATGAGATCCTGTCTCAAAAGAGAGAACGGGCTGGGAAGATGGCCCAGTGAATAAACATTTTCCACACAGGCCAGACAACAACCTATGATGTGATTCCTGGATGGTGAGGACCAGAACACAAGGCTGTTCTCTAACCTCTGTACACACATGCACGCACACACACACACACACACACACACACACACATGCACACACACACAAAACCTTACACACATATGCAAAAGTAAACAAATTTTAAAGGTCAAAAAAATTAAAAACATTATGTAGTCCCAAGGTGTCTAGACAGATGATTTCCATGGTGCTGTTTAAGTTGGAATTCTTTGCTGACCCTGAGACTGGTCAGTCTTCAGTAATCTGAAGCTGTTCCATCTCTGCCTCGCCAGTGCTGGACCCAGTCACCCAGTCTGCCCTTAGCAGTGGACGACAGTGGGCCACAGACTTCACCAGGGACTCCAGAGGAAGTTCCCTGTCACCACAGAGTCAAACACAAACAAGAAAGCAAGACTCTTCACACGGTTTTTCACTCACTCCAAGGAGAACCCCAAGAAATGCTGGTGTGTCCCAGACAGAGTCCGTTTCTGCCTTTGAACATATGATCGTGCATTAATACCAAACCCAGAAGAAAATGGAAGAGAACTGGAATTGAACCTGGCATTTATTTGATAGGGCACACATCCCATTTAGATATCCATCCCACACACATGCTTTTTTCCAAGATGCCTGCTGTTTTAACTAGGATTCTTGGATGGGTTTCTGCTTAGGCCAACCCTATAGAGCATAATTACTACCCAGCGCCAGATGAGTGTTAGGAAATTATCATTTTCCTCATTAGACCCATAGTCTAACACTGGAAGGCATGTGTTGGCCATGACCTCACCCTTTATATGAGCCAATGGCTCCTAGGCAAGATGAGCTGGTAAATAAATGTTATTGGTGTGGTTTGAATAGACGTACACCTCCAACACTCAGAGCTAAGAACTTCACTCCCAGGGTGGGGGACTAAGAGATTGGGCCTTGCGGGAGGTAATTATGTCATGAAGGCTCCTACCTCATGAGTGAATTAGTGCTCTTATAAAAGGCATTGAAGGGAACACCTTAAGGCCGTTTGTCCTTCTACCTCCCACCTTCTGAGGGCACAGCATTTGCCATTCTGCCCTGTGAAAGGGTAGCAACGGAGTCATCATTTTTAAGGTGTATGGGTATTTTCCCTGCATGTATGTCCCTGTGCCATATACATGCCTGGTGTTCAGGAGACCAGAAGGGGCCCAGGGTGCCCTGGAACCAGTTCCAGACACGTGTGGGTGCTAGGAACCAAACCCGGGTCTTCTGGAAGAGTAGCCGGTATTCTTAAGCACTGAGCCACCTCTCCAGCCTCTTCAGAGAGCCTTCCTGGAAGCAGAGAGCAGCATTTGTGCTGAGAAAATTGGTGGAAATCTGGATGCCAAAGGCCGTTTCTGATGAGGTCTTACCCAGAAACTTGGAATGCTATTGGAAACTGGAGAATTATCCATTAGCGTGTACCAAAGTGGCAAAGAACTTGGCACATATATGCCTCTTGCGGAGCGTGGAAGTTGGTGTAGCCAGTTGAAAAGATTCTATTAAAAACATAGGATGGAGCTGAAGATGTAGTTTATTGATGGAGTGCCCAAAATTCAGGTCGGGAAGTTGGGGCTGGAGAGATGATGCCTGGGTGGTTAAGAGCATATACCGTTCCTGCAGAGGACCCACATCAGGCTGTTCACAACTGCCTGTCGCTCCAGCTCTGGGGGATCTGATGAGCTCTGCAGGCACTGCACTCACAGTACACACACACACACACACACAACAAACTTAACAACCTTTCAAAAATTAATAAAATTATAATAAGTTTATACTCGCAGTTTCAAAGACCATGAATTCGAGTTGCAGTGTTCATGTGTTTGCTTTCTTCTAGAAACTCTGAAACAACAGTTCCATTTCCGTTTCCTGGGGAAAAGCTTCATGAGGTGACCAGCAACCATTGATGCCCCCTAGCTTTAGATGGGTCACTCCAGTGTCTGCCAGTGATGACAATGTTCTTCCCATGCACATCAGTGTCTGCATCCAAATGTCCCTCGTCATTAGGGACATCAACCATCAAAAAAAGGACCCCACTTAATCCACTCTGCTGTCACCTTAGCCTCACATCTGCAAAGTCTCTGTTTCCAAAAGAGTTCCAGTTCTCAATTCCCAGGGATTAGGACTTGAACATTCGCTTTAGGAAGTCAATGAAGCATGCCACAAACACTGTCGCTCAGGTCCCACAACTTTTTAAAGTCCGACCTTCAGAGTGCTGACCCAGCAGGGTACCTGTATTGGCAGATTTTGTGTGTCAACTTGACACAAGCTAGAGTCATCAGAGAGGAAGGAGCCTCAGTTGAGAAGATGCCTCCATGAGATCCAGCTGTAAGGCATTTTCTCAATTAGTGATCAGTGTGGGAGGGCCCAGCTCATGGTGGGTGATGTCATCCCTGGGCTGGAGGTCCTGGGTTCTGGAAGAAAGCAGGCTGAGCAAGCCAGTAAGTAGCTCCTTCTAATGGCTTCTGCATCAGCTCCTGCCTCCAGGTTCCAGTCCTGCTTGACTTTCTGTCCTGACTTCCTCCAATGACGGACTACAATCTGGAAGTGTGAGTCAAATAAACCCTTTCCTCCCCAGCTTGCTTTTTGGTCATGAGTTTTTTGTCACAGCAATAGAAACTCTCAGACCGTTTTGTCCCAGCACACTGGGGTGTTGCTGTGACAGATCTGATCGTGTTTTGGAGAGGATTGTGGAAAGACTTTGGAACGTGGGGCTAGAAGAGCCGCTAAGTGTTAAGAGCTCTGTGGGGTGTTCTGTGGAGCCTGGAAGATAAGAAGCTGAGAGCGGTGCAGAGGACGGAGGCCTGGCTTGTGAACTCTCAGACGGAAGTTTAAAGACTCTGTCAGGGCCATTTGTTATTTTGAATCAAGATTCTGTGGTTCTGATTAGCCGGGGCTGAAGAATCAGCTGTGATTAACAAGACACCAGAACCACTAAAGCAAAACCTTTACCTTACTGGGACAATTGATGCTGGTCAGCTGGAGCTAAGAAACTAGTGGTGATTAAGAAGAGACCAGCATCCCTGAAGTGAAATCTTGGAAGTGTTTCCTGAGAGCACAGAGAAACTGTGTTCCAGATGTGGTCATGGTTGTACCTCGTGCTGGCAGCTGGACTTGGTAATGTGTAAGCATCACCTGTGTGGTGCTGGTTTTGAAGGCACGAAGGGGTCATGGAGAGCAGCTGAGGCTTGGCACTGTGAGAGGCCGGAAGAGGCCATTGGTGAAGGTGCAGCCTCAGTGGCAGATGAAAGCTCAGGACTGAAGGGGTCAATCAACCCTGCACAGGATGACATCTGAATGCTAGGCCCTAGAAGAATCTGCCAAAGCAGGGACCTGCATGCCCCAGAGACGGGCTTGCAGTCTCTCAGTCCACATCCCTCCTCTTCTCACTGGCAGACAATGGGCACAGGAGGCGGGCATCTTATTGTCATTGGTCTGAATGTTAAGCCCCACAGAGCTAGATTAAAACTATCTAGCTAAAACTAGCTAGATTGACCCTCTCGTTTCAGATGTCATCCCGTGCAGGGTTGAAACCCACATTGACAGGGTTACACATGTTGGATTAGAAAAGAAAGACTCATTAGTGCCCAAAGGCCTACAGTTCTTATTCTCAGTCCTGTGACTGATTAAACAGTTTTATTGTAGATACGAAGGAGAATTCAGCCAGAAGCATATGGAAAGGTCCAGACTGAACCAGGCCATGAGGAAAGGAGAAGAAGAGGAGAGAAAGAGAAGAGGAGAGAGAACCAAGAAAGTACATAGCCAAAATGGCAGGTTTATATAGGAATCAGAAAGTGGGGAAAGGGGAGGGATGGGGAGGGGAGGGGAAGAGAGGGAAAGGAGAGGAGAAGAGGGGTGGGTAAGCAAGACCAGCTCCTGAGCTGGGGAGGTTTAAAGTAGGGGTTGGGGTGAGAAGTGCTGGGCGGAGCCTCAGGTACTAAGTGAGCCTTGTCCTGGGTTTCTTTGGTACTTTTCACTGTAGGGATGATTTAAGATTGTTAATTCACAGCCATCCTCCTTTCTCCTCCTGTGTCCAGAGGGGCAGGTTTCTCAGAGCTTTGAGGAGTTTATTTTTGCCCCTCACAGGGGTAAAAGACATTAATGGAACCATTTGAGACTTCATGGACTGGGCCCCACCCACAGAAGCCAAAAGGGGCAAACATGAGTGACCATTGATTAGTAAATGTCCATCTTGCAAAGGAGCAGCCCCAGGCTGGCCTGATAGGTGGGTAAGAGTGTGTGAAGTCGGGTGAGTGCACTCCAGCATACAGGGGCATTCCAGCTCCCTTATGCAGGACAGTTAATGAAATCACTCTGGGAATGCATAGACACCTCTTCCTCCTCCCCCGCTAGACAGCCAGCTGGCCCAGTCCTAGCACACACAGCACCACAATTTGGGTCAGCACAGTGTTTAAACTCTTTAGTGGAACCACTAATCTCCATTAATCTGATTGTGAAGATGAGACCTAATGCTTAATACAAAAGCATACGAGTTGGTAATGCATGCGTCTCTCACAGGCTGCCTTCAGGGGCATGCCCTCCTGTGCAAAGGGCAGGGCCTTTGGGATTGCATTTCACCATTTAAATTCTATCTGTGAACCTTCCTGGAAATCTGTCTACAAAGGAGAGCAGATAGATAGATAGATAGATAGATAGATAGATAGATAGATAGATAGATAGATAGATGATAGATAGATAGATAGATAGATGATAGACAGACAGACAGACAGACAGATAGATAATAGATAGATAGATAGATAGATAGATAGATAGATAGATAGATGATAGATAGATAGATAGATAGATAGATGATAGATAGACAGACAGACAGACAGATAGATAATAGATAGATAGATGATAGATAGATAGATAGATAGATAGATAGATAGATAGATAGATAGATAGATAGATGATAGATAGACAGACAGACAGACAGACAGACAGACAGACAGACAGATAGGAGAGCAGGGATTCAGGAGATATGGCCACCCTGATGCACGTAAGATCCATGCAAGGATTCTGGCTCTCTGGGCCTCTAGTCACTACCATCTCCTCTTTCAAAGGGAAGCACGGCAGTGAACGTGTGACAAGAGTGGGACTTGGCAGACCTGTGACTTTATCTCTGGTTTGACTGGCCAAAGGCTGAGAAGTCCATGGGCATAGAAGATGCTTCACACCTGTGTGACTTCACCTAAAAGGGAAGGGTAGGGAAGGTGTCTGGCTTCCCCATGAGAGAAGCGTGGCCAAGGTCTCTGCTTTGTTGAGGGGGCACTTATTCAGCAAGTCATGACAAGGTACTTTGAGCCAGTGTCCCTAACTATAAAATAAGTACTGGTCATTACTCCTTCATCTGGGCCAATGCTTCTCAAACTGTGATCCATGGAACCCCATGGAGGGAAGAAGAACCATCGAAGATCAGCTTAAAATTTTACATTCTCATCCTCTAGAAACCCCACTCTGTGTGTGTGTGTGTGTGTGTGTGTGTGTGTGTGCGTGTGTGTGTGATGTGTATAGTGTATGCATGTGGCATGTCTACCGACATGTTTCTGCATTTGAAGGTGCTTGCATGTAAGGTGACAGGCTGGCACCATGTGTTACCCTCTATCACTGCCCCTCTCACTGAACCTGGGTCTCCCCAGCCAAGCAAAGCTGGTTGGCCCACGAGTCCCCAGGCTCCAGTGCTGGGACAAGGACAAGCTAGTGTGTGGGCTGATGATGTAGCTACAGAATCTGACCTCAGGTCTTCACGTGTGCATGGCAAACACTTTGCCTCCTGCTCCAGCTCCGCCGCCGTGGATACCCCCACCTCAATAGGCTCTGCGGGTGGGCTCCACACACAAAGTTCTATAGCCACAATCTAAGTTTCTCAAAGTCTTTGTAGCCACCCAGACAGAAAAGCACTACGCATAAATCATAAAGCTTAAGAAGAGGAGTAGAGACATGCACTGTAGGAGAGCACTGGCCCAGCATGGACCAAGCCCTCAGTTCAATGCCCCATTCCACAGGGAAGGGGGTATAGATCCAGAGTACAGCAAGGCTGTGGCTTCTCTTTTCCACTGGCCACTGCTTACGGAGTTAAGACACACTAAGGAAGGCTCCCTGAGTGTTACACTGTAGTAGAAAATTACTGACTCCTGCAAGTGGATAACACACACCGTGACACCACGGTGCACACATACACATAAAATAAAGAAGTAAATAAACAAATGAAGGCTGACATTATGCCTCCACTCCGCCTGCTCATCTGTATCAGTTTACAATTAATAAACAGATCATTAGCTACTAGTTCTCAATGGGAGACAGAGACCAGCTTCAGAAAGGACATAGGGTTTGATCAGGCTACAGAGGATTTGCAGAAATATAGCCTCTTTACTCACTCATGATTTCAGCTGCCAACAGGATTCTCACAGTGTTTCATTCCCATAATTCCACACTGAATTCCTTACAAACACATTTGGACAAGTGTCAATGGCTATTGGCAGTATAAAGTGTAAAGCTAACTCTATGAGTCCTGAACCACGGACATTCCTTACCCTAACACAAAGAATAACTTTTTTCATTGGACTTAAAGAGATGGCTTCCCACCTGCCACAGGTATAACTACCTCTGCTCTAGGTTTTCTAGTGAACTTAAGTCAGATCAGGAGCCAGAAAAATTGAGACTCATCTCATGAATATTGGAATTCAAGTCCCCTTCCCTTTCATTCCTACAGATTTCCCCTCTGGCAGCCATGATCGTTAGCCACCAGGACCGCTCCATGACTTCAAGCACCAGCCCCAGTCTTTTGCTAACTGACTCTGAATCTTAGGAGATCTGTTGTGGGTAGCTGATGCCTCCTTTAGCCACGGTGACCAGGAATGACCTGTGATCCAAGGACTGGTCAACTTGAAGTCTCCCCTGAGATTTTCCTGGCAGGAGAGACAAAGAAGAGGGTATGGGGCTCCCTGTATCATTTTCTCTACCCTGTAGGGAAATCTGCCTACATTAGAAAGAAGGCAAAGGAATAAAGGCGACAAAGTCAGGAGGGAATTCATCTTCTGAGCACCCAGGATCAGCACTTGCCACATCCCTTCCATAGTCTGGTTTGGGGACTTACAAGCCTCCTCTGTAATAATGAAAAGTAAGTGCAAGGACAGTCAGGACTACACAGAGAGACCATGTCCCCTCACCCCCAAAAAAACCCATCATGATGATGGTGATGGTGATGGTGATGATGGTGATGATGATGAAACTCGCTCAATGTGACTTTCTATTAACTTACTGTCCTCAGATTTGAACTTATTACATATATTTGTCTCTCCGCTTCATTTAGTGTCCCTGGTGTGCTGGCTAGTTTTATGTCAACTTGTCACAAGCTAGAGTCATCTAAGATGAGGGAGCCTCTATTGAGAAAATGCCTTTAGAAGATCAGGCTGTTGACAAGCCTGTATGGCATTTTATTAATAGTGACCGATGTGGGAGGGCACCGTCCATTGTGCATGAGGCTATACCTGAGTGATGGTTCTGGGTTCTATAAGAAATCAGGCTTTAAAGAAATTTTAAAAGTTAGAGTATTTAATTTGTGATATTGAGAAAGGAAAGGTATGGCTTAACAGTGATGTATTTGTGTGTCACGTGGGCCAGGGGTGTTGTGTGATGTTTTGATTGTGTTCTGACAAAGCTTACTTAGAGTCAAAGGGCAGAGTTAGCCACTAGCTGAACAAAATTAATCATAGAGGTTTGAACGTCTGTAGACAGAAAGGAAACGGGAAGTAGTAAGGAGGGGCTGAGAGACAACCACTGCCCTTTTGGATGGAGGAACAGCAGAGGTAGGAGGTACCTAGTGGCTCCTCTCTGCTTCTCTGATCTTTCTGGTTCTTACCCTGATATCTGACTCCTGATTTTTACTGACAAAGATTAACTGTAATAATGCTTCAAAAGGGTCAGTTATGCTGACTAGATTTGTATCACCTTGACATAAGCTATCGTCATCTGAGAGGAGGGAACCTCAGTTGGGAAAATGATACCAGAAGATGGGGCTGTAGGTAAGATAGAAGGTGGGGTGGGTGGAAGGTGGGGGAGCAGGAGGAGGGGAGGGAGAGGTAACTGGGATTGGTGTGTAAAATGAGAAAGGATTGTTTAAAAATAAATAATAAATAAAGGGAAAAAAGAAAGATGTCTGTCTACCTGCATTGTGACAAGCAATTTGTCAAGGTACTGGGGGCACAGCATAGTCTTGAACTTCTCAGAGTTTGCATTCTAAATAATTAAGCAAGTAAATAAATACATAATAAAATATAATACAGGAGTAGCCCATCCTCTGAGGGAGTGTGAGTGGTGATGAGGGAGTCACCCCGAAATGACACACAGAGTCACCCCGTGCTCTACACAGCTGGCTGCCAGCTTCCGTTGAGAAATCAGTGCAGTTCTGTGGACTTGATCTCTCCTCTCTACTCTGGATGTGCCCTAAATTCTGCAGCAATTATCAGCAAAGGCTGCCAAATACATCCATTACACTTGTGGTAAGGAAACTTTCTCAATTGGTTGTTTTATCAGCCACACCTATATGAGCTATACATCCGGATGAAAGAGACAAGTGGATTTTTTTTAAATCAATGGATTGGCTCTTATGGAAGTCATTAATGCAAACTGTTTAGCAAGAGGCTGCATTTTTAATTTCTGGTAGACATTCCATAAAAAGATTAAAAATAAAATAAATAAAACCTCGTTCCACTAAACCTAGGAACAAATCATGACAGAGAGCCGTCTCTGTCCTGTCTATGATGTTCTCTGATCCTTTGTTCTCAAAGAGAGATCACATTTGGCTTTTTGGCGGAGGGGATGGAGGGTGAGTTGGGAGAGGACAGGGGGTGGAAAGACAACGTGATTGGACACACTACTGAATTTGACTATGCAAGGAAAGAATGGTTTGGGCTGGACACAGGTGACACAAGGCCACATTAGAATCTTGAGCAATGGTAGGGATGATGGAGTTGGTATTTAAAAATTAAATTAATTAATTAATTAAAAACCTCACTTGGCTATTGCCCTGGAGTCGAATCACTAGCTGGAGGATTGGCTATCTCTGTGATAGCTTCCTCTCCCAAAGTCCTGCATCAGAAGCTTGGGCCCCTGAAATATTTGATGGACTATGTGGGATACAAAAGAAAGGCTGAAACCCGCAGAGGTTTTTATGGGGGATGCCGGATGAGACATTCTAAAACGCAGGAAGGGTTTCCTGCTCCACAGAAACGGTTTTCATGAATGTATAGCTACATGCTAACAGTGGTTTCCACTTCTAAGTAAAGCTTATGAGTCAAAAACCCTAATACCAGGGTAGGGGGGTGTCTCGGTTAAGCTCACTGGTTGCTCTCCCAGAAGACCAGGATTCCAAGCACTCACATGGCCCCTAACAACCCTGTAACTCCAGTTCCAGAGGATCAGACGCCCTCTTCTGGCCTCCTCGGGCACTGCATGCACATAGTACACAGACATTTCAGACAAAACACCCATAATCATAAAACAATTTTTTTTAATTCTAATGACTATTTGGGGAGAAGGGAAAAAGAGGCTTGAGGTCCTGAGCTTGGTTCAAATGATGAGTCTGGGGAATCTCACAACACTGCAACTGTGAAATGTTCCCCGGGTAGGAAGCTTCCAGCATGGGTCCCGCAACACCAGGAATTGGGCAGGCATTTGAGTCGGGCTTTCGGAATTTTCCTGGGATCCTCTCATCTGGCTGATATTGGTAGCCCCGTGAAAAAAACAGAACTCTAGGTACCTGCTGTCTGTCACTCTCTCAGTCTTTAGCTCAGGCAAGTTCCTTTCCCCTCCAAGTGGCTAGCTTTTCTAATATACAATCGGTAAGACTGAGCCTAGTCAGCCCCCAAGGTCCATCCTAGAAACGGAAGAGTGCAGGCCATTTATAAGTTAAAAAGCAAGCTTTCCGTTCATGTTTTGGTACAGAGTCTATACCCAACATGACAGAGAGAAAGTTCTAGAAAGACGCATCTCCATAAATTAAAAACACGCAGTTAGAAAGGTGGGCTCAGAAGGCATGCGGCTGTGGGAGACAGCTGGCCATCTTTGCATGCATTTAAGTCCAGTCTAAGGGTCAGCTTCTGACGTAGCATCTGGTCACGGCCCAGTGGGGAGCTCCACCCTAAGGTTTCTGAGTATATCCCTCCTGGGCTTCCCAAAGGCTGAGTGAAGAATCAATCCTCCAGTGGGGGAATTCTTTGGAGATTCCCTTCTCTAGTTTTTGAAGTTTCCCCAGAGGAACCTTGAGCCTAGAAGCAGATAATCTAGTTAACTATTTCTGAAGGCAAAGAATCCGTTCATTCATTGGGCGCGCGCGCGCGCGCGCACACACACACACACACACACACACTCTCCCCATCTTCTCTGAACCCACCTTCACCTCCACGTTGACACCCCACCCCCAGAACTGAGATCCCCAAAGGAAGAAGGCTCTTTTGTTTTGTTTTTAAAAATGGGGAAAAAATAACAATCCTTCTAGTCTCTTGGCCATTCATCATGCCTGTAGAGCGTTTATTAATGTCCTGTCAATTGTCCCCGAGTGAAGGCAGCCTGTTAGCTGTCCTCCCTCCCTGGTAGCTGTGTGCAAACACTGGTGATTAAGCGCCAGATTTAACATCCTCATGAATATTTAAGAGGTTGTTTTTGAAAGTTTCCTGTCCTTTTACACTAATAGCCCCATTAAAACCTGTTTACAAGCCAGTCAAGAGAGTTACTGCATGCACTTAAAACAGAGAGCGCTCCCCCAAGAGGGGCCCTAGAACCATGTGAGGATCGATACACTGCTTAAAGTAAGACTGTCTGCCAGTCCCCAGTGGAACCCAGCCCCAGGAGAGCCACCAGAGGGCCTGGAAAGGACCCAACTTGTTAATTAGGGCAGTGGGATGGGGGAGCAAGCCCTCACTCCTGGGCTCCCTGCTACTTTGGAGGGGTGACCCCCAGCTCCAGGGACTTCATAGACATTGCCCAAATGATGGCATCCAAGCCAGAAAGGACACTTGTCCTGACAGTTGCCCCAGCCCTGGACATTCTTTTGTGCCATGGCCCATCCAAAGAGGCTCAAACAGCTGAGGGCAATGGAGAGAAGCAATGTGCAGTTGAGAATTTCTGACACTCCACACTTCAATGAGATGAGAGTAAAGCAAGTCCAAGGACCCCAGCAGCACAACAGTCTGGGGTCATTCATTCCAGATGTCCACAGCCTTCCACAAGAGTCTCCGAGCTGTCAATGGGGGAGAGGGGAAGAAGTAATAAGTTATAACGTTTTGTGTGTAATGGAGCAGGAGGGAGCACAATACAATTCATTCTAAAGTTTATCTAGAAGAGTTAGAACTTTTAGAGTTTGGGGGTCAAAAGAACTAATGCTGCTGCATTTATCTCTATAATAGTCCATTTATCCACTGAGTTTTCCTACACCGTGTTCCTATTTCACATTTCCACCAAAGTGTATTCAAAAAAGCCGACACAGATACATACACTGGAAAGCGAGGCAGCCGTCAAATGAGTTTGTTTCATCCCCGTACAGCCTGGGATGGGGTGCCCTGCCTCACCTTCCCTCAGACACCCTAAGTGTTTGACGCTGAGGAATTTCAGGAGGTGGTGAGAAACACAACCACGGTTAGACTTTGCATTTGGTAAATGTGCTGATTAGCATCGGCAGGGGTGTGGGGGATTGTCTGGGATTAAGGTCAGCCTCTGAGGATGTCTATAAGGGATTGTCTTGCTTACATTCATTGGTGTGGGAAGGCCCCATCTTAATAGTGAGTGGGACCATTCTGTGGGTAGCGGGATGCTGAGAGGCAGAGGGTGAGCTGAGCGCTCGCATGCATCCTTGGTCTCTGCGCCTAGTTATACAGCTCCTCAAGCTCCTGCCGCTGGGACCTCCCTGCCCTTGAACTGGGGGCTAAAATCAGACCTTTCTCCCTTAAGTCCCTTTTGCTAAGCTTTTTTTTTCCATCTCTACATCAGAAAAGAAACTAAAATGGTAAAACCTGACCACCGCCTAAGTTATTCTAAGCAGTCAAAACTTAAAGCCTCCTGATCATTGTCTCTGTTCTGCATACTCTTTGTCTTTTATGCCAAGGCAGTAAAAATCCTCTGGGTGGTGGCCTCCATACTGGCTCCTGGCTCTCCCAACTCCATAGGCAGTAGCGGTGATTCCACAGTCTTCAGCTGTGAAGGGAGATTTACCTCCTAGAAACAGGCGCATGCTGCAGAGAGTTCATTGGGCTCCCTTTTCCACATAGACTAAGAGAAGTCCTTGCCACGCATCTTCAGGGCACACCTTGGGTCTTTGAGAATCAGGAGTATGGAACAGAGAAACGCTGCCAGGTATTGGGCAGCAGACGATTGCCAGGTGCCTGCCCTATCCTGTTCCTCTCTGTGTGACCTCAGGCTCCCTTTTCTGGATTGCACAGTCTCTGAAGTCTGTCCTGGTTATATGCTGTCTGATTCTATGACTCCTATTTTACTGTCATGACATTCCAGTCCCTGGTATCAATTTCTCAAATACTTCCCTGAACAGTGTAATAGCCGGTGTGGTGAGGTGACCCAGAGGACCCCAGATCAGGCTGAGTCAGACCACAGCTCAAAGGCGTCCCCCCAACTTTCACTTTCTTGATGGGGGAAGCTCTGTTAACCAAATTTGCAGTGTGCACCAGAAGCCGGTTCTGAAATTCAAGGTGTTGCCTAAAAAGCAAGGATCCTGAGAGATCTCCCTTAGTGTTCAGTGTTATGACCTGACATCTTAGAGGGTGGGGCTCTGGGAAAGAAAAGGCAATGGCATTGGAGCTGGAGTTGGGTTCTTGTCCTGATTCACTGTCAATGCTGTATAGACGTGAACAAGTGGCATCCTTGAAACCACTTCCCAGTTAAGTGTGAACGATTCTGGCTTGACAGATGAGTGCAGCCTTTCTGGAGAGCCACTTAAGTGGTGCTTATCCAAATTAGGTGTCTCTCTCATAAGTCCTCCACTATGCCCCTGAGCATATCTGTGGCATCCCAGCAGAGCCCATGACCAATTCAGTGTCCTCACGTGAAGATGTTTGCTCTCAAGAGTTGGAAGCAATCAAAGTTTCCACTAGGGGCACCCAGATGAGCAAAGCAAAATGAGCTCACCAGATGGAATACAATGTATCCAGGCAATAGATGTGCACACTGGCATGGGTCACTCTGTAAAAGGTGGGGACTGGAAGGACAGATCAGAACGGAATCCTAGCACATGGCCATATGTGTACATACAACTGCACACACGCTGAACAAAATGCATTTTTACAAATGTGTGTGCAAATTATGAGACAAACTTTGGACATACTGAGAATGGCTGCCCATGTGGGAGAAAAGAGGGTAGAACATGATGATGATGAGATAAAGAAAAGATAGATCAACTGATTATTATGAAAGACTAGCACCAGTTACTTAGCGCTCTGAAAATGTCCATACATCAGAAGTCGTGAGAAATGCCTGATGGGGACAAGATGTGGGCTAGAGAGAAGAGCTAAAGCCAGATGGGAATTGTCTCAAAATTCCAGAAAAGGGTGTTAGACTTATTCTATGCCCTCCTACTAGGTCAACAGATACAAGATAAGAGGGCCAGTTTTAACCTGATACTTTCAACTAGAGTTACCCTGGCCATAATAACTTGTGTATGGATGAGTTTCTGAGCCCTTGGTGTGTCCAAATGAGAGAAGACCTTCATTGAACAGAAAATAATCTAATGTCCCATCCAAACCTCAACTTCTAAAATTGTGAAATTAATCTTCTTACTAAAATGATTATGCAAATTATCTTCATGGTCATAATTTAGTATCTATAGGTGTTGATAAGGCCCTTAATGAAGCTATCAATGCAGACTGGAGAATCTGAATCTGAAGTTATTAAAGATTCTTGTCCAGGATTGAGGAGATGGCTCAATGGTTAAGATCACTTGCTTTTCTTTCAGAGGACCCAGATTCAATTCCCATCACTCAAATGGCAGCTCACAACTGTCTGTAACTCCAGTTCAAATGCTCTCTTCTGTTCTTCAGCACCTGTCATAGATGTGGTACATAGACATACAAGAGGGCAAAACATTCATACACATAAATCTTTTTTAAAAGAAACACTTGAAAAATTCCTTCCAATAATGTATTTGTTGGAGAGCAGTCAGTTTTAATAATCTCCTTATAAAAAATGGAAGCAGAATCATACCTCCAAGTATTTTTGCAAAAGAGTAGAGGTATGCATTCAAACATGTGTATATGCATATTCAGAACATATGTGTACATCCATGTTCAGAACATATGTGTGCATCCAAGTTCGGAAAACATTTATTCACTGGGCTTGATAAACAGGAGTGGAAGTATCTACATGTGTAACATGTGGGGTCTGCTGCTTGTTGGGGTTTCTGTCCTGCCCCATTCCCACAGTCGTTAGGTCCCAAAGAAAATCACACAGAGAGTCTGCATTAAATATAAAATGATTGGCCCATTAGCTTAGGCTTCTTATTAGCTCTTGTAGCTTATATTAACCCATTATCCTTATCTATGTTAGCCACATGGCTTGGTACCTTTTTCAGTGGGGCAGATCACATCTTGCTTCTTCTATGGTCTGGGCAGGACTGTAAGAAATGGGCTTCCTCCTTCCCAGAATTCTCCTGTTCTCATCATCCTACTTCCTGTCTGGTTGGCCCGCCTATACTTCCAGCCTGGCCAATCAGCATTTATTTAAAACATGATTGACAGAATACAGACAATTCTCCCGCACCGTACATGTTCACCAGTGAATGAATGAACTAAAAGTATCCCTACAATGGTAAACTGTTTGGTCGTTAAGAAGAAAGAAGCCCAGCCATGGTGGTGCACACCTTTAATACCAGTACTCAGGAGGCTCTATGGATCTGAGGCCAGTTTGATCCACATATCAGGTTCTAGGGCAGCCAGAGCTGTGTAGTAAGACCCTGTCAAACCAAAGGAAAGGGGAGGGGGAGGAAAAGAGCTGGAGTGAGGATCTGTTGGTAAAGTGTTTGCCAAACACAAGTAAGAGGCCTTGAGTTCAATTTTCAACACCCACAGTCCACTCCTGTAATCCTATCCCTGGGAAAGCTGAGACAGGGGAGTCTCATGTTCAGGGAGAGACTCTGTCTCAAAGAAATTAGGTAGAAGAGCTGGAGAGAGGGCTCAGGAATTGAGATCACACGCTGCTCTTACAGAAGATCCAAGTTCAGAACACAGCATCCATGCTGCATGATTTACCACCTGGACCTCCAGATCCAGGGGGTCAGATACCCCCTTTGGATTTTGAGAGCACCTGAACTCAGAGAGAGACAGAGAGACAGAGAGAGAGAGAGAGAGAGAGAGAGAGAGAGAGAGAGAGAGAGAGAGAGAGAGAGAGGAGAGAGTTCTTAAACAAGCTGCAAAATAAATGAGCCTCAGAGACATTGCAATAAATGAAATAAACTTGTCACAAAAAGACAAATTGTGTATGATTCCAGTTGCAAAGAGGGACGTGAAGGAGTCAGACTTAGGGGAGACAGGAGAAGAGCTGGGAAAGGCAAGGGTGGGGCATGTGCCTTAGAGAAGATGAGGCTTGAGCTGCCAGAGAATTCTAGGGATCCGCTGCTCAACACGGATGCAGTTAGCACTGCGGAGCTATACTTCCGAGCACTGAGATAAATCCTGCGTTAGTGTACTTCCCACAGTCCTTATAAATCGATAGGGTCATTAAGCGTTTTCTAGGATGCAGATGCAGATCTTTTCTCCACAACCCAGGGTTCGAGGACTATCCCCTTCCCTACTCTACCCCCAGAGAAAAGCCAAGCTCATTCTCAGGGATGCCTAAGAGGAGGAGGTAGCAGGCGCAACCCTTGCTCAGAGTGAGTCCCACTTGGGAGAAGTTAGCCCTCCCTCCCACAGATGACTACTCTGACTCCCTCTGTCCAAAAGCACTAGGAGGCGGCACCTAATTAAGTGAGCTGCCTTTGACATCACCCATTTCGTCCTCTCCGTTCTCAGAGGCAGAAGAGGGGAAATATTTTATCCCAGATCCCACCCAGCCTTAGCGACAGTAAAGACTAGAACCATCAGAGCTTCGAGAACCGGCCCCTCCCCTCACTCTCAGGTAAGTCCGTGGGAGTATTATTTAGCGTTGCTAAAGAACTTCCTATTTGCAAAGTGCTTCGGGCTCATCTATTATTCATGCACTAATGAGAATGCTTAGATTGGACCTTTTCTCCAAGGAGCTCAAAGCACTTTGTAAATGTTAACTCATTCACCCCGATGGGACCTACAGAAATCCTCACCCCTCGCCTCTGCACTTGGTAAAGCAAAGCCCGGCAGAGAGAGCAAGCGCACTGGAAAGCAGACCCGGAGGCAGGATGCAGCTGCTCCTCTTTCTCTGTCTTTTCCCTACCTGACCGGGTTCCCGGTGCCGAAAGACAAGAATCTAAGGCGAGATCGCGCTGAGGCTGTACAGCGTACAGGGCACAACAGTCGAAGGACTTAAGTTCTAGAAGGAGGGGAATTAAGGGGCTAAAGGATGGATGTTTTCTGGGAATAACTGTCATCAGTAACTAAGCGTTCACCATACAGCAAATCCCCAAATTGCCAACTGTTTTAATGAAGTCTCTGTTTTAATGAAGTGACTGTGGCCTTTTGCCCTAGGTGTGGGCAGGTGTTGCTGGTTTCAGTCTGTTGCTGGGATTAAACTATTCTGACCAAAAGCAACTGAGGGAAGAAAAGAATTTCTTCCGGGTTACACTTCCAGGCCACAATCCAACATAGAGGGAAGCCAACGCAGGAATCTGAAGCAGAAGCCATAGGGAACGTCGCTTCCTGGCTCACTCATGGGCTCATGCTCAGCTTTCTTAGCCAGCCTGGGATCACCTGCCTAGAGGTGGAGCTGCTCACAGTGGGCAAGTAATAAGTAATAAAGTCGATGCCTCACGGACATCGCCATGGGCCAGTCTGATTGGGGAAACTCTTCAGCTGAGCTTCTCTCTTCCAGATGACTCTAGGTTGTGCTGATGATAAAACCTAACGAGGAAGGCAAGCTAGGCAGCTTTCCCAAGGCTTCCCCTGGTGGTAGCCGAATGGTGACCAGTGCTCACTTCTAACTCCAGGCTCTGGACTCTAGCGGTCTCTGCAGCACTGCCATGTCTCGGTGCTGAGGCATAAAGATGGCAGAAATCACGGTCTGGCCACGTTGCAGACTCCCATTCTTGGAAATAGTTACCCACCAACATCAACAGGAACACAGAGGATGGGGACATCTAACAGGGGACTTTTCCACCCTTTCTTCTGGCATTCTAGCTATGGCTTGCTCTAAGAATAGCCCTGTCCATGACGTGATACAGCCACCCATTTCGAGAGTGACCATCCTCTCACCGACCATAGCCCTGAATTTGCGTCAGTATTTCAGCCCGATGCTGATATGATGTCCAGCATAACAAGTGCCCAGACACTGGTGGGGTAGAAGGTAATGTGACTTCAAGAGAAACCTTAAGGCACATCAAAATGGTCTGATTGTCAAAGGTTTTGTTCTTCTATATTTAAGGCTACAGATGTAGGTCATAAATTTCTCTAAAAAAAAATCACAATGCACCCCTCATCTCCCTCAATTAGAGATCAATGATCTACAAATGTGATTGAATGTCCCCAGCAGTACAGGTGTAGCAGAGAGTTCTGAAGACATCGATGAGGTCATCATTGTGCTCCCACAATTTGTATTGCAGGTTAAATGCATGATGGAGACACATCCGAGATGACAAATGAAGGCCCAAGACAAAAGTACACACAAGACTGGGGAGCCCAGTGCAGTCGGGAAACGGGGGCTAGGAAGGCTTTGTAGAAGAGGTGAACAAGACCTAAAGGGAAGGACAAACACAGCCAAGCAGAAAGGAAGCTGTTCCCTTGAGAACGCACACAGAGCTAAGACAAGGCAATGAGCATGCTCTGTGGTCAGAGTTAGAGGAAAACCAGGCCTTGGGGATCAGGGCTCTGGGACATAGCTCAGAGCACTTGAATTGCTAGCCCTTGGCAGGGAATGGACAGCACCTATTCAACATGAAGCCGGGTTCCCAGAGCCTGTTTCGTCCACGCACAGAGAAAGAGAGAGAGAGAGAGAGAGAGAGAGAGAGAGAGAGAGAGATTCTGGAGGCAAACCTGATAGTCAATAAACAGGCAGTGCAGTCCAAACAATATTAAACTTCCTGGGAATGCAGTAATTAGAATCTCAAACACTAATAAAAGACTGTACAGTTAATTAGCAGGAGTCATAAAAGTCTAAGAACAAATATGCCATGTATTAAACACAACGAATGTGATTGCTGCACACAGGCTGAAAAACTAAAGAGGAGAGACTGGAAAGCCAAAGTGCTCGCCACAACCCAGTCAGCCAGAAGCGGAAACAGATTCTCCTGATCTCAGCGCCCACAGTTCCTCAAGACAGTGTTAACACCATCACTCAGCCTTTCTGCAGGAATCGGAATTTTTTCTTCCTCCTTAGCAAGCTTCACTTCCTTGACGAGCCAGAAAAATCTGGCATATCTGGGACACATATTGTTTTTTCAGCCTGGAGACACACAGACACACATATGCATGTGAGGGCATCCACATGCTTCTAACAGGTTTGAAATATTTTTTTAGATTTAATTATTTATGAAGTGGGGTTCTCACATGCTTTGGCTCACGTATGGAAGCCAAAGAACAACTTGCAAGAGTTGCTTCTCTCCTTCCACCTGAGGGTTCTGGAGTCTGAAGTTGAATCACCAGGCTTGGCGGTAAGTTCCCTAACTGGGCTATCTGGATGGCTCCTGTCTTAGTCAGTGGTCTATTACTGGGAATAGAGCCCTGCAGCTCTTACAAAGCAAAGCATTTCAGTGGGGCTTCTCACAGTTTTAGAGGTTTAGCCCATCCATTGTCATCATGGTGGGAGAGCATCGCGCCACCCAGGCAGACGTGGAGCTGGAGAAGTAGCTGAGAGTTCTACCTCTGGATTCCAAGGCAGCAGGAAGAGAGAGACTCTGGGCTTGTAATGGGCTTTTTGAAACCTCAAATCCCACCCCTACTGCCACACTCCCTCCAACAAGGCTGCACCTCCTAAGCCTTTCAAACAGTACTGCTCCCTGACAACCAAATATTCAAATCTATGAGGCTATAGGGACCATTCTCATTCAAAAACATCACAATCCTAGATGGTTTTATGCGTAAGTGAGCTCAGACTGGCCTGGAACTTGCTATGTAGACCAGGCTGGCATCAAACTCATAGAGATCTGCCACTGGACAAGTCTTACGTTGCTCTTTGGGCCTCCTTGATGAAAGAGTTCATGGGAGGATACAACAACCCTTCAAAACAGTGCTACCAAATAAACAAATAAACAAATTTGATCACACTTCTGGATCTAATTGCCGGTTTCTAGAAAATAGAGAGAAAAGAAGAACCTAACATCACATGGATTCAGGTAGAAAAATCTAGGCTAAACCGGGCGGTGGTGGCGCACGCCTTTAATCCCAGCACTCGGGAGGCAGAGGCAGGCGGATCTCTGTGAGTTTGAGGCCAGCCTGGTCTACAAGAGCTAGTTCCAGGACAGGCTCTAAAAAAGCTGCGGAGAAACCCTGTCTCGAAAAACTAGAAAAAAAAAAAAAAAAGAAAAATCTAGGCTAAAAAAAAATAGTTTAGTGAAAGCAATCTAGCTTTTTCAACAAATAAAATGTAAAGATAAAAAGAACTGGGAATGTACCTCAGTAGTAAAATGTGTGCCTCATGTGCCTGAGAGTGTGGGTTTAATCCTTCACGTGTGTGTGTGCATGTGTGTGCATGTGTGTGTGTGCACGTATGTGCATGTGTACGCGTATGTGCGTGTGTGTGTGTGCATGTCTCTCTGTGTGTGTGGAGGGGATCTGTAGGTTAAAAAGTGAAAAGACATTCACACTCTCTGGCATTCCCCAGATATGCTGAAAACCCTATGTCCTACATATGGACGTTACTGTCGCTTTATTTATAACCAGAAAACTTGGACATATCCTTCAGTCAATGAGGGGGGAAACTGGGGTACATCCAAACAACAGAACATTACTCCTCAGGAAAAAAAAAAAAAACAAGCCATGAAAAGCGGATGCGTAAGTGCTTATTTCAAAGTGAGAAAAGATAATATAAAGGGTACATACTGTGTGGTTCTGACTATATAGCGTCCTACGAAGGGCAAAACAACGGAGACAGTAAAAAATATCCAGCCTTTATAGGGGTAACTGTGTGGAGGAAGAGGACTTTGGGGACAGTAAAACTATTCCATATAATAATGCAACAGAGATACACACTCCAGTTTGTCACACACACACGTGAAGGATTAAACCCACACTCTCAGGCACAAGAGGCACACATTTTACTACTGAGGTACATTCCCAGTTCTTTTTATCTTTACATTTTATTTGTTGAAAAAGCAGTTTGTCTACATCCTCAATATTTCAATAGCAAGAATGGATCCTTGTCTGGATAGCAACTTAGGTAACAACGATGCTCACTGGATGGGCTGGAGAGATGGCTCAGTGGTTAAGAGCATTGCCTGCTCTTCCAGAGGTCCTGAGTCCAATTCCCAGCAACCACATGGTGGCTCACAACCATCTGTAATGAGGTCTGGTGTCCTCTTCTGGCCTTCAGGCATACATGGAGGCTGAAAGAATATTGTATACATAATAAATAAAAATAAATTAATTAATTAATTAAAAAAAGAATTTGTTTTCCATGCTTTTTGAGACCCTTCCTAAGACAGTCACAGCTGAAGTTGTGCCGTGGCAGCTGCTGTAGGTGGAGGGAGACCCCTTGAGCTGTCAAGTCTGGAAGCTGAAGGGGCACACGGATCCATTGCATTATATTATCACTGTCGCGCATGCTTGAATCGAAACATAAAGGAAATAATTTAAGTCTGAAAGTGGGGTGTGCTTGACTTGGCTCCTCACTTTGCCCTGAAGACTTTTGTTGATTTTTATCTGTCATTCTTCAGTTCGGAGAGCATGAACTCCCCGACTCACACCCTGCAGGGGCTCCGTCTTTACCCAGGGTCAAAACCAAGATCCGAGCAGCACTATATTTCTGAAAACACAGAGCCTGCTTCCACTGAAGCCTCTAAAGCTGGGCTTTCCTTGGCCTCAGATTTCTTACCCCAAGTCTCCTTGTGGCTGAGAGGCCATTAGCAGAGGAAAGCCTCCCCTGTCAATGCTACTCAAAAAGCAAAGTCATCCAACCTTCATCACCATCTCCTTATCCCTTTCCTCCTTTGCATCCATGGCATGTATCACCATGGAAACGACCATATACATGGTTCACTGATGATGTGTGTGCGTGTCTTTCTCCCCCAGCTAGAGAGCGCACCCCATGGAGGCATGGCTTATTGCTTGTTTACCACTGACTTTGAGTGAATGTCACTAGACATATGTAAAATGGGTGAGGTCACACTGAAGACAGGAGACTGCTAAGCCATGCTTCCGGATGCCAACGAGAGGACCTGCTTGGAAGAGCTAACCTGGGTGGGATGCTGTGTTCCAGGCTCTCCGTTGTTATGACAGAACACCAGAACAAGTCAACTTGATGGAGGAAAAGTCTATTTTGGCTCACAGTCTTGGAGCTCTCAGTCCCTGGTCAGCTGACTCCAGTGTTCTCAGATCTGTGGCAATGTGGGATAATGCCTCACCTCATTGAACCCAGGAAGGAAAAAGAGACAGACACAAAGAGGTAACTGTGCTACACCCTACTTAAAATATCAGCTAGTTTTTTTTTTTTGTTCTCCAAATGGTATCTGGTCTCCTTATATCCAAATCCCCGATGATAGAGGAAGGTCTGTGCCTTCATCTAATGTCCCATCTGCTCGCCATGACTCTAAGCTACACCAGACCAGACCTCTTTCAGTTCCTACCAGAGAGGCCACACCCTCTCATTTAGGACAAGGGCATGATTTCATGAGATGGCTTCTAGACCACATTCCCTGGAGCCCTAGTTGTCAGATGGATATATATAAACATATGCATAAACATACCACACTCTTTCAACCAAGGAAATATAACTAAAGAATACGGGAAGAGGAGAGAGCTGGCCTAACCTAGGCGAGATCCTGGGTTTGATTCCCCAACACTATAAAAGAGGGGATACTGATTTAACTGAAGTCTTGTCCGGTTGAGGAAAGATAAAATCAGTGACTTTTCAGGCTGCAACTCTGAAACTAGGATACTTTGCTAAACATGGAAGTTGAAGGATGCCCCGGAGAGTGAACTGTGGGAGCTGAGAACACGGGTCTGACTGGAGCCTGTCTCTAATCACTCGCCTGTGTGACTGGAGGAACACACACACACACACACACACACAATTGTCTTCTGGGAAATGCACCCCTGGGTGGTGGTTTCTGTAATCTCAGCTTCAATATGCTTTGACTCGTGGTCAAATCAATAGGAATCAGATGTCATGAAGAATGTTCAATTAAGGATCCTGAGCGATGACTCACGTGGTGGGTAAGGGCACCGGCTACTCTTTCAGGGGATCCAGGTTCAAGTCCCAGGATTCACTTAGCAGCTCACAAATGCCGGTAGCTCCAGTCTCAAGGGATCCATTGCCCTCTTCTGGCTTCTAAGGGCAGAGACATACATGCAAGCAAAATACACATAAATTTAAAAATAAATGTTGTTATTATTATTTTAAAGAAGGCTCAATTAAGAGACTACAGCTGTGTGTGTTTTGTTTGGAATCTCCCTAAAACAGGTTCCACAACAAAGAGTTTGAGAGCATACAGTTATTTGGAAAATAATACCAGGAATATATGAAGGGAAGCAGGGACTCAGGCAGGGAAGGAAGGAAAGGAAAACCAAAACAGCAAGTGATCATCAGGGTACGCTCTGCAGACAGCTGGATGTTGGGAGAGAGACAGAACACCAGAGTAGGCCGGCCAAGGACCAGGTAGCCAGGCCTCTCTCCACACCTACTCCTACCAACCATTGGCTAGGCCTGTTCCCGGGGCCTGAAGTCCTCAGCACCTCCCACCTGCAAGGAGCAGCTTAGGTGCCTGCAATGGGTAGGCCAGAGATGCATATCCAGAACAGTTAGTGTGGGTACGGTTTGAGCAGGGTGCCCACAGAATGGCCAACAACCAGGGAACTTCAAGAGGGACATTCCTCCCACGTGCTTTTAAAGTCCTACCATTTTGGGAGGGGAGGGGACG
Organism: Arvicola amphibius; assembly: GCF_903992535.2. Lineage (NCBI taxonomy): Eukaryota > Metazoa > Chordata > Mammalia > Rodentia > Cricetidae > Arvicola > Arvicola amphibius. The sequence goes on from NC_052051.1 coordinate 149,857,950, forward strand.
GGAGGAGCGGGGATAGAGTGCAAACATAACCAGGTCCAGAGATGGACAACAATTCCAGTGGTTCACTGTGATTTTTACTGCTGCACCATGTCCGTGTGTGCATTTCTCACTCATATAAGGTAGAAAAAAGGTTAGGCAGGGCGGCCTTGAAGGCTACTGCAGAAAGCCCCAGCAGATGCTCAGAGCAAATCTCTGTGGCCTAAACAACATTCCATCATGTTTCTGGGCCCCGCTCTTTCCCACCACTTCGGGAAAGACTGAGTCATTCAATTAGGCGTGCAGAACTTCTGTTAGGAACCCACCTGTGGGCTGGAGAGATGGCTCAGCAGTTAAGAGCACTGGCTGCTTTTCCAAAGGACCTGGGTTCAGTTTCCAGCATCCATATGGCAGCTCACAACTGTCTGTAACTCCTGTTCTACGGAATCCAACACACATAAAAATTAAGATAAATTTAAAAAAAAAAAATGTAACCCACCTGCATGCAAACCACTGGACCCTGGGAATCTCATTCCTTAGGATAAAGGAAGTGGAAGGATATTGCTTTGGATTTTTTTTAAACCCATACAGGCATTTTTTTTAATAACAACAAAAAATGTTTTCCCCTAAAGATATTTCTAGAAAACAAAATCAAAAACAGGAACAGAACTTTCATTACTTTTTTTTTTTAAGACAAAGTCTATACAGCCCAGAATTTGCTGTTTAGACCACACTGATCTCAGACTGCTGGCCTGTCTGCATCTGGAGTGCTGAGATTAGGGGCTGTGTTCCCCCATCACCAATGCCATTGCAAGAGATTTCTCTGAGGATAGGGGTGATCTTCAAAGTCTTAGACTTTCTTAGGCTTTCTTCATAAATTTCAGTTTATCACCCATGCAACAGAGAACTCTTTTCAGTGTAGTTCCTGCGATAAGGTGCCCATGCAGCCCTCACACCCCTAAGTTCACCAGCGCATCCACAGTAAGAAAATATATAAGTGCAGAGTCTGCCGCAAGGCATTGGCCCTTGAACCCACCCTGCTCAGTTACAAGAGGAGAGGAGCCACACAAATGAGAAGCCATACAAACAGGATGTGTTTTAGTCAAGACCCACCAACACAGACATACCAATTTAAGACACACACACCAACACAGACACACCCACCAACACAGACACACTGGCTTAAGCCCTGTCAGCTGTGCAGAGAGTGGCCATTCTGCAGGGAATTTTCAAATGCTTTAGAAAGGTAAATTTTAAAAAGACTTCTGTATTCAGATTTGAGTCCTCCACAAAAAATTAGATGATAGCCGGGCGGTGGTTGCGCACGCCTTTAATCCCAGCACTCGGGAGGCAGAGGCAGGCGGATCTCTGTGAGTTCGAGACCAGCCTGGTCTACAAGAGCTAGTTCCAGGACAGGCTCCAAAGCCACAGAGAAACCCTGTCTCGAAAAACCAAAAAAAAAAATTAGATGATAGACATCTATATATACACACATACATATATACATACATACATACATACATACATACATGATGGATACATAGTTAGAAAGATAGATAGATAGATAGATAGATAGATAGATAGATAGATAGATAGATAGATAGATAGATAGATAAGTAGGTAGATAGATAGATAGATAGATAGATAGATAGATAGATAGATAGATAGATAGATAGATAGATAGATAGATAGATGTGCCAGGTCTGTGTATAACGGCTTCGCCTTCTTCAATGGCTTTGGCTTTCTATTTCACAATGTCTCCATCTTAGTGGTTTTTGTCATTGCCAGGATAGCCTGGAACTCACTTTATAGTGAGGCTCACTGATGTGGGATGTCCTTCTGTTGCTTTTATTGGTTGATGGATAAAGCCGTTTTGGCCAATGGCTTAGCAGAGTAAAGCCAGGCGGGAAATCCAAACAGAGATATAGAGAAAGAATAGGCAGAGTCGGAGAGATGCCATGTAGCTGCCCAAGAAGTAAGAGGATAACAACCACAAGCCTTGTGGTAAAGTATAAAATTATAGAAATGGGTTAATTTAAGATATAAGAACTAGCTATAAATACACCTGAGACATCAGCCAAACAGTGTTGTAATTAATATAGTTTCTGTGTTATTATTCAGGTCTGGGTGTCCGGGAAATGAACGAGCAGTCTCCATCTACAGCTTACTGTGAGCCTATGCCACCATACCAGGCTTCCTCTCCCACTCCTTGACTCAAGTTGCTATTTTTCCAATGAGCATGAATCAAAAACTTTTAGTATTTAATAACAAAACGTGAACTGACTGTAGTCCCTATTTATCCATTATTTTATTGCAAAATGAGATTATCTTTTGAAAAACAATCAGATGATCAGGAACAAAAACACCAACAAAAGAATCAATCTAAGGGGCTGATGGTGAGGCCCAGGTTGCCTTGAGAGCTTCTTCAGTAACCCAAAGACCTTGATTTCCATCTTGATGATGCATTGTCCATAAGACAAGAGTCTACTGGGACTTTCACATGATGATGGGATCCCAGGGAGCTATACCATCACCTAAGGGGCAAACAATCTGCTTTCAGGCTTATTTATTTGTCTATTTCATACTTATCATTGGATGGAGAAAATGTATATAAAATCAAGGCCTTACACAGGATTCCAGTCTTAATTTGTATTACTTATACATCCTGATAAATTCCAAGTTTGAACGTAAAATGCTCCTGGGAATAAGGATAAACCTCGAACTCATTAGGATAAGTAAAAGGGACCAAATACAATTTTCTTTAAGATTTTTTTTTCCAATGAAGCAACATGAGTTTTGTTAGTTAGAATTACAATGCAGTCCTGTAATAACCCAGATAGGAGCAGTGTGGATAAGGTTAGTGCTCGTATGCTTTCTCTGGTGTGTTGAGACCAACATCCTATACAAGGCACAGAAACAAGAGACAGGATTTGACCCACGGCACATAACATAACGGTGCTGTGCGAGAGAATTTTCCTATAAAGATGCAAATTGCAGTAACCGACCGGGAAAGCTAACGTTCTCTCAGACACGTGATGCCAACAAGTCTTAGTTCTTTCGGCTTCTCCTGCAAGCTTTTTAAAAGAGAATCTGTTACTTTCTACTCACTCTCCCTTTAGCTACCAGAAATATTCCTTCCTTCCATTACTTGGCAAACCCAACTTTTTAAGTTTGAATTTTAAAACTACATATATGATTGGTTTTATTTGTATGAAATATCCGAAACATTAAACCTATATAAGAAGTGAGCAGGCTTGTGAGTTCCTAAAGCCGAAGTGTGAAAATATTTGATAACTACAAATGGGCAAGGGACCCTTTGGAAGCTACAGAAAAGTTTGAAAATTGATTATGATGGTAGTTGCACAACGCTGAGAATTGAATTAGACACTTTAAATGGATGGAACTTAGGATATGTGCACAATATTTCAATAAATCTATTTTATAAGTGGTCTTGGTTAACAGTACGTGCAGGTGACTAGCAACAAGAATGCCCATCCTGAGAGAAAGGATCATAGATGGTGCTGAATGTGGTAAAGTGGGACAAAGAGCAAGCCTGTTGTATACATGAAATGGAAACAGTGTAACACCACCTATACTTGATACAGTGTAACACCACCTATACTTGATACAGTGTAACACCACCTATACTTGATACAGTGTAACACCACCCATACTTGATACAGTGTAACACCACCCATACTTGATACAGTGTAACACCACCTATACTTGATACAGTGTAACACCACCCATACTTGATACAGTGTAACACCACCCATACTTGATACAGCGTAACACCACCTATACTTGATACAGCGTAACACCACCTATACTTGATACAGTGTAACACCACCCATACTTGATACAGTGTAACACCACCCATACTTGATACAGTGTAACACCACCCATACTTGATACAGTGTAACACCACCCATACTTGATACAGTGTAACACCACCCATACTTGATACAGTGTAACACCACCTATACTTGATACAGTGTGACACCACCCATACTCGATACAGTGTAACACCACCTATACTTGATACAGTGTAACACCACCTATACTTGATACAGTTAATAGATGCTGGTAAAAGAGTAATGCCAGTCCTTCCTAGAGGACTACGGTTTGTAAAAAATAAAATATAAATAAAAATAAAAATTTTTAAAAAATCCCATGGGTGAAATTTCAAATACGATATCCAACTTTCAGTCAAAAAATCACAAAATATACCAGAAAAGAACTGTCAGACTCATAGACAGCAAATCGCCACCCAGAACAGATCTCAGATAATGTCATCAGTTGACATGCAGCAAACAGGAACTGTATCCTAACTATGTTCATCATAACACAAATAAGATGCTTAGAAATATGCAAACCACATAAGGCACTAAACACAAATGAATATATTTGGAAGAATACAAGAGATATTCCAGATTATGTGTGTGCTTAAGAAATTGCTAAAGTAATCATTTAAATTTAGTTGAAGAAAGACTTATTATGTTGGAAGGCAAATCAAAACAAGTTAGTAGAAATTGTGTCAGGAAAAGAGTTTTTGAAGCACATTTAGTAGAATGAGGGAGGCAAACTTCTACCAGAGCCCCAGAGACACAGAAAATATGGAGGAAGTGATGTATAGAGGGATAATTAGTGACAGTTTCCTAGAACTGTGGAAAAATATCAAGCCTCAAAATGAGAAAGTCCATAATAAGCACATCACTGTGATATAAATGAAAGACATCAAGATAGCCATAACAGAAGAGAGCCATAACAGAAGAGAGCCATCATAAGAGAAGAGAGCCATAACAGAAAAGGCGCATTCACGTGAAGGAATGGCCAAATGATGGCCAATGACTCAGCACAACAATGAAGACAGAACAAGGGACTACCATTTCAGATACACTGAAACAATACCCAACTTAGAATTCCAGGATCATCCCACTAAAAAACTAAGTGGAAATAAAATAATTCTTAGCACATTAAAAGAGTAAAAGGAAAAATAAGAAGACACTACCAAAGATCCCCACTAGGGGAAACCCTTTGGAATGTTCTTGAAACAGAAAGAAAAAAACATTCCCAAAGACAAAAAGGAGTAATTAAGGCACTTGAAAAAAATGATCAATTAAATAACAGGAGGGAAAGCCACTGATGCATGTCACTATAAATATACTGGTAAATGCTGACTCATTTTGTGTATTTTATGCTAACATTAATGTTTGTGTTAATAGAAGCCATCCAGGGGGCCTTGCTGACATCCAGCCTGTATCACCATTATGCCTCATCTAGCACCTCACCTAGCCAGGCGGGGCAAACCCCTGGCAAAATTGTAAAACATGTGGTGGTCCCTCTTCTAGGATCCTTTGCTTTTGCTGTCTCCCCTCTGGCAGATAATCCCTTTCCTTTCTCATCTAGTTGACTGGCATTTTCACACTTTTTTATATTTTCAAGCCAAAATACAGTCTCAGGGAGACGTTTGCCAGACTCATTCACAATGTTGTAAGTGGAGCTTAAAGAGATCCAGGGGTCATAAAAATTTCTGGGATTCTTGAATGTCTGCTGGATCCTGGCCTGTACAAAATCCTATCGATTTTTTTAAAGAGTATTTATCTTGGGCTGGAGAGATGGCTCAGTGGTTAAGAGCACTGACTGCTCTTCCAGAGGACCGGGGTTCAGTTCCCAGCACCCACATGGCAGCTCACAACTGTCTGAAGATCCAGTTCCAGGGGATCTGACACCCTCACACCAATGCACATAAAATAAAGTAAATAAACAATAAGAAATATTTTTAAAAAGAGTATTTATCTTTCTTTAAATGTTTTATGTTATTATTTTAAGTGTGTGTCTGTGAGTGGGTTTGTACACATGAGTGCAATGCCCTCAGAGGCCAGAAGAGGGTGTAGGATCCTTTGGAGCTGGAGTTACAGGCAGTTGTGTCCACCTGACCCAGGTGCTGGGAATCGAACTTGTGTCCTTTGGAAGCACAGAACATGCTTTTAACTGCTGAGCCGTCTCCCAGTCCTTATCTATAATTTTATCCCTACTTCTCACTTCCTGCTTGTACCAAGTTTTAAAAGAAAAAACTACGGATTTTTGCCTTATCAGATAATCAAAAGAAGAAAGAGACTAAGACAGCTTCTCCTTCAAGAGCCTCGCTCCATTAAACAGCTGAGCTTTGAAATAAGCCTAATCTATATGTATCATAATGAAAAAGAATTGACAAACCTGGCCTTTTCACAATATTAAATACATTTCTGCTGCTGACCAGCCAGATAAATACAGAACATATATGATCCAAAAATTGGAGCAAGTAAGTATATTGGTTAATAATTGCTAGTAAAACTACTCATATGATCTATCGTGATGAAGATGGCTTAAAATGCCAGAGGGTCAAGTCAGATGTGGATCTAAAATATTTGTGATTCTGCCATTGCTTCCCTCCAGATGACTCTGTAGGTAGAGTCTCTCTGCCTTCACAGGCCCCATGCTTCAGGGTCAGGAGAGAGTTGACGGGATCTTGTGCATTGGCCTACAAATAGAAAATACCTAGAGAGAGATGGGTTGCTCCTGGGGAGCATTTTTGTTAAAACATTCAGAGTTTAATGAAAAAAAAAAGCCATCCGTCTTTAGATTTATTGGCATCAAATGGGGGCCAGGGTCTAACTGTTTACCTGCACACTGTTCAGGGCACAGTGCAGGCCCCATGTGCATCCCAAAGCAAAGCTGTTTCTACCAGATAGTTATTAGAATGAGCTGACTCAGGCCCGTACTGAGAGCCTCTCTTGACTTGTGTGTGTCACTGGCTGTAGATGTTTGTCTGCTTTGATCGTGTGTCCCACTCTTTTTAAACCATGCCCTTGTAGAGAACTCAAGTCCATGCCTGTGGCCCATTGCTGTCTATTCAGTATTTCCTTTGAAGTATGTGGCTCAGTCCCAGAAACTGTTTGACCTTTGCTCTTTGGAGTATCTGAGTTTGTTTTCTAGGGGAGTCAGGCATACTTGACTTTATGAAACTTCAGGATACTGAAAGCCACCAAGTTAATGGCTCTGAGAGAGGCACAATCCACTTCAGAATTCAAGAACCCCACCCCTCCCCAAGCTTCTGGTTTCCAACTACATGAATTGAAATAAAGAAGTCATCAGCTTCCACCAAGACTTTGACACTGGAAAAGAGAGAAATCTAGTGCCTAATTCAAAGGCCTTGAGAACATTATCATCTTCTGTTTTGTATTAGTCCATTCTCCTTTGACATGGTTATACTTCCCTGAGATTAGGCAATACATAAACAAAGAAAGTTTCTTCACCAGATGGGGTAGTGTACTCTTATAACTCCAGTGCTTAGAACATAAAAGATCAAGATTTCAAAGTCAATCTCAGCTACATGGTGGCTTTGAGGCCAGCCTGGGCTGAATAAGCTCCTCTTCAAAACCAAAAAGTAGCTGGATGTGGTAGTTCATGCTTAATCCCAACACTCAGGAGGCAGAGGCAAGTGGATCTCTGACTTTAAGACCAGCCAACAAATATCTAGTGAGACCTTGTCTCAAGTAGATAGATAGGAAGATAGAGAGATAGGTGATAGATAGATAGGTAGATATATATCTTTTTAAAAAAACAATGATTTCTTTATGCACAAACTTCAAGATTCAGCAGCTCCATCTGCATGGATTTTAGTGAGGACCTCATTAGTGAGGACCTCATACTCGAAAGTATCACAGTTGGAGGAAGAACTAGGAGTCAGCCCTAGTGTCTTGACTTTATTCCTTTCTTTCTTTTTGGTGTGTGTGTGTGTGTGTGTGTGTGTGTGTGTGTGTGTGTGTGTGTGTTGCCAGGAACCAAACCCAGGGCCTTACTAGCCTTAAAGCATGTTCTTTCATAGTCACGTGTTCTCAAGAAAACTAATTAATAAGAGTCCCCAGAAAAATCCCTGGAATCACTTCTGCCATTTCTGAGGTCAGACACCCATTGACCAAAACACCTCCCAGTTTTTAAGGCTCTACCCTTTCAAACTCCACTACCTCTTAATACTGCTGCATTGAGAACCAAACATCCAATGCATGAACCTTTGGGTGCCAATCCACAACCAAACCTGGACAGTAATATAGCTCCAGATATTTCCCCTCAAATATCAGTTTCAAAATGAACTGTCATGAATCTGCCTTATGAACAGAGAATTATAGTCCCAATGCAGTTAAGGTGGGCCACATCTACTTAACAACACTACAAGGATAAAATGGCATGTTGAATATAAAGTGGTCCACATATAACTTATTAATTGAGAGCATATTTTGAAATCTAAACAGATGTTAACTTGAAGCCAGGTTTTGCTACTTACCTAGCTGTGTGTTCTTGAGAAAAAGGCACCCTCTCTGAGCTTCAGTTTTGAAAGACAGTGATTCCAACCTCAAGGAGACACATAATAATTCAATGAGAGGGGTCTTCATATAGATAGCTATAAGTATTTTAACCGTGAACGTGTTTTTCCTTCTTCCAAGAAAATACTTCAAGAATGAGTCAACATGTTTCTTACTGGTTTATTGCTACAGTGGGTTAAGGCAGCATCTCCGAGCCTCCTACTTATCCTCTGCCTGCTTGTCATAAGCTCTTGCCTATGCTCTGCAAGCTCTGGTGGAAAACGGTTTACTAGCCTGCTATTTGGGGACTAATAAATTGGGATCTTTACTTTCTGTGCCTTACCAGAGATGTGATTCTCGCCCTCTTCCTGCCACTCCACACCTCTCCGGAGACCTTACAGTATTAAACTACGGGACGGCATCCTTGTCCCCAGGGACACCCTTCAAAATAGCAGACAACATTTTCAGTATTTTAACGGTTGATTTCTAAGGGTCTGTCTTCTCAGCTGCGCGTGCTGTGGGGGTTCGCAGCAGAAAGGAAAGGAAAGCAAATTACATGAAATCCACAGATTGGCTTAGGCCCGTCTTGGGGAAACCTTGGCATCTCCAAGCTCTGCACTGGCTTCCGCTCCTGTACTCGGTGTCCCAAATAAGATTAAAGCAGGCTGGGAGTGGAGTGGGGTTTAGAATAGTAGCACTTGGCAAAAGGAGACCACCTCCTTTTGCAGGGGACAGGGTAGTTCTAAAAGTTTCACCTGACAGTGTAGAGAAGTGATCCGTGTCCCAAAACTCACCAAAAAAAGTACTTAATTATTCCACTGTCTACAGAACAGATTATATCCTACCTCCAGTCCTTGAATTAGAGAAGGAGACAATCTATTTCAGTTGTAATTAACACAGACGCGAGGGATTTCTCTGAAATGTTGTTGCCGGTAACTTTTCCCCCAAGAGGATAAATGCCCTCGTGCCTGAGTTCCCCCACAGACATCTAACTGGATTCCAAACCCGGAAACTCTTAGAAAAAGGAGGGTTTCCTGCGAGACTGTCCACTTGTTCGCATGGCTTGATCACGTCGCCGTTCCTCCGTATTTTAGCGCCCCGATCGCCTGCGCTCATTTTTGTACTTGTTCGCACCCAGGACTAGAGAGGGACCTTCCTCCCAGGGAGATCTGAGAGGCCCATCCCCAATCCAAGCGCGGGAAGGCGCCGCTGCAGCAAGGCCAGACCTTGGCAGCAAGACCGACCAGGCCAGCGCGCGGCTCCGGGAAAACAACCACAAGCGACACTCCCAGACCCAGGGCAACCTCTCACCAGGGACCCGGGTATGGGTACTCTGCGCCCCACCTAACAGAGATGCTCTCCTGCTGCCCACCCTCCTGGGAAGGATTCAACACTCCTGGACCGAGACTCAGTTCCGGCGGGGACCAGGTGTCCTTCCGAACCCCTCCCCAGAGAATCCAAAGAGTGCAACGCCAGCCAGGACCCTGGTCCCCGGAGTACCCAGCCTGAACCTGCAGCATTTTCCTTCCTCCGGGGAGCGAGTAGGCCATTCAAGAAATTCCTCTCGCTCATCCTAGTCAAGCATCAAGAGTCAGCGTCCCGCGTTCCTCCGGGCCACCTGGCCGCGGGAACCTTTACCCTCGGCCGAGAGGAATCCCGTCCGTGCACTAGCTTCTAGGTGCAGTAGCAGCTCGGACGAGGGATGGGAGCGGCCGGACGAGAGCAGACGCAACCCGCCACAATGTAGAGCTCAGGGGTGGGAGGGAGCGCAAAACAGCCCAAGCCTGGGGCTCGCACTGACCGCGGGGAGGCTCCTCCACCCCCCCCCCCTCGGGAGGCGGAGCCGGCCCACGTAGCACCGGACAAGTTCCCGCGGCTCCTAGGGGGCGCGGGTTAGCGCCGGGGCGACCAGGAATTCTTCCAACCAAAGAAGCCTCCAAAGTGGGGGCAGGAAGCCGCTCCAAGTTCTTTTCTTAACCAAAGCGTCGCTCTGTAACCCGCTCTGCCTCGGAAACGCCACACTGGAGCCTGGGGTACCTGAGTTCAGTCCTGTCAAAACTGTGCCGCCCAGAACACGCTGACCCTTCCTTTCTAGAACCTAACCAGGGGAGGGGGAGGAGGCGTCTAAAACTCTCTCCATTAGAGAGACTATAACTGCTCGCTGACTCATTGCCAGGTCATGATTCACTCTGCTTCCTGTCCGCAAGGCGATGGCCTCATGTGCTGGTCTGAACCCGCATAGTTACAGATACAGAGTACGGTCTTAACCACTCAGAAGAGAGCGAAAAGGATAAAGGGGAATCTAGGCTCCAACCTCCAGACCTCTCCTTCTGCAGCCAGCACTCTTCTCCCACTACGATCCTCATCCCCTATCCCTGGCTCAAAAACCATGGTCTGGTTTCTCTGCAAGCATGCAGACTGTAATAGCGCTGAAAGCTAAAGCCAAACCTAGCGCCCCTCCCCCCCACTTACGTCTAATAAGTGAAAGGAGAGTGAACGTACCTAACTTGGGCACCTGGTTTAGCCTGAGGACCCTCCCTCCTCGGCCAGGGCTCCGCCCCACACCGCCTTTTCCTACCCAACAGGTTTGCAAACTTTTAAAACCCCAGGGCCTTGGCATTGGACAGGCCGTCTTGGTCGCACAGAGCTGCCAAATCTGGTGCGTCTCGAGAGGGTATTCGGGTCTTAATAGATACTGAAACCACTGGGTCGCAAACCTGATATTCTCTTAGGCCCAACGCAAGGGCCGCTGGTGGACAGAGTGTGAGGACTCCGCCCAACACAATCAGTCTATGGTGCCTTCCACCCGCCAGCACGGGACTGTTCTCTTAATGAATTACTAATGAGTTAAAATTGGGCAGCAGGCTTAATTAAAGCGTAGAGGCAATGTGTTTACCACATTGTAATTGAACTCATTAGGGCTATGGCTTTTTGTTTTTTAAGCAGCCGCCTTCCTTCTCTACATCGAATAATCTATGGGAATCGTTTATTAGAGAAGGAGGGGGTAGTGAGAAACAGTACATCAATTCTTTGAATGAAAAAGACAGGATGCGGGTGGGGAGGGTACTGTGCCTCCACTCTGCGGTGCCTTGGTGAAGCAGAGGCCAGACCAAGACTTGCCAAGAAGTGCAAAGGGGAGGTTGATCCTTGAGTGAGACCCTCACTGCTGGACCTGCCTAGAGACTAGGCCTGTGCAGAACGCCTCTCCACGTAAGGCCACGTTGTCCTCATCCCTAGATCTACCCCCTAGATCCTCTCCCCTTCCCCAGCCCTGAGCTCTACCTAGAAACCACTGGACCACATTTGCCAACTTTCCCCGCCCCAGGTTTGACACTCCCTAATGAGAATGATTCACAACCCCTCCCCACCTCCAGCTTGCCCTGAAGCTTCTCCACCTCCGTACCGAGAACTCAGTCTCGGAATTTTAAGCTTCCCAGCTTTCTTCCCTGGGTTCCATAGATACACAATTGGTGTTCACCACCAAAGCTTCCAAAAGGCACCAGCCTCTTGGCCCAGCCGAACTGGGACAGGGGTATATACAGGAAACCTGCAGGCCATTGGACAACCTTTCGGGCGGGCATCTCAAGCTGTTAGCCCAAGCACATCTGATGTGCACAACTAACCTTTTGCCCTAGGCCTCACTGCAGTTACCGGGCCTGGTGCTGTTTGGACTGCTGGGCACTGAGAGGGTGAGGGGTGAAGGACGGTCCTCCGCGCTGTCGCCCTGCTGACCAACAGGCGGCGTCAGAGGACCAGGTCCTGAGCTGGGAAGTGGGGGGTGCGGATCTGAGCAAGCTAAACCGAGAAGCTGGGTGCGAGGAGATCGACCCTCACCCAAACTTACAAACTTGCGGAGAAAGGGAGTGGGAAGAGCTAAGGGGCTGCAGGAAACGAAGAGTAGGGGAGGGGCGGGACCGGACTGGGACGCGGAGGAGGACCCGCCCGCAAGCTGGAACGCACTGGAACGCGGGCTGCGGGCGGCGACGGATCCTGCGCGGGGGAGGCGGCGGGCGCAGCGGGAGACTGAGCCGCGCAGCAGCCGCCGAGCGCCAGGCAGGCGGGAGAACCGAGCGCTGAGGGCCGGAGACCGCGCGGGCGGCGCGGACAGGTAAGCGGTCTCATCCTCTGTCCTCAGGCCGCTACTATTTGGAGAATTCTGAGCTGAAAGGCACTCCTGGAATTTCCGGCCCTTGGAGCACGGCTGCTGACCCCAACCTCCTCCCTCCCCTCTAGCGTTGGATGCTCAGAGGTTCCCAAGTGCCCGCCTCGCACCTTTTGTAGGTTTTGTCAAAGTCCCCCACCCTGTCCATTCCCCACACCACGCTACCTCTTCCCTCTTCCCAGCCCAGGAGGTTGAGGTAAATTGTTTCTAATTTGTTGGTAAAAGATTAATTGCAGAGGATGGATCGATTTGATTAAGGCAATTAATCTTTGGTTACAGCGTTCCTGGTGTCACAGGGTTGGGGGGGGCAGTTGAGGGGAAAGAAGACAAACAAGACTTTCTGAAGAGCAGTCCTCCTGCCTAGGGACGAATCCAGACCTTCCTCCCCACACCACTACCACCCACCCTCCGGTGCACACACCCCCCCCCCCTCCCCGCCCTCAAACCCGCAGCCTTGGGGGAGGGGAATCAAGCCGGCGGTTTCAAGCACCACCAGGTCCGGACAGCGACTCCTGCGGATGAGCTTCGTAACTTCTGGTCCCTGGAGGTTACACAAAGCAGTCAGCGGCCAGAGCAGACCAAAATGAGGAGTGTACCCACCCACCATTCCATTTCCTGTCCAACTCCTGGGTTCCCTTTCTCTTGTGCTTCGAAGCAAGATCGAGCCAAAGACCAACCCTCAAAACTACTGTGGGCACAGGAAAGGAACCCCCCAACTAACTCCCCTTAGTGAAGTTCCCAAAGCTGGAGTTTTCTCTTTTCCTGAATAATTAATGCTGGTCATAAATAATTGATGAAGGCAGTGGAGAAGGCAAGAGGGAGGAGGTGAGTGAGAGCCAGAGCGGCCAAAGAGAGATCGAAGAGTTTGTTAAAGGACCATTAAAGAAGCCTTGCTCCATAGATCACGCAAAGCTGCTTCAGCCTGGCACGGGGTAAAAGCAGGAGGCAAGGAGCCTAGCTTGGGGTGGGGGGGAGTGTGATCTGACCAAATCTGGAACACCCACTTTGAACCTAATGTCAGTACTCTCCCCCAGCGTTCCCTTTCCCTCACCAGGATTCATCACAGAGCCCTTAGGAGCTGAGTCTTCCCCTCATCTCTGTGTGAAGTTTCTAAGCTGCATAGTAAAGACTCAGGGTGAACCTGGGATCTCAGCTCTGTCGTATTTCTGCTCAGGGCTGTGACCCCGAACTGCTCAATCTCAGCTAACTTGTAGGTGCTTCCCCCAAGGTTCCCTCTACCTCATTCCAGACCACACCATTCATCCTTCTCCAGCGATCCAAGTGTCCTTTGGGACAACAGCTTCCAGCTGGTTCTTTCCCACCTGCATCCTCCACAGCTGGAAGGAGCAGACCATTTCCTGCTTCCTTCGTGTTACATCCTCTCCTGCCTCACATGCACTTCCACTTCAAACTCCCTTCAGCCTCCAACTTGCTGGTTTCCAACATCTTGCCCCCAAACTAACAAGGGTCTAGGAGTCTCAGAACACATATGAAAACCCAAGACAAAACGCCTGTGTTTAGGCTGGAGGCCTTTGCCAGGGCCTTTGGCTTCTCTGGGGAGCACTGGACAGATGGCCATACAAGTTTATAGAATAAAACTCTCCAGGGTCTCTGGACCAAGCTGCCAGCCAATGTAGTATAGTATTTCACTGGGACTCCTTGAGGCCATCCATCCCACAAGCACAGGTATGTGTCTTACTAGTAGATTTGACATCAGCATCTGGAAGAAAGTTATTGTAGACTGCACAACCACCACTGACAGTGACTCAGGGCTGCCAGGGACTCCAGGAACCTCCCTCTGAGTTTGTCTACTGCTTAAGAGTTTCCATCATACCCCCTTTATAATGTTCATCTCCTGATCCCTGCGTATTCCAAAACCCCAGCTTGACTTATGGTACTTCCCAACTGAGAATTCCAAGCAGCTTATCAAGGAGGGAAGTATTGCCCAAGCCTCAAGGAGTTTAGGCTTCAGCTTCTGAAGTCAGTTACATTTTCCTACCCATATCCCCTCCAACTCTGCAAACTCGGAGCTTACTTTTAAGATCTAGGAGTTCTGAAGGGGCAGGGGAATGGAGGGGAGAGTCTTCTGGGATTGCCTGTGCACCAATAGGGACAAAACCTAGGAAGAATATGAAACTAGACAAAGGAGTAAGAAGAAATCAGATGGGAAAGGCTAGCCCTGCAGCAGCAATGAGTTGTTTACTTCTCATATAAAACACAACTCTCCCAAGTAGGAAGCTACTGCAAACAAGTATCAATAATGAATGGATCTCCTGTAATAAAATACTTACATAATTAGCACAAGTCAAGTGGTTGCATCATGCTGACCTTTTGGCAATTCTGAGCTGGAGAATTTTGCTCCAGAAATCCTCAGAATGCCATTTATGTTCTCAGGAGAAGGTGAGAATGAAGTATTTGCCTAGCCCTCTATTCTGTTATGATATGGTTTTCCATTTCTGAACCAGAACATAAGTACTTCTGAAATATAACAGAAAACTCTCTTTGGTGAATTCAGAACAGTCATTAACATTCAGTTTTAAGTGAATGTTAACAGTAAATAAAGAAATCTCTTGATTGTAATAGTAGTAACAAAGCAATAATTACCCAGTAGGTGGTCATCAGTAATGATAAATGTGTCATTATTACTGTGTGAGTCTGGGAACTCGCTTTTGGAAACTACTTCAGACTTTTTAGCAGCATGGCTGGTTACAAAGCATTTCTTAGCCTGCAAAAGCCATATAATTTTATACACAATTTAGGTGAAAATAAATTTAAATCTGTATATTACATTTTTAATTTCAAGTTAGTAATTAAAGTTGGTTCATTATGCCTCCTCTGAAACCCTCAGTACTCATCTCCGTGGTTTGTTTGTGCAATTTGTTTCTAAGACACCCAAGGTTACACAGTTCTAAAAGATGGAAAATTTAATTATTTCCCTACATTAAGAGTTTGTCGGTGATATCATAATACGTTTTGGAAAAGTTTGGGATGCTTATTGCCTTTGGTCTGGGATATTCCTGAAAATATAACACCCGCAAATATTCAGATAGAGTGTTGCAAGAACCTTTCGTTTTTGTGTGTTTCAGGGTATTTCTTTTTTTTTAAACAAAAACCTCTTTCATCCTTGGTGCCTAGAGGCTTCCAAGTTGGGGTAGTTAACATGAGATTTATTTGGACTAATGTGTCAGGTCACCTTTTGCTAATACAAAGTTAAAGTTTGCATGCAGAAGAAACACTAAAGGCATGCTGTTTACTGGAAACCCAGCGAGCACTTGGTAGTTTATTAGTGTAGTAGTAAATAGCACCAAGCTTGGGGGCAAACAGATTTTGTTCAGGTGGGTGGTATTGGGGAAAAGAACAGGCAAAGAAAAACAAAAACGCCTTCATTTCCCCAGAAAATAAAATTGAATGTTTCATATATAGCAGTGTCAGCTGGGGAGATGTTAATGTGTATCTATGTCATTTTCTCTCCAGCGACACGTCAACAGACAGTCTCTACCCCTCCCCCTAGCCTCCTCCCTCCCTCTTTTTTTCCAAGCTGTCAAAGGTCCTGTTCTACATCCTCTGTGTCAGTCACTTCTTAAACTAGTTCCCTGAAATAAAGAGCCACTTATAGACTAAAATAAACCCGAGCCCCATTTGCTATGTTTTGTAGTAGTTGTAATCTTCATACAATTTAAGACTCTTGTGGGAATCCACCCATATACTTGCCTCGGTTTCCTCTTTTACAATCTCTGCATCTTGCTTCACTTTCTCCCTCTCCTCTTTTCTCTTTTCCCTTCTTTGGAATGGCAATCAAAGAAAAAAAAGGCAAGCATCTTGTCTTGTTATTCATTATTATAGCAGCATCTTTTAGCTGCGTCTTTGCCAATGAAAACTCCATGTAGATGCCTATCCTTTTGTTGTAGCAGCCTAGGTTATTCAGGAGCAGAGACAAAAGCCTGAAGTGATGTGATCTAAATGAGCTCCGGGGTTTTCCAGCTGGGACCACCTCCATTTCAAAGGACCCCCTCCTTTTCAGTGTGCGGAGAAGGGGAGTGGAGGGGGTGGGTCGTGTGTGTGTGTGTGTGTGTGTGTGTGTGTGTGTGTGTGTGCACATGCTCCGGGAGAGGGAGAAAAAGGAGAGGGAAGAGTGCCTGGTGCACAGGCTTACTCCTTCTGTCTCTGTTCATCTTTGATGCAGATTTGCAGGTGTATTTGGGGAAAGCATGCATCCCCAAATCTTTGGGTGTTTTTGTTGCCTTTGAATTTCACCTTGATCCGCTAGCATTTGTTAAGAGGCCGCCATGTATGCTAACTTCATGCGCCAGTCTGGATTTATTACTTCCTATAGACGATGTGCACACATGCCTTGCTGTGTTCATAGGTGTATGAGGACCCTGAGAAGATAAATGTTCATTCTCTGTTTTAAAAAGGGGGAAAGAAAATCCCAGCAGTAACTGTCTTAATTGTTCCTGGTCTCTGAACTGATAAAGAGTCTTCTCTGCCCTTTACCCAAGTTCAAGTTTCCTTGCAATAATGGCTTCCTTTGATAAAGAAAAATTAAGACTTGGTTCTTCCCCCAGAGTTTCTATTTCTTACAAAAAAGTATGTGCTTGAAACTTAAGAAGGAATCATTGATTCGCATGAAGAATTTAAGGGTACATAGTTTAGGGGTGCATTTTTTTCCTTTCTTCCCTTCCCCAAGAAAGTTTACATTCTCACTGCTTTTCACAGGCAGCTGGGGGAAGCATCCTTTTAAAGAGACAATGTTTAGAGAAGCCTCAAAGACTGCATCTGCCCCCAAACACCTTTATCACTTCTTCATGATGTCCATCACGAATGACCCTTTGGTTGGTTTCTGGTTCTTGTTTTACTCCGCAGGACTCTGAATGAGTCAGTGTTGTGAAAATCAGTAAGCTTGCCAAGTTGTAGAAAGGATGGCAATTGAGAATTGAGAGCAGTCAGCGGGCATTATCATTATGGCCATTATCCCTGGTAATTTTTATCATTAATTTCTTTAAAGCGGGATAAACAAACAATCAGGGTTTTGACTACTTGTATATAAAATAAACGCTAGAACTTGGGATGGTGGCACATGATTAGAATCACAGCAGTGAGTAGGCTCATGCAAGAGAACTGAAAGTTCAAGACCCCATTTATAATTAAATAAACAAATAAATAGTGCCATCCTGGGGCTAGGAAGATGACTTGATGTGACTCTTGACGATGACTGGAATTCAGTTCCCAGTATCCACATTGGTTGGCTCACCACACCTAGTGACTCCAACTCCAGGAGAATCCAACAGCTCTGGCCTCCTCAGGCATCTGTGCATGTATTTACACACACACACACACACACACACACACACACACACGCACCATTAAAACAAAATAAGGAATTTTAAAAGACCCTATCAGTTAAGAGCAAAATCCAGTTTTAGAGAAAAAAAAACCTTGTATTCCTGAGGGTAACATGGTTTCCCCTCTGCATTCAGTTAAAGCATCATTGATGTTATTTATTATGGAACCGTTGATACTATCTAACACATCTTCTAACAGATGGGGCCGTTGTTCTCATTCTCCAGGGAAGGTCAGTTTAAAATACCATATATAAAATGCGCCAAGCATACCATATGTATATTATTTAATTCTCACTTCAACCCAGTGAGCTCCCTGCCAATCTCCTCATTTTGCAACTAGTGAAATGTAGGTACCTGAGCAAATTTCCACAGCTAGTAAGCAGTCACAGAAAAATTTATACTACATGACGACAAACCCCTTTATTTGGTGATTTCATCTGTCCACCAGGCTTCAAGTTTCCTTATGGATCTCCTTTCACACCCCTGGGAGTGACAGGGAAATCATGTGTCTCCGAACTGATACAGAAACACCCTGCCAGGAGCATCTATGTCAAGGACAGGAACAGAGATACTCCTACCTGAGAGTGTAAACAAAATGGAAGCAGGAGTGATGGGGAGGCGATAAGGGGTAAATCTTTTGCTATATAATTTGGTTCTGGGTTCCTCAGCACCAAGGTAAGAGTGGGAAGAGAGCTTTCTGATTACAACGGATTTATTGTATTAAGGTCTTTATCTTCGAAACGGGGCAGATATGAGAAGTTACAAGTGTGATTCCCACATCACCTTCTGCCTGCCTCTTAATTGTAATCGGTTCTGCCGCTGCCCAAACCTTAATCTAATGCTGCCATGGATTCAAGCTGGGAAGTTTCGTCCTGGATCCCTTATGCCTCGGAGCGACGCGTTGAGTGAGCACCGCGGACAGCTCCTCCCCTTGCTTTGTCCAGGGCGTCCTATTCAGCCAGATCCACCCACTGCGGGCAAGGAATCAACCCGCTTCCAAAGTGGAAGAAGCTGGGCTGGGCCCTGGCTTGGTCTGAGTTCCCTTCAATCAGTTGTTAATAGCCTTAGCTATGACTCCATGGGCCCTGGATTGCTGTCCATGTGCTCTTGCATGGAGGCCTTGCCTCTCCAGTTCCGAGGGGGAGGGGAGGGAGGTAGCTCGGTTTGTGGTTTTCCTTTGGGTCCGGGCGTCTGGGCTCCTTTACCTGTCCTTGGCCTGGGTGAACCGCAGCCACCCGGAATGGAGAAGGGAGTGGAAATGCTCTCCTTTGTGCGGTGATAGATCATGCAAACGGGTGACACCAGTTTAACCAATGAAACTATTTGAATCAATTAGCAGGCTGAGGAGAGGCCCCGACGTGTAAAATGTATGTCCCCTCGCTCGAATAGGAAAGCATTGATTAACTCATCCCAAACAGCCTTTTCCTGCCTGGGCCAACTCCTCCCAGGGTCTGTCAGCGTCCCAGATTCCAGGGCAAGGACTGGCACAACCCTGGGGATCAGCAACAGGGGACTTGTTCAAAACAGAGGGTCTGAGGCAGTGAGAGGAGAATTGTTCAGAGAACACAAATGGGCTTCTATGCACCTTCTCAGTTCGACAACAGACAAGACTCTCTGAGAGCAGAGTCCGTTTTAAAAATAACTTCTTCAAGCCTTCAAATTCCAAGAATGCAACTGCAGGGCAGCCAGGCTCACTGGGGAAAATAAAATATTGACTCTTCTTATAATTATTTGAATAAAAATATTTAACCTTACACTACACATTTCTCTTTCTAGTGAAACTTAAAAAAAAAAAACAAAGTGTCAGGATTATATTCAATAACCCTCCAAAGTGCTGGATGAGGAAAAAGTGACCGTCGGTTCCATCGGGGTGTGGCTTCACTGTAGAGACAGAAGGACAGATGAGATTTTAAAAAAGAAAAAGAAATGAGAAGAAAGAAAAGGGACAGAGAGAGAGGGAGGAGAGAGAGAGGAGAGAGAGAGAGAGAGAGAGAGGAGGAGAGAGAGAGCGGAGAGAGAGAGAGAGAGAGATTTGTTGTCTTTGTTATTGTTGTTTTTCAAGACAGGGGTTCTCTGTTTAACAGTTCTGGCCATCCTAGAACTTGCTTTGTAGAGCAGGCTGGTCTTGAACTCACAAAGGTCCCCTCTGCCTCTGCCTCCTCAGTGCTGGGATTCGCCACCACCTCCCAGGAGATTTTTTTGAAGACACCTTTTTAAAAGTAAGAATCTGCCTTTTTAGTAAATAAGGGAGCTGCACGGTAAAAGCTTGGGCCCTGAAGCGCTTCCTCCCTGCTGGGCTTCCCTGACATTTCCGAGGGGTACCTCAGTGAGAGATGATCAGCTTCTGTCACCCAATTCCAGTCTCAAGGCCCGCCCATTTTCAGCTTCGTATGTAACTAGAGCTTCCCTCCTAGCAGCCTGGGCTCTGGGAACTGTGAGCAAGTCTAAACCTATTTTGTAGATGCGGCGGCAGTGGATTCGAAAAAGGAGGCAATGGAGAAGGAAGATGCAGGCTTGGCCCTGGAATCTTGGGGAGGAGAGAGAAATGGGCTTAGGGATGAATTGTCTTCTGGTAATGAGACTGGAAAATGACCGTGGTGCTTTTTTTTTTAGGCAAATGAACGAGAAAACCCCAAATCCAAGTTCTTCATCTTGGAGCATTAGACAGAAAGCACTGAGCTGATTTCAGCACCTTAAGACAGAATCTAATTTGTGCTTTTGGTGCTCTTAGAAATAAGGAGATTGTTGAGAAATTATTTCACTGCCATTTGAAACTTTGGTGTCCCACATATGCCACTATTTTCATGTCCCTCAAACTGTTTTCAGGATATTGGGGGAAAAAACAAACAAACAAACCTCCTGAGCAAAGGCCCTGATTTTCTTGCCTGTTAGCTCTTTTTTGACTTTGCTAACCTTTGAAGATGTATTAAGATCTTTAGGGACTGTGTGTTTGTGCTGTCATGGGATCTGGTTGGGCCTTGGACTTAGTGGAGGTAGTTCCATCCTTTCTCTAGCAGAGCTGTCCATCCCTAAGCCTGTTTTGCCTGGCAGTGGCCAGACTTCATCTAGACTAATACTGCAAGAATATAACTTGCTGTTCCTGTCACAGCAAGTACCTTCCTTAGAATGTCCTCCAAACAAATGGCTTCTTTAGTTTCTGATAAACTGGCCAGTGACTGTTTTTACTCTTAAGAGCCAGTCAATTAGGAGATAACATTACACACTTCATTAATATCCCAGGGTGTGCCCACTTTGGGGAACTATGGGGAAAATTCTTTCTCATCTTAGTCCGGCTCTTTTTGGGGGGAAGGGTCTGCATGCTCTTTCAGAAGTCTCTAGAAATGTATTTCTCCAGGGAAATTGGCAATTTGTCCAAAGGGCTGCCATGTTGGGACTCTACGTTTGTGGCGTGGCCTGCATAGGCCTTATACGATGAGTTACAGGAGTGGTCTAACCATGGCTGGTAGATGAATGCACACTGGCACCCACTGGTGTCTTCACTCAATTGTACGCACTATGGACTAGAGACCAGACAAGGCTCAGTGGCTGCTTTGCCCTGAAAAGTACAGGCAAACCTGGGGTTACTTATCTCTTCCCGACTCTCCCAGTTTCCGCATTGGTCACTCTATGTAGAAATTTCTTTTCTTGCTCTCAGTCTCAGTCTGTTTCAAAGGAGGTGCTGCCCTGCTGACTGCATTTTGTTTCTTCGGAGACACAGGGGCTGCTAGGAGGAATCGTTCAGGAAGGAGGGTGGCTTTGAGGAGGGGCTAATACAGGCAGGCTGACTCTTAGTTTGCAGATATTCTAGAATCTCCCCAGGATGCACACAAGCATTTCAGCTTTGGACTCCTAAACCAGATCAGGGGTTCCAGCTTCTCATTGCTGTGTTTTGTTCTCGGGTTGGGGAGCTGTCAGTTGCCCTGGGCTAGGTGGTGGCTTTTCGTGTCTGCTGGGAAAGGATCTCTAATGTAGCTCCTTCTCGCTTTCGCTCTCCCCCCTCCCTCTCTGTAACATGCCAGCCCTTTAATGTGGAGTGTCAGGGAGACGGTGACGTCACCCTGCCCGCTGGGTGGCGTCCCCTCCATCGGACACGAGTTCAGAGACAGAGAAAGGCGCTGTCAGACAGCGCTCCACTTGGGGCTCGCTTGCCGCGGGTTTCCGCGTGCCCACACTTTCTGCGGTGGAGGGGACACCCCGCCTCAACCCAGGCCCTCATTCTGCCCCCCGCCGGGGTTCGAGCGCCATTAGCTCGCGCTAGCGCGGGGATCTTCGCTCAGCTCGCCTGAGTTCCGCCCGCTGGATTCGAGGACCCGCTTGGATGCTTCGCCTCCGAGCGCCCTCGGAAGATGGGCCGGCAGCCACGCGCCTAAAGACATCGAGGGGTTATCAGGTACGACGCAAACCCGCCCGCCCTGACTCGGCACCCAGTTGGAGGTTGAAGAAACTCAGCTGAGGAGTTTTAGTCATAGGTGGAGGGGCGGCGGGCCTCGGAAATGATGGGTAGCAGAACCAGAATGAATTTGCGGGTAGTTGACTCATGAGGCAGATGGAGAAGTTTGTCGGGTTCCCTTTCCAGCTCAACTAACTTTTGTCTCTCCTTTCACCCCTCAAAATGTACCTCAACCAAAATCTTATTTGTGTCTCTGCTGACGGAGTTTGTGGGTAAAAGTGGGGGTACATCCAAGAGGAGGCATTTCTCCCGGGTCTTCCGCGTGAAGGTTGCGGTTCCTAACGCGGAACCAACACAGCATCCGTGGTTCATGTTTCTAAGAACGAAAGTTCGAGTTCTCCCAGGGTCTTATTGATATAATACGGTCTTCTCTGAGAGAAAAATGAACCCGGGAGGGTCATCAGCCGAAGCTAGGTCTGATAGTGTCAGACTCGAGAATCACCATGCCTTGAGTGCCATTTAATGCCCTAACCCCTAAAAATATGTCCTCTGATCTGTGAAGTGACTGACATGCCTAGCGATCCTCTCCTTCGAACGAGAAGGCTTGTTCGGCCTTCTTGGAGGTCGAAGAGCGCAGCGTAATGCGAGCTGAAGATCCCGGGGGCAGCAGGTCAGAGGAGGTCATTCAGAAGTCATGGGGACCCAAAGACAACATCGTAGTAATCATTTGGTTGAGGGGATTGGTTAGTGTATTCTCTATGATCGCTGTAATAAAATCCAGGCGATGGACACTAGTGGCTTTTCAGGGCAAAGGACAGCTTTGGCCTACGCATGGTCCAAGTAGCTCCGGGGAGACCATTGCTTTCCTGGGGAATGTACCGTTTAACTTGGCTTGACTTACGGTTCTTTTCGCTCGGGTTTCTTTTGCTCTGCCATTGCTCTATTTTCAACTTAATGAGTTTTTATTTTTACCCATTGGGGTATCCAGCTGGCCAGGTGAAATCAGAATTTTATTTCAGATTGAACCCATAATCCACTTCCAGTGCGCCCACGATTGGTCACCTAATCTGGAAATTATGGTTACTTTTGGGCACACTCTCGACATAGAACACTATCGACATCGCCAAAGGGGCAAATGTCACAGAAGTTGACTTGTGTGCAACGGAATATACTTTTTAATCCTCTGCCTGTCATGATCCCCAAGAACTGTTTCTTTGCGAGCTTTTGGGTTTAACATGACCCGTAACTTGTCTAAATATGACAGGAAAGCACTTTTTGCTGTTTATGTCTCCAACTTCTTCTTGATCCGTCTATCTAAAATTGGACGTCCTTAGCTCAGGAAAGGGGTCTTTGGAAATTTGAAAGCGATATACTTTATTTGAGGGCAATCGCGCAGCCCTCAAATTTTCTAATTACACTAAATAAAATAACACCTATTAGCAAGGATGGGGAAGAAGAGATTTCGTTTTGCTTTAATGAGCAATGTTTCAATCAGTAGTGAATCTCGCCCCCAAGGAAACCACAGGCACCACAAAACGCACTTTTTAGAATGTTTGGGTTAATTTTTTAAAACCAAAATCAATTTTTTCAGGCACGTCTGAATGAGATCTCTCTCTCTCTACTCTCTCTCTCTCTCTAGCTCTCTCTCTCTCTCCTCTCTCTCTCTCTCTCTCTCTTCTCTCTCTCTCTCTCTCTCTCTCTCCAAGTCTTCATGACTTGTGTATCATTAACAACCACAGTCATTTCTTTCTAATTCCTATTGGACACATGTCTTATTCCAGCAATCATTTTTTTCCCATAAATCGGGGATGTCTTGAGTTTTTTAGGTATTTGCTGAAACCGATAGACAGGCAGACAGATCGGTGGACAGTATTTACTTGGGACGAGTAGGACGGAAGACAAATTACTAACCCCAAGTGGCTAAACTTTCTCACAGGCGACCTTGAGGGGAATTTTAAAAGATGACCTTTGTGCACCTGGAACTCGCTCAGTTTCCCAGTGTCTTAACCAAGGCAGGGAGCTATTGTAATTTTCAGTTAGTTCTCATCCCTTCCCTCTGTTCTAAGACCGGAAGGTTCAAGTCAACTTTCTTCTTTCCTTCCCAGTCTCCAAGGCAAACCCGGAGCGCTAAGCCCGCGGTTCTGCAGTTGAGGAGATGGCTTCCAGCCCACTGCCGGGGCCCAACGACATCCTACTTGCATCGCCGTCTAGCGCCTTCCAGCCCGACGCACTGAGCCAGCCGCGGCCAGGGCACGCCAACCTCAAACCCAACCAGGTGGGCCAGGTGATCCTCTATGGCATTCCCATCGTGTCCTTGGTGATCGACGGGCAGGAACGCCTGTGCCTGGCGCAGATCTCCAACACCCTTCTCAAGAACTTCAGCTACAACGAGATCCACAACCGCCGCGTGGCGCTGGGCATCACGTGCGTGCAGTGTACGCCTGTCCAACTGGAGATCCTGCGGCGCGCGGGGGCCATGCCCATCTCTTCGCGGCGTTGTGGCATGATCACCAAGCGTGAGGCCGAGCGCCTTTGTAAGTCATTCCTAGGCGAAAACCGGCCGCCCAAGCTGCCGGACAACTTCGCCTTCGACGTGTCGCACGAGTGCGCCTGGGGCTGCCGCGGCAGCTTCATCCCAGCACGCTACAACAGCTCTCGCGCCAAGTGCATCAAATGCAGCTACTGCAACATGTACTTCTCACCCAACAAGTTTATTTTCCACTCCCACCGCACCCCGGACGCCAAGTACACCCAGCCAGACGCTGCCAACTTCAATTCCTGGCGCCGCCATCTCAAGCTCACAGACAAGAGCCCTCAAGACGAGCTAGTCTTCGCCTGGGAGGATGTCAAGGCCATGTTCAACGGAGGCAGCCGCAAGCGTGCACTGCCCCAGCCCAGTGCGCACCCGGCCTGTCACCCGCTCAGTTCCGTCAAGGCAGCTGCGGTGGCGGCCGCAGCCGCAGTGGCCGGGGGCGGGGGCCTGCTGGGCCCTCACCTACTGGGCGCGCCACCGCCGCCGCCGCCACCACCACCCTTGGCTGAGCTGGCTGGTGCCCCGCACGCCCATCACAAGCGGCCACGCTTTGACGACGACGACGATTCCCTACAGGAGGCAGCCGTGGTGGCAGCAGCCAGCCTTTCGGCAGCCGCCGCCAGCCTCTCAGTTGCCGCGGCCACAGGCGGCGCAGGGCCGGGTGCAAGTGGTGCCGGGGGTGGATGTGTGACCGGCGTGGGCGTGGGCGCCAGTGCGGGGGCTGGTGCAGCAGCTGGCACCAAAGGCCCACGCAGCTACCCAGTCATCCCAGTGCCCAGCAAGGGTTCCTTCGGGGGCGTGCTGCAGAAGTTCCCGGGCTGCGGGGGCCTCTTCCCACATCCCTACACCTTCCCAGCAGCGGCCGCCGCCTTTGGCTTGTGCCACAA